>NC_083637.1:17156006-17508506 GCF_963576545.1 Limanda limanda | reverse complement strand
ATCAAAAGATTGGAGATTTTCTGTGTTGTCTGACCGGAGAATGTGCAACCAATGTCCGGAGTAAATGTTTGAAAATGTCTTGCGAGAACTAGAGTTGAAAATCCTCTTTAAATTCTTCTCAATGATTCATAAGAAACCACAGAATGGGAGGATATGCCAGTTGCACAGGCTGCACTCCCTCATGACTCTTTAACTCCCATTGCGCCAGTAATTGCTCTTGTTCTCTTCCCAACTCCTGTTTCCATCATGTGTTTCATGTTGCTATGTTGAAAGGCCTTTAGTGGAAAGCCCCATGTAAGGAGCAGCACTCCCCATAAACAACTTGGGTTCCCCAGTATCTCTTACTTCCCTCTCTCTTTCCCTCTGTCCTTCTTATCCTCGCATGATGAAGGGAGGGTGGCCCTTCTCCCCCGACACCCACCCACCTTCGTTCCTGTATAAAACAGATACCGTCTACAACTTCATGAGCTTGAGAACGTCATCCATCACTGGTATCAACAGAGGCCCTGTTCACTGACATCTGCAGGGGTCCATCTGCCCTCCCAGACTCACACACTGGTGATAACATGCTGCGTGTGTCCCCTCAGCGCCCAACAGCATTCTTCCTTCTCCTTATCTGTTCCTGCAGGTTTCCATTAGCTATCTGCCAATCTATCACAAATGGAAGTCAAACACACTTGGAAACAGAGAAGAATTTTTCTGGACCATTTGTGGTGGTTTGCTTTCATGAAATGCAGTTGGGGTGAAAAAAAATAGAGGAAATGGAGACTTTAGAATATCAATGTTTGAATATTATTGTTCTGGCAAGTGAGTGAGTGTTTCTGCGTGTGTGTCCAGTTCAGCGAGTTCTGCCTGTGTGAGGTAAATCACTCGTTTCCTGGGTAGAAAGCCTGACGGGCCGCACCCGCCAACCGCACTCTCTCCTCTGGCTGGCTCCCATTCTTACCTGGGTACCGGCCCATTGGAGTCCATACATCTGGACTTCCTGTGTTTTCTCTCAAACTAACGTTCCCTCATTGTTTCTCCCTGACATGTGCTTTGGCAAGGCCTCCCTCTTTAAAAAAAAACAACCAACAACACGTGAACACCCAGTCCAGAGAAAGGGAGTGAAAGAAGGAAAGAGGGAGGAAGAAGAGGGTGGGTGGAGGGGGCGGTAAGAAAGAGAAAAATGGGGAGAAAAGAGAGTGAGAGAAAGAGAAATAGCGGGCCTCAATTTCTGGGATGCAGAACACTCGCCAACGCCAAACCCACAAAGAAGAGGGGGGAGAGGGGAAGGGAGGAAGTGCAGGAAAGAGAGGAGGGAGTAGAGGGGCTTATGAAAACGACCATGGATGATGGCAGATCTTTAATAAGGAGAGAGCCTTGGGTTTCTGTGGTGGCTGCTGATGGCTCCAGTTGTCTAGGAGCAGGGCTGAACAACACAATGTGTTTACGCAGAGTGGGACATGCTAGCTTTACAGTTCGCATCGTTAGGATAGTGACGGCATGGAGGGTCTCACTGGTTACTTTATGTTTTTCTCTTTGCAACAATCAGAAATCTGTCATACAGAGTCAGAGCGATGTGGCAGAGTGACGCCCACCATCCTTTATCCCCTTCTGCAGAAAGTGACATGTTTTCAAGTGACGTTTTGACCTAGTGATCAACTGATCTCACTCTCCGTGATCTACTCTTGATCACGAGCTAACTGCTAACACACTATCTTGGAAAATAGAAGCATACCTGCGCTATTCAATAGTAGCTAGAGCCCATCTACAGAGAGTTCGTAAGAAAATGATCCTGCCTATCACTTAATTTATAACGCCAGTAAACATTTTCCTTTGGAGTTTACGATCATTATCAAGTTTCAAGTCTTTTTCAATACAGCATCATTTTGTAAATTATGTGGGAGGTGGATGCCATGTGATTGACACCCAGTAATGTCCAATGGATGCAGGTGTAAGGGGGGCAATGTCCTTGAGCTCTCAGTCAGGCTCAACCCCAGCTCCTCCAAATATGTTTACATCTGGTTTCAACAAACCAAGATTGCGCAGGAGAAAATCCAAATCCATGGCTTCACAAATCAATCAATGGGTGATATCACAGAGGGTTGCCATTTGAACAGGAAACCTTGATTTGATGGCCCTAGCAGTCTGAGGAAACCAAAATCGGAAGTCGAATCTAATGGACGAGCAGGAGGATCTTCATGTCTCTGTCTCTGCTTTTTTCAACTAAAATCTATGTAAACTGGCTTCTTAAGGATGGAACTTTGAAATACATGGTGTGATGACCAAGGGTGGGTCAAGTTGTGAAAAACCGCAGTAATTCACCAAGATTTACTACTGAGGTTTCGAGCAGATATCGGCTGGTTGGCCAGTGACGAAGCTTAGCGTTGAGAAACTTAACTATGACCATAGCCTCAAGAGCAGTAACTGACTCTGCAGCAAAAATGTGGGGAATGTCTCTCTCTCTCTTTCTCTCTCTCTCTCTCTCTCTCTCTTTCTCTCTCTCTCTTTCTCTCTCTCTCTCTCTGAAGGGATCATTAGTGACTGATGTGACATCACAGGAAGGTCGTGCAGTCAGTCACAGGTCTGTCGACTGCCATGTTGTATACTTGACATTAATTCCACGTCATTAAAGCAGCACCTAACAGATTTGGATTACTTAGAGTGCTGTTAATGTAAACAAGGGATCTTGTGACACCATTACAGTCTCACTCCCCCGTTTGAAAGCAAAGCTCATTAAACACGAGTGTCACTCCCCACACACTCTTTGTCTTCAAAATGTGCTTACTCCTGTGAGGGGTAAGAAGGGACATTTAGAGGGAGCTGCAGTCTTGGTAGAGCATGCAGGAGGCAGCACATGATGTTTAGTTCCCGCTGAAGATATCATGTGACTTCCAGCACATCAACACCAGCATTGGCTCTTCATCAAAAAACCTTCTGGGATCTCGTTGTCTCTCCAATTTGACACATTGTCCTGGGTCTTCTACATGTATAACACATCCCCCTCAGATATTTGTTCGTCAGTTTTGCATCTGTCTCGTGTTAGGAATATCAACACTCCCACTAGCTTGCGGATTTTCTTTTCTTTCTTAGCATTTCTTCAGCTGTTTTCTCACTTTTTATGTGTGGACATTTTACCACAAAAGTGGACATTTGCAGTCTCTCAGCCCCTCTGGAAAGTTTCAGGAAAATATCCTAACTACAGTGCATATCTGAAAGAGTTTTAACTTTCTGCTTGTTCCAGGAAATGTTAGCTCGCAAACATCCGCAAAATGTTTGTCTATTAACAGATAAAAGAAAGAAAAGATGATCATATAGAACTTAGCTCTTCCTTTGTTTAATTTCTTGTTTACATGAAACACACACATGCATCCAGTTCTTCATCAAACTGAACGTGTTTTACTGTGAGCCAGCAGATGTTAACCACATTAGCATCGTTAAACGTACAAGCGACCCCAATGACTGCATCATTTAAAAAACTCTCCAGACACCAGTTCTTCAAATTACCTACTACTGAAGCTCTGATGTGGCAAAAAACTCTTCTCTTGATTCCAGATCTGCTTGAAATTTAAGATTAACAGTTGAGTCGACTGCTTAAGGAGCAGTTAGCTCCTGAGATCAGAGCCACATTACCCAACACCACAAGAGAACACAACTGGTGATAACTACGCACAGATGAGAAGATGTGGCTCATTAAAACCACATTGCCTGACACAGGAGTAACTTCCACATTGGCACTGTGCGGAAAAAAGTTAATGTTCCGGTGCTGGTTGGGACTCAAAAATGTATCAGTTTTGTGTTTCTAAAATAGTTAATACTTGTCTAAAGGTTATGTTTTCACTTGTGCCTGTTCCTACTAAACCGATTTCCACTTGGTAGAGCGATCCAACCTGGGCCCTGGAGAGAACCCATTCAATTTTGGTTGAGGGGTGGATCCAGGACGTTTTTTTTTAATCAGAGCCCTTCTTATTTCCTATATTTTTCTGCTATGAGAACGGTCATGTGTCATGTGTAAGATTGTTAAGCCTTGGCAGGGCTATGTGCTTGGCTGAGTGCCATTCTAGCTCAATATGTAAGGTCTTCTAAGTAAATAAACATGGATTTTCAAGTTCTTGAGTGCTGCTTTTTCGATTTTCTTATTCTTTTAACCTCATGATGGGTATGTTGCAATGAATTACATTGATTGCATGTTGATAAATAACATCAGCAATTGATGTTTTTCACATCTGACAAAGTTCCGCACCAATGTTCATGTCAGTGTACTTTTATTTGGTAAGATTTGGTTTCACATCATAATTTAGGTAGCCGACTAAAGTCTTTTATATATACGTACCTCCTGTCGTCATCACATACGCGTGCTGCATCTACCTAAACTTAACACTGACAAAGACAAAGAACAGAAATCATGGCTGCCTGGAAGCCACTGGCAGTAACGTGACGGATACATGTAAACGATTTGTAGTCATAAAACAGGGGCGAAAAAGACAAAATCACTTGTTCAGTCTTTAAAAGCTGTCTTTCCAGTGCTTGACAGTTCTACAGTTAGTTGGTGAGATCTTCTGTTGATAAGCTGTCGTCAGGTCTGGGGCTCATGTAATCTGCATGAGTGAGCTACAAGAACTGATGAGCAGGCAAAACAGACAATGCAGGTTATTAGGAATGCATAATACACACAAATATAACACTCACTCACACACACACAAATAAATGTCATGTTTAATAGGCTGTAATCCGGTCATTTGTAAACAATAAACAATTATCCTGTGTGGTGAACAAAATGGAGTTTAAACTAATACAAGCTAGATGGAAACATAATCTGAAAAATCCTCTTTTATCTCATTGACAGGTTTTCTTTGCTGAGAAAAAGAGAGAATTCCTGAGTCGTGAGAGAAATGTTTGAAAGCTTGACTCTACATGAACAGCCTTAGGAGAGCAGTGATGTGAATAACTTTCCCCTGAGAACACAGCTGTCTGGTTTGGACCAAGTTTACCCACGGTAGAGTCGGCAGCAGCAGTTTACATGCTGCTAATCCGAGGCCGATTTCTCTTCAATGGACAATTTTTACATCTGGAAAAAACAAGTATTGACTAAATTGCTGTAAGACAGGTTTTCTTAAAGACAGACGCACACAAAGACCTCCAGACAAACATCCTCTTGACAGTGAGGCGAGACATTGATGGAAGACTTTTCTTCACTTAGCTCTGTTCTTGAGCCTGTTTACATGCTTACTGTCACAGAAGTGACTCACTCACACCCACAGTGCTCAGTTTCCCATGACTAGAATATAATAACATGATCATTCGAGGTGTTTTCATTTGGACAGCCCGGCTCCTCAGATGTGACTGCTGGAGAGGATTTGGCAAAGAAAGGCTTCCTGATTAAATGCAGGCAAAACGTTTGAAGCTGGTAAAAATAGAGCTCCTTTTTTAGGTATTTAAAATCACCAGGGACGATTCTCCTGTGACAGAAAAAAACATCTCCTCATCTCCTATGCTGTATCCTGTGAGGCTTGTTCCCCTGCCATGGAGAACATCTGGAGCCAGTCACTCCACCGCTGGCTCGCGACTGCAGCCCCTAATGGAACATGTGAATGTGTTATAAGATTCTGCTCGAACAGCTGCTATTAGCTCAATTACATATTTGGCTGGAGAGCGGCAACGTGCTAACTCTTCATGCATTCTGGTTTAATTGTTTAAATGGATGTTAATGTAGCTCTTAGGAGCCGTGGCACAGTGTCACAAAGAAAAACAAGCAGTCACATCTAAAAAATGTGTGAAGCCGGGCTCTGAGGCCTGGATGAGGGGTTTCTCAGCAGAGGGTGGGGCGTTAAAGTGGGAACGAGGTAAATGTCAAGAATGAAAACAAGCGCCTAGCAATCCCCATTAAGAAGGAAAGGTCAAAGTTGACACATACTATTGCTGAACTCTGCTTCGTGAAAATATTTTTGTTTTTTTGGAGCACATGGCACTGCCTGCCTCTTTGGCCTGGGGCATCATTATAGCCACACACAACGAAAAAAAATACCTTAACATATGCAAATACTCGTGAGTGGGCCATACGTATCCGTAAACCTCCTGTCCTGCACAATTTCCTACAGAAACTTAAAGGCTGGTGAAGTGTTTATCTTTATAAACCAGTTAAGAGCCATTGGTAAATCACATCTGCGTTAGGGAGCGCTTGAACAAGAACCCAAATAAACATATCCTGCCTGGAGATTTAATCTAGTTTGTTCACTTAATCACTCTTCCATGTCCTGCTGGCATGACACGTGTGACCTAGGATGTTTGCAGAGAAAGCAGTGGTGGGATGTAACAAAGTACATTTACTTTGTTACCATGCTTTTGTACATTTTTCATGTATCTATACTAAAGTACAATAATTTTTGAGTACTTTTCACTTTTACTCCACTATATTAATCAGCAAATATTTGTACTTTACAATTCATCTGCGAAATGTTTTCAATGCATTGGGTTCCATGTTCACATTGTTTTTTAAATCATTTTCAAAGTATTCAGTAACGAGGGGGATTGGAATTGGTCCACTGATCAGAACGAGCAGGTAACATCGAGAATCGACTATACGTTACGCGTCCGCTGGTAGTTGCTTACTCATTCTGCTCACACGTTCATGTGCACAGTTCATACTTGAACGGTCAGGCGGGTGTTTCATGCTTATCTGATCCCACATTCTATCCCTTCTCAGTAGGAAGACTTATTGCACCTGGAGCATTCGCAGTCAACACAAACAGTCACTGTGGTTACAAATTTTCGGGCTGCAAGCGGAAGTTCATTCGCACCCTAGTGGACATGGGTAGATGACAACAAAAATGTCACAAAGACCATAGCAGGCAATGGATAAGCAAGTGTTGATAATACTTAGGGTATATTTTAAAGCAAGTACTTTGTTTTTATCAAGTAAAAACGTTCATACTTTAACTTGAAAACATTTTGTCTGTTTGATTGTACTTTTACTTCAGTAAAATGTTTGAGTACTTCCTCCACCAATGCTATACAGAGAAATAGTAGTTAGATTAGTCTATAGATGAATGTGCTTTAAACTTGTTTTTTAACATAATGAAAACCTCACAGTCAATGTCTGCACCGTAATCAAAACACATGTGATGCTAACGTTTTGTGGCTTTGTTGCCGTTTGCTTGTTTTGTTCCCATGTAACATAGAAACAGGAAAAGAGTGGTCCTGAATGAGCATGAAATCGTCAGCTGTCCTGGAGGAGACGGAGTTTGAGCGATAGCCTGGAGGGAGATTTGGTCCCCATCTGTATTCTGTTTCCAGTGGACTCGTCCAAATATTACCAACCAACAAAACCCGGCACTGAACTGGACAGAGAAGTAGTAATCATGGGAAAGTGAGCTCCTATAATCTTTTTCCTTCTCATTCAAACTGACTGTATTAGGATGATCACATCATTACTGTATTTCCTTCCATGTGTCAGGCGTCAGGCTGCATGTTTATTCTGAATTGATTTTGACCTATTTTAGAGTTTCTAGTAACATTAAGGTTTATTTAATTTTATTTATTTATTCTCAATTTTGGAAGTTCAGTCTTTGCTGGTGACATCACGGGTCATGTAAATCTGTGTCAGCAGAGTATGTATTTGGTAACAGGGAAGGTCACAAAGCTTTTGCAAAGTCTTTATACCTGCTCTAAATGGCATAGCATTGTGGAGAGGGGTGAGTTGCTTTTATCTCACACCTTTCGATAGTCTGTCTCTGACTTCATAGTGATACATAATTGGGCACATAAATTGGGATAGAATTAGATGTGTGGATTATGGGGAGAAAATGGGAAGATAAGTTCAGATCCTGCCAACTTTATCAACTCTGCTCACTAAGCCTAATGCCATGTGAAGTAGTCATGCTTATCGGATGATCTGTTTTGGAATAATCTCCGAGACACAACTCGTCGGTTTAAAGGCGGTTTGAAGCAAACAGACGCCCTTAACACACAAAGTCTAAGCCCCAAAGCTGACATGAACTGTCACAAGCAAGCTGAGTCGAACAGAAGACTGTGTTCCAGAGAAAGTGAACTGCTGAGAGAAAAGAGCTGAGGCATGGGGGAGTAGGAGGAAGAGGGGGTTTGAGGAAATAGTGAAAGTAGGAGCGAGGGCAGGGTGAGAACGGAAGAGTAAAAAAGCAGTAAACAACCCCCCCCCCCCCCCCCCCCCCCGGTTGAGGAGAGAGCGCGGCTGGATGTCCAGCTGATTCTCACAGTCACACTAAGCAGTACATCACAATGCATCCCCATCCCTGTCTCATACACCCTGCTGCAGAACATGGACATACAAACGTCAAGCTAATGATTTATAGTCAAACACCAAACCAGTGGATTCACTGTAAGTGCACGTTCTGTACACTGTGTGTCCTTAGTGAGGTAATTAAACGCACCATGCTAAAAGAAACACCACAGCTGATGTAGAAAATCGCCTCGCCTCAGTGTTGCAGTGGATTTTAAGTTTTCCTGTTGGAACATAAGCACAGATGTGCAGGGCCCTGGAAAGCACGATGATCAGAGAGGAAGGAAGGTTTAGGTTATAGAAGAAGAAAAGACACTTGATGACAGCGTGAAGAATTATGGAGGATCTTTTCTTCTAGTCTAAACAAGCTCTAGAGAAGAGCGCCATTTCTTTTCAGACACTGGCATATACTTGGCTGTTCACAGCTCTTTTTCAGGACTTCAGTAATAATGCTGTTTATTGTGTGAGGTCAGAGAAAAGCAATGAGCAACTGGGTAATACTTAAATCAATGCATCATCAGTCTTCTTGGTGTTGTCCTTTTCATCGTCGTCCAGCTTTCTCTTCCGCTCTTCTTCAAACTCACATTATTTTTATTCGTCCCCTGCACTATCCTTCCCCCTCTTTCTCCTCTATCCTTCTAAATTGCTCCTGGCATCGTACCGTTTGGGGAGGGGTGAGGGGAAAGGTTCAAGATGACAAGTCCCAGTGGGAATGTCAGAGGCACATCAGGAAACTTGTGAAATCCATCACCACCGGCTTCTCCTCCAGCTTCTCCACCACATGTAAAAATACCTCTCCCCTCTCAATACTAACATTAAGTATGGGAGACCTTGCAAACAGAGGCCCGGCACAGTGACTGCACTGTTAGCGAACAGTAAAATGGTTTATAACAGCTAGCAAAGACACTAGCTACTCGTTCTCCAAACTTCAACTGGTATAGGGTGGCCCCTGGGGACTCATTTGGGACCAGCATGCTGCCCAGTCGCTCGTATAATTGTGCTTCCGTAAACATCGAGGTCTATCAGTCACTGGGAAAACTAAAATACCCTCCCTCCTGAAAAGCACCCAAACAAAACACCAAAATAAGACATGGAGCTGGAACTCACAGTGACCCGCTGATCTCTGCAGTCCCATGGTGCCGATCGGTAGTGACACACAACGATACAGACAAAACACTAAAGCCGTTTTCAGACATGCACTCCGGAAAAAGTCTGGACAATTGACTATCATCAATCTACTGCTCTAAATCTTGACAAGAAAGTAAATATTTCCCACAATGTGAAACCTTTCCTTCAAACCACAAAGTATGAACATTTTAATGTATTAACAACTTAAACTTTATGAGATGCATTGTGCATATCCCAAGCCCATTTTTCAGACATGAAATTCAGAAAATGATCGGTCAATCGGATGCAGACTTTCTTCAGACTTCCCCTTACACATATAAAGAGCACAGCAGGAGATTCTCTGGGTCTGTTCACAACAAGAACATGTTCGGAGTGTCCTGGTGAGGGGAGGCGTCTGGGTACAGCCTGTGGGAGGTATCACTTGCTTTTGTTTACAGCACATCCACACCTGCAACTGCCCTTATCGCTAAAAGCTCTCAAATCTCGTTGATTTTCGAAGTCGACATCATCGTCGATGTCTTCTTATCATCTTGGGTTATTTGTATTGTTTTTGTTATTTCAGTTTTGTGTCCATCGCGTGTTTATAACATTATCAACATGTTGATAATATCCTGCTGTGTTCTCACATGGGCTCACTCGTACACTCTCTTGAGCTTTTACCAGGGGGCTGGTTGGAAAAGTGTCTTCAATCTCATTGTCTTTCTCAGTGGATATTTTCGTCTGCCTCTTTTTCATTCTGAGATATTTCTATTCTTTCTTTTTGCATCTGACGTGTGTTAGAGTCGTCATCAACGTGGCACCTTGTTCGTGGTGAATCTGACATTCAATATCCTGCTGTTTTGAAACATGGGCTGTCAGCAAAAACTCTGGAGAATGTCCGCACCAACCGACTTGGACATTTGCTATCTCACATACATCCCTTCTAGATAATTTCAGGAGATTGTCAGGAGTTCAATGCATGTCTGAAAGCAGTTTAAGTGTAGGATTTCAACTGTATTATCCCAAACATTTCTCTTGAAGTTCCCCTAAAGAAAAATTTAAATCAAATCCAACCACCAGGTGTGATAGTAGGGAATATCTGCATGTTCCAGCACATTTACATTTACGCTAATTGAAATATTAGAGTCAAATGGAATATTATACACATTCTTCTTTAATTCATCCTGACTTTTTTGATAGCTTTGGACGCTTTGGCTTCATGACTTGAATTTACAAGTTCTGTGGGTTTGAGGAAAGCTATACGACAGGCCTGCCAAAAGGTCTGTGGGATCAACGAGTCAAATTCGGAGAGAGCCAGGATGTTTGGTTTTAAGCAAGTGAGCCCCTGGACCTGCGCCTGATTTGAAACCCCCTCTGCTCAGTTGACTCAACAACTTTGATTGCAACTGCACACTGCTGACAAGCGAACAACGGTTAGATTTGAATTTGTCTGGACATATACGTGCAAAGTAACCAGATCCCTTAAGTGATCGTGGCTTGCAATCAAATCGGGATGGAGCTGAAAACGTGAGAAACGGACTGATTTTCAACAGATGGAATTTTGACCTGGAACTTTGGGAATCTGGAGGTTTCTCAGGTCCCTGCTGGCTGTCAGCTGGGTCTATTTCTGATCGCCTGAAGCAGGAGGGCAAAGAGAAGGGTTGTCTGAAAAATGACGAGTCAAACATGGCCTTGGAAGAATTTAGCCTAACCCCATGTGGTTCTCTGTGTGACTATGTGTGTGTGTACATGCCCATACATGTAAGTGTGTAGGCAGATGTGATTGCGCTGCTGCTGCGATCGCTCAAGGCAGAGTAGGGGGAAACCCTGTAGTTCACATTTAGAACACAGATAAAATTAAAATTTCCTTTGCTTTTCTTTCACGTCTCACCGTGGAGCAAATTAGCAGCAAGAAGCCGGCTGGTTTGTGTCTTCGTACAGTCTGCTGTTGCACTCGTGACACCCCATTTACTGAAACCTGCCCTAAAAATGCACCGCAGCACAGTGAAACAGGACCCAGCTGCTGGTGAGCTTGTGACCTGACATCTCACTGCTCGCAATGGAACAAGCAGCTCTGAAATGTGGTTTCTGGAGCAGGGGGAGGTGGTGGTGGAGGTAGAGGGGCTCAGGGAGTAAAGAGAGGGGTGACTGACACATAGATGCAGGGGCTCAGAAACCCGAGGAAAACATTAAGTTTCAGCATCTGAATTTCTCTCAACCGCACATAATCGGTTGCAGAGTTTGAATGACATCAGAGCTTTGACTTTGTCTAATGGGCTCGCTGAAAGAGCCAGGGTGTCGCTCAAAACGAAACAGCCTATCAGAGATCCTTCTTGAAGTGCAGGCTTATATAACTTAAAAAGTCTGTATTAAAATGCAATGTGTGTTAGAAGTTGTTTGAATAACATGTTCTCTTTCTCCAGTGTCTCTATTGTCTCTCAGGCATGACAGATATTACAGAGGTTGACTTATGAGCTGATGATCTTTTCCCCATTGTAAAACAGATCAAGTAAGCTTCAAATGCAATAACAACACAGCTTACATCAACAACACATGTTGAGCTTGTTGCTGAACCCTTCATCTTTGATTCTAGCAAGTATGTAAAGTAGCAGTGTTTTGAATCAACTTTATTGCAGCATATCAATTTGTGCTTGATCATTTATGGAGGGTTGCACCCACTTGTCTGGTCAGCACCAACATAACAGGTGTGAAAGGTGCTTTGGACCCATGTCCCTGGGACTGGATCAAACTGATTTGATTTGTTTAGTAATAGCTATTTTTGATAGTTTGAACTTTTGGACCAATGGCAGGAAGTTGATACAGAATTTAACATTAGAGGAAGAAAAAGGTGATCCATAAATTGCAAAGTTAAACCAAAACTAACAGGATGAAAGGTAAACAATGAAACAAAGGCACAAACCTCGGTTCAAACTATAGTCCAGACTTTCAGGTGTAAAAGTTTGTCCAAAAGCTTCCCTTCAGTGGAACTTTAAATGATTCAAGTGTAATGAGTAAGCCACATTGACAACAATGCAGCCAAGAGTCAAATAGCTTAACTTAAACTTGTTTATATCGACATAACAGTTAAGTAAATAAGACAAGCTGCATTATATGCTGTAACTAATAATTAGCTGGCTTCCACTCAATGCTAGGTTAATCACGTCTGGGTAAAAAACGACATAATTCTGAAGCATAAAGACATGAGTGTTATCTTCAAATGTATGTGGCAACAATGTAAAGCAGCATATTTTCATATTCCTTTACTGTATGTCTTACTGGCACCAGCAAACCTTATTCAAAGGTCAGATTTACCACTTGGAACTGACTGAAGCGCCTTCAGGAGAAAGTCTTATAACCATTAATGCTGCCAGCTTCGATTTGGATTTGTTCATAAGAGATGTGAGGGGATAATTGTTCAGTAATTTCTGAATGGTATGCTCTTTAACTACAAACACTGGGAGAAATCAAAAGAGACGAAATCAGACTTCAATTCAAATCACTTCCAGTCACGCTAACCTTAGTCTCTGGTTAACTGAGCTGGTACAGTGCCCATGTTTGCCTGAGTTTCTCTCATATAAAACACCTCCAGAATGGAAACAAAGAGAGGGTTACAGAGGGAAAATAGTGAGTGGGGGTCAAAAGATGAAAATGAGAAGGGATACTAAGAAGAAGAAACAGAAGGAAAAGGAAAACAAATAAAACCTTTCAGGCCTGAGCCTGCACTTCTCCTCACTCTCACCTTATCAGCGTCTTGACTGCACGTTTATTTTACAAATTATTCTGGGATGTAGAAAGAGGTCGGAACTTGGAGATCTGGCATTCATTTACATTCTTACTGGTTTGCAGCTTTCCTGCTCTCTCTCTTTTTCCTTTAAAAGACAGGGAAAGATGGAATTTCGAGGGGCCCAAAAAGAAACAGAACAAGACTCGATCAAGCAACAAAAACCCGGAGTGAGCGTCCCAAAGGGATTCATATGGCTGCCGTGCGGTTGTAATGTCTTTGTCCGCCCATCTCCTCCGATTACCATCATGTCTCAAGAGGGCTCCATGAGGATAGAATCTGTGTGTGTGCATGTGGGTAAGCAAATATGTATATGAGTTGTTTGCAAATGTATAATCCCATTGCAATATATAAGTTTTATATTCTAACATAAATGTGAATATACAAAATGCTTGTGAAATATACTGGGTAAAGTTGTGGGTACATTTATGTTGGATTAAGTTAAATCTTTAAATAGTTTTTGAAGTCCCGTGGTGGCTGCACAAGCGGTTCACAGAGCAGTGACACTTTACTTTGAAATTGAAATAAAAAACATGCTGGTTTATTACATCACCGTAGACACAGAGCAATGTTAGAGCTTTAGAGTTGTGTGGACCCCTGACAACAATTAACTCTTTACTTTCAGGTCTGTTTTATACATAAATATAAAACAACAGTACACAGAACCCCAAATTGGAGAATCAGGTGTTGTTTTTGTCGTTAACCCACCCGTTGTCATGATCGACCATGTCACTAATGCTGATGAGCCCTAGCTTCCATTGCCACAGAGAATCGGTCGCCTGTATGAATCATGAACAGATCGCGTGTCCAAATTGCACAAGATTTGACACTGCAGTTTATTGGGCCACTAACATTACACAAGCCAAGTGTGAAGCTGTAAACAAGAGTAGTTCTTGAGGTAGGACAGCCATACACAGAAAGACAAACCGAGATATCTGGAATTAGCATTTACATTGATGATTAGTGCAGCTTTAAAGCTGAATATTTTGGTCAATTTTATTAGTAGTATATAAAGATAGTTAAGAATACCTGACTAATTAAACAAATTGGTATCTATCATAACAGAAAATTATTTCAATGTAAATTCTGACAAACTCAAAGTAGTTTGTTTGTTTGTTTGTTTGATTGACATTTTAAATATATGGTTCCTGATTTATTTAAAATAAGGCATGTTAAGGGGACTGATATCAATGAGTGTGTGTAATTTGGTTCAACTTAAGAAGACTGTTGAGCCCTGACCAAGTTATGCGCTCTACTGAGAGCCATTTGAACTGTTTGAAGATAAGGATTTGTTTTATGGTGGAGCAGTTCTCTTCCATGTGGGGAGATGTGTGTATTTGCATGTACATGAAAGAGTATGTCTCGTCTCTAACTGGTAGACACATGACCAGATGCCCCCAGGGACACAGTAGGGTTGTGAGTTAGAATGAGAATGAACACATCATCCTGAGGGTTGAGCTAGATGGTGGGTCAACACTAAACCAAGAAAGTTTCTCAATCTGGATCTCATTAGTCCTGTACAGTTTGCCAGTGCCGGAGTGAACACATCCAGACAGCAGCCACACTCACCCAACACAGCTTCAGCGCTGAGACACAGCCAAGCCAAAAGAAATAGCCTGGCTCACCAATAGAGTGCTCAGTGACCCGATCCACCCCTACACTGGAGGATGGAAACCACTGGATGAAAACTGCAGACGGGTGTCAGATGTCTGCCTTCCGCAAACTGTGAAAACACACAGAAAACAGATGTACGTGCATAGGTATACTTCCATGCATGCAATGAACACACACACACACACACACACACACGCACACAGACCACTGGCTTCTCTTTGTCCAAGGTGTTATCTGCTGTTATCACTGTAATTGGAGAAATTCGGGTCATTTCCTGCAAGAATCAAGCTTAATTGCGGAGGTTCATTGCTCCTCGCTGCATCTCCCAGCAACCGCTCAGCTGTCGTCAGAAGAAGACCAGTACCCCTCTTCCACAACCCCCCTCCCTCCTCTAACTTTCCCTATGAACTCATTCCTCGGCTCATCCAGCCTTCTGAAGCCACTGTGCCTTGCCAGCACTTCAAAAGAACGCCGATCCTCCTAAATCGCCCTTCAGCGGACCGCAAACCGCAGCAAGACCGCAGGAAAATCCAAACAAACAATGCACTGATGAGTGGGCTGGACTGTCTTAGGTCATGCAACACAACCCCCTGAGCCCATGGAGTGATTGGATACTGGAAACTAAACATCGCGCTTCAGTGAAGCTGTATGGAAATGTGGCTAGCGGAGCATGGGGTTAAAGAGGAGTCTGCTGTGTGACAGGAAAAATAGGCACAAAGAAAGAGAAAGAGACAGAAATGCTAACAGTGAGGAATGTTTTCTTATCGTCACAGAGCTGGTCTGGCTAGTCTTGATTTTGAGGACTTATCAGTGGATTACAACTGAGGACTGAGTGCTGATAGATTGCAGGAGGGTCCAGGGGTGTGATAGCCTTAGAAAGACCCCTGCCTGAAGTGTTTAGGTGATGAGTAAGAAGACAGGAAATGACGACAGGAAAAAAGTATTTTAAAATGCCATATTAATATCCCTTTGCCTTGTAGGTAATATAAACCGCAACCCTCATGAATGTCTGACAGGCAAAAGCTGTGAAATGATATCTTGGGTATTTTAAAGCTTTATGCACAGAGGGGAAGTGCGGGTCGGGTTTTGTTATGTCAAAAATTCTCCTTCAAAACTGCACCATTAAGATTCTATGTTTCCGGCTCTCAAACTGTAGGTGGTCCTGATTTCCCAGACTATCTGATGGCAGTGTGCACCTACTTTTGACAACCATGTCCTCTGCAGACAGGCCTGAAAGAAATCAAGGGCATGACAATATTAATGCTACGGCTAAAACCTTGTTGCCACCATCACTGCCAGCTTACATAAGCCACCATAACATCACTACTCTGGTAGAGTCAAATCGCCAGAGCAGCTGTGGTCGTCCAAATATACAGTAAAACCCTCATGCACCACAAACAGGTCCTGTTGGTCCCATAACTGGTTCATCAAGGTCAACATTGAATCCACACCTAAGAAGAGCTGGCTCAGCAGTCAGCATCACAGCAGTGTGTGCATGTGTGTAGCCAAAAAACATATGTTAAGAATACCAGAGAGGGATATCCATGCAAGTGTAGTTACACCATCATATAAAACACAGAATGGCATGATGAACATGAGTAAACTGGGAGTGAAGATTTAAAAAAAAGGAAGAGTAACAAGGAAGCAGACACAGACCAGACTGAGTAACCCTCAAAAGATCAAGACAAGATGAAAGAGGACTGGTTTTCCTTCCAGTGCAGGTTAGTGTGAGTCCTGTGAGTCTGTTAGACTACTCATCCTCACTGTCAAAGTCCAGTTTCTCTCCCAGGCTTTGATGTGAGACCTCTGTGCTCACCCCGACAGGATATTACACTTTAATGATCTCCTGAAAGGGCTCATCTCCTACGCGCAGCGGTACAGACTGCGGGGAGTGTGGGTAAAGCATGTCACATTTACACGCACAGGACGTACACATCATACCCATTTCCCACCGAGGGAGTTCAAGGGACGGATTCTGAGCCGGTCTCTAACCAGTTCTTTGTTTTTCAACAGCCAAAGATCTAAAACAATTTGAAGCTGGCCCCAACACTTTGCTCATCTAGAAGAGAGAACTACTTACAGCAGGGGGGCAGGATTATGGTGACCAACAAGACCAATGTCCAACTCAGAGGTTGCATAATAGTCGTGACAGGCAGAAACAAAGATGTTTGGAAATAATGACTTAAGGCCAATTTATGCTTTTGCGTATTTTGTAAAACGGATAGATAAGACCGCCCTATCCGTCGTGGAACGCCCTCTCCGAGCGTGTCGGAGAGCTTTACGTACACGTCTGATTTTTCTGACTCTCCGTCTTCATGTTGGAGACCCGACGGACAGCTCTTGGCTGTGATTGGTCCGCGAACGACATAATTTCCGTACGACATCATTTCTGTTCGACGTCATTTCCGGCCTCAAACGTCCTGCTTGACAGCTAACCCAAACACAACTATGATTCTACGATTAATGTGACGTGTGTGTTAATCCAGCGGAGTTGTCCGGCTGACGGTGGCTCGTTCGAGCACTGACTGCATGTGTGCACGGTCACAGACGGTTATAACGAGCTTTCAAAACGGCGCTAGCAGGCTAGGCTAGCCACCATGCTAACTGCGGTGGTAACAGTGCAAGAACCCGCCGTCACGACTTTAATTCCACTTCTATCATGACACTGTTTCTATAATACCGTCAGGCTAGAAGCAAACACTGGATAGTAGTTGTTAGTGCCGGGAGTCCCTGCTGACTGTGTGTGGAAGCTGGGGGGGAGCTAGGTCCGGGTAGCTTCTAGCTACATGTAGCCTCAAGCAGATTCAAGTTGTGGAATCAGCAACACAGTTCGGAAACAAGACCTAGGAACCGCTGCGCTAAGAAACGATTACATCAGCATCTTGACCCGCTGGGTGTCACTTTATTTAGTTCTGTTAGTTGCCATGGTTCAGTGTGTGGGGACGAGCCGATAGATATAAACAGACACACGTGGACTTCTTCTTCCCAAATGGGGTAGGCTTCTCTGAGCTCGTCTTCCGTTGCGCCACCTATGGGTTTGGCGGTGAATTTTTTTCGACGTACAGTGGTCGGATTAGTAAAAATCAAAAAGACCATTGCCCCCTGTGGAGCCCTCTCCGAGAAACGGAGAACGTAGAAGTATATAAGAGCCTTCAGACACTCGCAACCACTTACTGGTAGTAGTATTGATGTAGCGACAAAAACACACAAACACACGCACTTGTGCCGCTGTAACACACATTCCTATAGTTGCACACTAGAGATGCACGAATCGAATCTGCAGACATCCTAATCCAAATGTATGCTTGACTCATCAGCCCAGTTTATGCAATCCGTGCATCAATAGTGCTCAAACATACAATAACGAATGGACACAATACTTTGAATAGCACTGCAGCCTCCTGGCTTCCCAGTGGCGTTAGTAGGCTGTAGCAGTACCTTTGTGAAGGGGGACGTTCATGTTTTTACTTCAGCCAACAGCTTGGACTGATCCCGTTTCAATACCAAGCGCACTGTCCTTTTTTTCATGAGTCGGCTCGGGTATTGTGGCCGGTGTGTCAACAGCCGCACTTAACCGACATTATCAGGGCCCTAAAAAGCAGCCACTTGACCCTGTCAGGCACAAACACGACTTTTTGACGAGGAACATGCAATGATGACGGAGTAAAATATAGAAGAGGTGGGTGGACAAAGCAGAAAGATCAACAGACATAAATTGTACACAATGGAGCAACAGGATTCTACACCTTTACTAGGTAATCCCACAACAAACAGGTTTAGCTGAAAGAAGCCTTTGTTTGTTAGTCACACACTGCGGTGTAACATATCAGAGGATCAGCCGGACAAAGAGCAGGATTTCCAACCGTCACAAAACTGCGGGTAAGGAAATTTGTTTGAAAGAACGACATACCAGGGAAGTGGAGGAATATCACAGCTAAAGCAAAACAGTTGCAGACACGTTCAAGGGTTAGTGAGTTGGTGCCTCACTGTTCCATGCAGTATCAAATGTGCACAGGATGAACATGCATGACAGCATGTGCATCATACAGAGCAATTCACGTTTTATGTGAGGCTTATGCAGCATCCCTCTCACCTCTCCTCTGCTCTGTTTTGTCCTGATAAACCTCCTGCTGGCCCTGCAAGGGAGGTTTGCAGGTGAGCCGCGGAAGCATGTCGCAGCACGCTACAATCTCCCTGACAGGCTCTGAGAACTGGAATGCCGTCATTTGAACATAAACCATGTGAATCAGATTCACTCAACTTCCCCGCCTGCATAAGTAGGGGGTTGTGATCGGATAATCGTGGGAGCAATAAATCTAGATCTTAACAAATCAGTAACACGGAAAATTGATACTGAGCCCTTTCTTTTTAAACTGGTTCTTCCAGCAAAATGGCAGCAAAGTTTTCGTGATCTTATGTTTTTGTGTTGAAATGCAGTGTTTATGAAGGTCACATGGGAATTTATGAAGGCTTGATTGTATCAGGGAGATTCAGTTTTTATCACCCATTTGTGTTCACCTGTAGTTGGATGTAACAAGGTATATTTAATTAGTTACTGTAATTCAGTAAAATTTTAACAAGAAACATCTGTACTTTCTATTCTACTACATTTTTTTCAATGTATTGCGTAACATGATCACAATGTTTTTATATTTTATGGGTTAGGGTCAGAAACGAGAGGGGAATCGGTCCAATGATCCAATCAGAGCGTGAAGGTGAAGTTAATACCCCGATTTCTGCAGTGAAAGCAACGTGTGCCGATGTGTGTACGATGAAACGTTTATAATGGAAGAATTTCAACTTGAATGATGTAGTTTACTGTTGCATTAGGGAAGAGGCAGTGCCTGGATTTACTTCTAGTCAAGGTGGTACTTTTACAATTACTTGAGTTCCCTTTTGTTTATTCTATTCATAAGTGAAAAGTACTTCCTCTACCACTGGTGTTAACAGACAGTAGTTCAGTAACATAATGCTCCCAGCTACAACTGCTGTGGTTGAGGGATCAGAGCCACTGATCACTCTGATGAGCATCACCGACATCTTAACGTGATGATCGCTCCTGTTCCTCACAGAGTACAGATTTGAAAAATGGTAAACATTTTGGCTGTATCTGTTTTTGCATAAAGGTCTGCTAGAGAGAGAGAGAGAGAGAGAGAGAGAGAGAGAGAGAGAGAGAGAGAGAGAGAGAGAGAGAGAGAGAGAGAGAGAGAGAGAGAGAGAGAGAGAGAGAGAGAGAGAGAGAGAGAGAGAGAGAGAGAGAGAGAGAGAGAGAGAGAGAGAGAGTTTGCATAGACCAACCCCCTTAAGCTGTTGCATGTTTCAACTAAGGTCTCCCTTCACTCTCTCTGCCTTAGTTTTGACTGTAAGTCACTCGGGGCTCGTGTTTGGATTCACCTCACTGAAAAGCAAATCAAGTGCAGGAAAGGGGCAATGCTGTGACCATTTTAAGGTAATTTCATCATGTCAAATGCAATATATTATTAGATAAGTTTATCATTGGCTATGTTTGTTTTTTTCATGCGGTGTAAATTGTGTCGTGTTTATACATGACAGAATGTCAGGAGGAAAATAACAATTTGCTTTAGAGATTTATGATGATTTATGTTTATATGTATCTTTATGAAATAATTTACACCAAAGGAAAGGAAAGGATGCTAAGACTTTTCCACAAAATTTGAAAGGATTTTCATATCATAAAATAAGCATGAGGCCAAATTCACTGACATGATATATATTGTTTATGTTCAAAATTTAAGTCAATATTTTCTAAACTAAAATGGTGTCTATATTATGATGCATGCAATTATGACTTACTGTGCCTAATCTCTGGATCACATCCCATCAAGACTAATTTGACATTGAAACACTTATTCATGATCTCCATCCATATTCATGATCTCCAGTGTGTTATACTTCTTCAACACTCTGCATTCTTGTTTGTGCCAACATGGACCAGTTACATCCCAAATTCTTTTGCAACAGACTGAACAGGTTAAAGTCTCCGGACCCTTTGTTAAATGTTAACATATGACTCAAGAAGCAGGAAAAAACATTCCCTTACGCGACAGAGACTCAGAGGAATGCAACCCTAATCACCCTGATTGTTTTCAACATAAAAGCTACAATAATTCAACCGCAACCTTTCAGCGTATTTATGATCATGGTTTACAAATGCCATAAACTCAAGACGTGCTGTTTCTTTCCTCAATTGTGTGTGGTGTGGGACATTTCAAACGCACCTCATCTGTACTGTGAAAGTTGAATGGAGGGAAAATTCTCTGCATGTGTACCAAATTAATTGCATTGTTAAGATTGGTTAATGCACTGACTGGCATACATTTCAAACACAACTGGAAAGTCTAAATGTTTGTTTTACTTTAAAATGATTCTGTGTCCGTTTGCCGTTACGACACTATGCTCTGCAACCACAACTGTCAATAATCAGTGGGTCTCATCGGTTTGAGAGGACGACATATGGTCATGCCCGCAGTTTGAGTTTCATATCATCACAAGTATCACATACTATACTCAAATTCAAGCTGTTTAGCCAAAGTCAAGATTAATTTCCGCACAAAGGCACAACGGCCTATGACATCTGAATATAAATATGTACAATCAGCCCATTGAGCAACAATAAACTTTACTGTATATATCAGGAGCCGTGTTCGTTTTCAGTTATCACATCACAAGTTGATGCTTTGATGTGCAGTGAAACTGTGAATAATACATTTTGGCTCATGAATTGGCTAAACGGTTTGAGTGTCAGTGTAATGTAACTTAGTCTTGTTAAATTGCATGAATGTTCACTCATTTTAACTCAAGTCTGTGATGTTTTCAAGTTGCTCTGTAATGATTTGGATTTTCGTGTGTCTTTGCAGAGTCTGGACCCTCTGACCAGGACTAACAGAGCTCAACAGCACCGTCCTTTGGCAGAAAGGAGAACAACTAGTGATTCTTGGTGGATTACTCTCTATCCTCATGTAACACCTCCATCTGTTGAAAGGGGTCAAGCATTTTATTCTGTATCTTTTTTCGTTTTGTTTTCTCTGGACTAATTCTTCACAGCCCTCGCTGCCAATAGCATGTTAACGAAAATGACTTCATAGCCACTGACTGCAGGCTGAATAGAAGAAAAGCAACATAAAGCATGGAGGCTTTGAGTGCTGCTCATGCAGCGACTTCGCCCTCGACATCCACATTCCCCACCTCCCCCGCTCCCTCCTCTCCTGGCTACCTGCAGTTCTTCTGGGAGTACCAGGACATCTCTGTAATTGTGGAACATTACAACTACACTGGCAAGCTGCAGAAAGACCGCTACCGGGAGGGGCTCAAACCTGAGGGCATCGCGTTCCTGGTGGTGTGTCTTCTCATTGTCTTGGAGAATGCCGTGGTTCTCATCGCCATTTGGAGGAACAAGAAGTTCCACGTGCCGATGTATTACCTGCTGGGTAACCTGACTCTGTCCGATCTTTTGGCTGGGATAACTTACATGGCCAACATTATCATGTCTGGACGTAATACTTTGAACCTAACACCATTACTATGGTTTGTCCGGGAAGGAGGGGTGTTCATCACTCTGGCTGCCTCCATCATTAGTCTCCTGGCCATTGCAATTGAACGCCACGTTACTATGGTGACAATGAGGCCATACCATGGAGCCAAGCGGGGACGAATGTTGGCATTGATTGGTGCAAGTTGGGCCCTCGCAGGCTTTTTGGGGGTCCTGCCGATTCTGGGATGGAACTGCATGCACAGACTGGACCAGTGTTCTACAGTGCTGCCACTTTACGCCAAGAGCTACATCCTCTGCTGCGTATCTGTGTTCAGTGCAGTGCTCCTGGCCATTGTGGTCCTTTATGTCAGAGTATTCCGCATTGTCCGTACCAACACACAGCGCCAGCGGCTGGGCATATCAGCCAGCATACGGAAAGGCTTGGCAAGGAAGTCAGAGAAGTACATTGCCCTCCTCAAGACAGTCACAATTGTGTTGGGCGTCTTCATCGCCTGTTGGCTTCCCCTCTTTCTCCTCCTCCTTATGGACTTTTTCTGTCCAACTCACAGTTGCCGCCTGCTCTACAAGGCTGACTACTTCCTGGGAGTAGCCATGGTCAACTCGCTTCTCAACCCCATCATCTACACGCTAACCAGCAAGGACATGAGGCGAGCCATTTTGAGACTGCTCTGTCGGCCGTGTCTGATGACCAGAGACGGCCAAGTGAAGAAGATCGGGATGCCGTTCCTGGAGTGCAGCTTCAGTAAGACTGAGGTGGCCTCCCAGAAGTTAGAGGTGGGACAAGAGACGACTATGTCTTCTGGGAATGTCATCACCTCCCCATCTCCAATTAAAGCTCTTTACCCCAAACTATTCAAATCATAAGAACATAGACTGAAGGGTTGAGTCCATACATGTGTGAATAGGTTTTTCCACTAAAAAGAGGACATGTAGCACTTGTCTGTTCCTTAGAGGAAGCATTTCTTGTTATTCTCAATTTTGGAGTAGACCAGAAACAGATGTGATGGAGGCATGAGTGGTGCAGTTACCACAGTCACATTCTTCATTGTGAACTGATCAGACAACAGAAGGCCATGAAAATGCATTTCTGTAAATAAAAGGCTCTCGTGACCAAAAAAGTATGAACATTTTCACCAAGACCACTGGGTCAGTGGTGAACGAGTGGGATTGCCTCTGCTTTTGTTTCCACATCAAAGTGCCTTAAATTCATCACAGACTCTGTGGTTTGCTGAGCTGCAGCACCTCTATATGTCATGAAAGCCAAGTAAAGGTTGTCAGATTACAGGAAAGACAGAGAGCGATACTCTCACAAAGATGGCTCAAGATAAAATCCCCCCCTGTGGTGGTTAACCTCTGCTGGGGTTGATTTTTGAAATGTCAGTGTGTCAGGAAAAATGTCTACAGTAGATAAAACTACTAAAGGTCATCATAGCCTGTAGCGTGATTGACTGACAGATATATCAGTTACATTACATTACACATTACACTGACTCTGACTGAAAACAAATAATCTGCAATCACCTGTAAAATTATTTTTAAACCGCAGCTATATTAAATAATAAAGGTGTTAACCATCATAATCAAGATGCATCAGGAGCACTTTTAAGCCAAATAATAGATCAGGGCAGATAACTTTCATTCACTATTTTTCATGCTCACCAAATATTTCCACTTGTAGTTCAAGTTACAGAATGTTTCTTTTGTGTGACTTTGACATCAGTCTTTTTAATACAGATGTTTTCGTCTTGGTCTTTCCAGACCTTAACTGATGAATGATCTGTTTGCTTTTTTTGTACAGTAATTCATGTAGTGAAGTTTTTGTATTGCTGAAATCTTTTTATATCATCTATGTTGTAAATTATCTCTATTCTATTCTATCTATTTTGTAACAAGAAGGCCAAACTTTAGCTTTCTTTTCATAAAAGAAATAAAAATGTTTTCTTAAAATATTCCAAAGAGTTTTTGCTTTATTGTCTTTGTGTGTGCACACTGAAACTGTGTAGGTGTGTTTGTGTGTATCTGAAATTGTGTGCATGTTAAGAAGCTCCACAGGAAGTCAGCCTCCTTGTCTCACATCTGGTAATGACATTAGCCTACATACAGCGTTCTTCAACAAGCTCTGCATGTCTGAGGACGACTCAAGTGCCACACAATGCACCTTTGTTCAGACATTTGTTTGTTTCCTTATTCTTTAAACCTCGCACAGTCTGACCTGAAGTTCATAACTGTATTGACAGGGAGAAAGTTCATTTGAACCTGGCTTCAATGGGTCAATCAGTTCAGAGAAAGGCCAGAAAGCCCCTTAAGGTGAATCAAGCCGAACCAAATTTCACACACTCTTAGATATCCATCCTCTGAATGTGTCTGATTCTTTTCATTAAGATCTATAAGTAATTCCCTGGGAAACAGTGGAAAAAGTTGAAAAGGCCCGACCTTACAGGTTGAAGAAAGTGAAAAAGAGAATCCTGAGTTAATTGGCTTCTGACCCCCCACATTCTTCCTCTAAGTTTCATGGAAATCCATTCAGTTGGCTTTGTATAAAACTAAACTTAACCTCCTTGGTGGAAGTAACTAAAGTTCAGGTTTAATAATAACAACTGTTCGTAGAAATCTAACACATTATTACAATTAGAAACCCCCCAGACTCTACACCAAAGCATGCCGTGCCCGTGACAACTGAAAACTATTTAGAGCTTCTACAAAAACTAAACGCGCAGTTACCTATTTAGGGACAGGAACTAACATTTCACATCTCTGCAACAGATGGTTTGCAAAGATACATGAAAAGACAGCTTCATGCAACACAAAGTCAAGTGGTGCCAATCAGGCAGCTGGACAAACTATGTAGTTGTTTAATTTGTGATTCAACCCTCAGTGACCCAAAGACATATGCACCTCCAATAACTGGTACCACATGGCAGTGGGACACCTTGAATATGGCATGTTTGAGTGCAGGTGTTCCTCCAGATGTTGGTTGCACTGTTCCTGCTGACAGAGGTCGGTGAGTCTGGGGAATCGCTCCAAGCCCCCCCCCCACGGCTTCCTTCCTGTCACAGCAACCTTGCAACAAACTGGACAGGTATAAGTCATAAGTTGTTGTCATGGTCACCAAGGACTACCCCACCCATGTTTTATTCTGCACTGATCCTCGCTGTTCCAGAGATTTGGCTTGTGTAGTTAAACAGAAAAATGGTATAGTATATACAAATAAATCATTAAACTGACTCTAGAGGTTTGTATGACTGTTTTAACTCACCAGAGACATGACAAGCAAACATATCCATGTGTTGCCCCAAGGCCAACCCCACCTATTTCCCTAACTTGTCATCATTCAGCTGGTGAATCAGAAGTGAAGGTTGACTCCGGCTTGTCATATCTTGTCATACTTCTTTTTAATGACCTTGTCATACATTTCATTTAGCCTAAGGGAGTGGAGATGTTATCACAGCATTCATTATTTGATGAAGTCAGCTGTGAATCCTGGCTATAGAGAGTCAAAACGGAAATATTTCAGTTAATGGCAGATCACTTCAAAAAGATTTAAAACTCATATGATGACAAGTTAACTGTTTTTGATTGTGGGTCTTCTGCTTCTTCTTCTTTGTTTCTGAAGGCGATTGGCAGTCAGCGCATGAGGTGCATTATCGCCACCTTCGGCTCCAGAGTGTAGACCAGACATTAGATCCTAGGATCCTTTTCAGACTAAAATAAACTCAAAGAAAATGCTTAGGTTCTGACCACTTATCAGTTCATTGAAGCTTCAATGCTAAACTCCTGAACCCCAGTCCTCCTCGGCTCTTCTTTCACATTTGCTCCCTCTTGATTATATTTAGTACAATAAACGACAACATGAGTCACAGTCTCCTCGACCTGACACTGCTCACATACTATACAGTTTGAAGCTTTCCTTCTGAGTGTGCTGTTTAAATTGGAATGGCAGAGGCTTATTCTATTGCAAGTTACAACTTCTTTTCTGGGCCTACCAATATTTCCTATTGTTAAATTAACTTTTATCAATATATACAGGTTTGGTTTGTTCCACTTCTGTTGTCACTTGTATTGTTTGTTTTCAAACTATTAATTTGACCTCTGATTTGTTTGATGGATCATGTACATTTATTCTTTCTCTATATGTAATGCTTGTTTTGCTAAACTGTCCACCCAATTGACATGCCTTGTTGAACGAGTCTGGAATATACTTTGAACAGGAGATCTTGACGACTGGAGTTGAGTCACCTCAGACTCTTAAGAACTGAAATTAAATCCCAGCAGATTAACGTGAATTCCGTTTTAATTTTCACTGCTCCACCCATCTCCATTGTGTAGACTCCCATAGTTTGGGGTTTGTTTTATAAAAGCTTCTCTCCTGGCTGGAAGTGAAAAAGCAGACCCAGTTATCTATTGTTATTTTGACCAATTTGTATAGACTTGAACGTATTGAGAGTAGGATTCACTATCATGGACTGAAAATGCTGATAACACGTCTCTCTCTGCCTTCTTGAGCTCCAGCAGACCAAAGTGGGCCTTTGGTGCCACCCTGTGGCTGTTGTGCAGAATAAGGGCTACAGAACGCTATACGCAAATTATGTTTTTTGCTATAGAAAAAAACATGATGGCGTGTCAGCGTCTGTCCGGAGCCCAGAGCAGCTCAGGTTTCTCAGGCCGCTTTTTACAGAAGGAGTCATTCACAGATGTCGGTGATTTGAGACAGGAAGCCTGACGAGCAAGGTGAGATGCTAATGAGGAAGTAATTGTAGTTGCAGGGTAATTATAGGTCATTATACCCGTGTCTCCGGAGCACCATTATGTTGTATTTAACACCATTATACAAGAGTATTTCTGGCAATTTCCTGTTGAGATTTCAAAATGTGTTGCTTAAAAGTGTAATTAATGAATTTGTGACAAATTCAGGGCAGACCCAGGGGGGGTTGCAGAGGGCCATTGGCCTCAGCAAAATCTGATTAGCCCCTGAAGTGCCCCCTATCATATCCATAGTGTTAATTTAAAAATACAAACTTATGACTAACAATAGTAACGATAAATATGACAATTTTTTCAATGTTTTTTTAAGTACACAATGTGCTTGAATAAACAACCATAAAATATATGTAATTATGTGACTTTGCTCAAAGCTATAGAGTAAACAATGAATGACTTAAATGGCACCTTACTGAATCAGATGTCGTGCAATGACCTATGAAATAATTGGAACCCTATTCATAAACTGTGGGTCCCTAATGACCCTCAATTTAGACAAACCCTAGGTCCGCCACTTCCACACAGCATACGGTCCACTTGAAAAAAGTAAATGGGTCCCAAATATCCCAGAACAAACATGGGACTTGTTTTGCAACCATGCAGTGCTTTAGGTAAGGTTTATTCTCGATGGGCCGAATGAGTTTTTGCTATGTGGGTTGAATGTGTCCTTGTGCAACCTGAGATCGACCTCAACACTACAACACATAGTTCCCAACAAGTTGCACAGGGCAGCGGACACATTTGACAAGTTTCTCCTGTCGCTGTGTGTTTGTTTAACACGAATTTGATTGACGATAAATGGACAGTGTGTTGCAGCCTGTCAGTGACCGGCCTTGTTTTTCCTTCATTTTTCAGCGCCCCTCGGCAATAAGAGCCCGCTCCCCGTGGACGTCGAGTCACCGCCGTTCCTCCTGCAGCCCGAGCGCGGAGGGGGACTCTTATTGTGAAAGGGACGAGAGGCCGTCACAATGCTTAGTCATGGTGAGTTACAGCTTGTGCCCCCTCCCTCCCTCCTCCGAGGCTCACAGCTCGACAGTCGACAGGCGGTAATGGAGGATTCGAGTCAGACTGCGTGAGTTTCTTTTAATTACACGTTTAATTAACCAGAAGTGTGTGTGACGAAGCGCAGCGGGACCCGGCTAGTAGCTGGGAAGTGCCCGCGGAGCTTCCTGTTAGCATGTGCGGTGCTCGGAGCTGCTCTCCGCTGTGTGTTCCCGAAGCGTTCACAACTCACTATTGTGTGTTTGTGTGTCGTGTTCACGTCGAGGTCCAGTGTGGACAGGCTTCACCTGTGTCCTCCGACATTCTGAGTTCCTGCCGAAGAGCCAGCGGATTGTTTTGGATGAAAACAAGCGGCGGCAGCAGAGAGAGAGAGAGACGCTGCTGCTAGTAGTGGTGCTTTGTGTGTGCATGCGTATGTGTGTGTATGTGTGTTTTTGTATGTTTGTGTGTGATCGCTCTTCGTGTTTGGGCAGATGGCGCGGAAATCTCATTCCAGCTGGGTTTATATAAAGACTGGCTCCCCCCCGTCCCCCGTCCCCCCCATGGGTCATGTTTTGGTACATCCAGTTCCACTGTTCGCTCGGTGAAGAGTTCAGGATGACTCACCGACGAGGGAGACACACTTCGCCAGAAATTCCCAAGAAAACTCTCGCAGCAGCACCAGCGCTCCTCGTCCTCGTTTGACTCGTCTGAGCCTGGGACTCTCACTCCAGCGATCGGTCCCGAAGTTTCAGTCTCTCCGGAGCATTGTGCGATCCCCTGCTGACTGGCATCCGAGGACCGCAGGCCCGGCACGGTGGTTCCCAAACTGAGGTGCACGGTGCACCAGGGGGCCGGGCTCGGTGGAGCTGCAGGGAGTCATTGTACTGAGGAATAGTTGGATGAAAAGTTTGATCTCGTAGGATCAGAGGTGGAGCTCTGACTTGTCTAAATCGGGGGTCGTTAAAGAGAAAGTTCACTCGATGGAGGGGTGGGTGAAAGTGTGAGTCCACACAACACTTTTGGAGTTTCAGGGGTAAACAGTGTTTCAGCCACATCGAGAATTGTGTCCGGACTTTCTCCCGAGGTTCCCTTTCACACCTGAACAACACAGCAGGATATTCTGCACTGGGATGCGTTCACAACAAACCAGAAATCTCCAGGGCGTTCAGGCGAGAGATGACACATGTTATGTCCGGCCCCTGGCTGCTGGGCCACCACCCATCAGCCCAATCCTCAGCAGGATCTGTCGCTGAGCGGAGAACGCCCTGCTGCGTTAGTCATGTGTGGAAGGAGGACTCTGAGAAAGTTTGGACACAATTCTCAACTCGTGTCTGAAAACTGTTCAACAGTCCCGGTGGCTTCGTTACACATTTATGAACTCCACATGAACCAGGTCAGAACATTAACACAACATTACTAGAATAACGGGACCCACGCTGCATCCATCCACCAAGTTTCGAGGAAATCCGTCCTGTAGTTTTTGCATAAACAGACAAACAAATCCAACAAAAAATGAGCTCCTTATTAGTTATTAGTCAATTGATGATCAATTTATTGAATAATTATTTATGTCATGTTTTGAGCAAAAATGCCAAATATCCTAGCTTCTCTCTGTCCAATATAATTCTTTCTTAAAATCACTTTTAACAGGATTGTAAACTGAATGTCCGGACTGTTGGTCGGACAAAGTTGAAGATTCTCTTTTTCGACTTTGGGAAATTGTGATGGGACTTTTTTCCAGTTACTATAAGAAGTAATCTGCAGATAAGTCGAGTGTGAATATTATTGTCGGATGCAGCTATGATCCTTTTGCTTCCCTAGATCCTGGTATGATGCTCTGAAACAAAACGATTTAAACAATAAATCTGTTTAACTATAGGAAAATAACTGGATAAACGAATGAATCGTGTTGATCTACATAAATTATATTCCTCAACAAATATCTTACTCTGTGGTGAAGCTTGGACTATTCAGCTTGGCATTAGAAAGGAAATACTTGCTGTTTATTTTAATAGCATGAGATATCAGAGGCAGGTACAGACTCTGGCGGCCTGTTTGTGAGTGAGCAGTTTCTCTCTGGGAGCAGGCGAGTTGAGCAATACCTTCTCCTGTGAAACTGTTTTACCAAGAAACACAGAGGCAGAAAAACACAGCAGTAAATCTTAGTCGCAGTGTGTTTCATATTACAGTCGAATTTACCGCTGGCTGACTGAGTTCATGAAGAGATCCATTATGACGTATGTCATCATCTTTTGATTCAAATTAAAAGGCTTGGACATAACAAATATTTTCTTTCCTTGTCATTTCTGAAATAAACTGGGAAGCAGCGCAGGCCCTACACTGGCCTGTGCACTGCATCCTCTTATCACCAGGTTAACCTTTACATTGTACACGACCTATCTTGGATAACTCTGAACACTCACAGTTGCATTGTTTCTGAGTAACTCTGACTCTTCTCAATTAGACAGCAGACAATCAGTTACTGTTACAGGCAGCTCATATACTGAAAAGAGGTGGGAGTGAATGTACAGAGAGGTTTTCATTTGGCTGTATCCTTTTGTTATTTTAATGAAGTGCAACAGTGTGATTCTTCTTCTACTTGGACCTGAGCCCACAAATTCCCAAAAGAAATATTCTTATCCAAAAGTTTTCTGAAAGGCAATGTCCTGCTTGGTTCATCCTCTGCTGTTTTTAAAAGAGTTCTTAGTGCAAACACAGGCCTGGGCAATTAAACAATCACAGTAATCCTGATGTAAGTTTCATCAATAGCAATATAACAAAGAATCAATATATCGATATGCTCAGTTCAAAACCATCATCTTCACTCAGAGCAAAAATCTGTCATTAAAATACATCAATAATTATGCGACCATAACGATTATTATCTATCTACGGGTATATCTTGTTCTTGATATAATTTTGTGCAATATCGTCAAGTAAACAAGATGTTTGTTGTTCGAATTGTTGCCAGCTTGTGTTGACAGACAGGCATTCATCTGCTGCTTGTCAGAACTGGGGCTGTTGCACAAACTGTTGCGCAAACATTCCCCATCTGAACCAGTCACAGGACACGCGGCCCGCTAATTCAAATCTAATTTCAGTCACTCCATCATTCTTCAAAACAGTCATTGCTCCCTCCTTTTTATTCACATACTCACTTTGATTTACACCCACATTTATCAATTAATCTCTATAGTTTTGCAAAACTTTTAAATCGTTTTTGGGGTTTAGATTTAGAATTATTTTTAAAGTTTGTAAAGCTTTGTTTTGCACGTTGAGGAAAATTAGGTTGAATCATCTATTCAGAGAAGTCTATGAACAGACATGAAGGGAAGAGACTTTTAATTTGTATATTTATGAGAATGAGTGAAAGTTGCAAATGCATCATGACGAGGAGGAAACCTTGACTAGGGATGCACCGATCCGATATTTGTATCGGTATCGGTACCGATATTGAAGAAATTTCTAGATCGGGTATCGGTGACAATGGGCCGATCCATATCGGCTGATCTATTCAGTGTAATTCTATGCTGTGCGCTGTGAGTGACGTCATACGCAAGCAACACGCCGTGCGGAGCCGACAGTGCCCGGCGCCTCTCCCCCGGTTCCTGGTGCGAGCCGAGCCGCCTCCACCGGGGCCGCGGTGCTCCCCGGAGCCGGGCTGCCGGCTGCTGGTGCTGCTGCACCGGGACCGGGACCCGGAACTTTGCCCACTCCGCCCGCCGCCGCCGCGAGCTTCCCCCGGGCGGCTGTGAACCCCGGTCCGAGTCCCGGTCCCGGTGCCGGACGGGTCCCGGTCCGGCTGCCGGTCCCGGTCCGGCTGCCGGTCCCGGTCCGGGTCCCGCTCCCGGTCCCTCCGCCGGCCCGGTGCCGGACGGGTCCCGGTCCGGATCTCCCGCCCTGCTCAGTTTGAACGGAACCGGCGGAGTTGCAAAGTTGGTGAACTTGCCCGCGGGTGACTTAGAACTGGTGCGGACCAGGGGAATCCGACTGTTTAATTAGTATCGGTATCGGATCGGTATCGGCCGATACTAAACCTCAGATATCGGTATCGGAGGTGAAAAAAGCGGATCGGTGCATCCCTAACCTTGACCCCAGGGAAGTGCACCAGAGAGAATAGCCCTTGAGTGGGAAAGATGATAAATAGAACACGTGTTGATAAACTTTTACTGTGTAAGTTGATTGAGCAACACAAGTACTGTTACATGCTGTTAGATGTTGTAACCTCTCTGTCTGAGCTCTCTATCTCGATGCATTTTTTTAGCACGTGGGGCGTTGATGTTGTACTGTGCAGCCCTCTATATGAAAAGCAGTTTTAAACCACCCATTAAGTGTATAATCAATATATATAGCTACTGCCTCACTGTATGTCTCTCTCCCTCTTTCCTCTCAGTTGACAGCTGAGCCACTGGCTTCCAAGTAAACACAACAGTGCGAACGAATTCCTGAACCTGGAAACTTCAAGGAAGACGTCTCTGAAGAAAGCCACCAAACATCCCCCCCCTTTTCACTGCCAGCGCTGATATAATAGTTTCCTCTTTAAAACGAAGATGTAAATCAGCCTTCCTATTTGTTCTAAAGAGTAATCAATATGCAGGATAGACTCACCCCAGTGGTGAATCTTGCACATTAAATCACATTTATCTTCAGATATTCTTTATTTTTTTACTTGGTGGATATCTGAGCAATTAAACAAAAAAATAGGTGAATAAAACAATTGATTGACAAGTTTCTGTCACCATCCCCATGAGCTTAAAGGAAAACACTCAAACATATTCCTTTCATTCTTCTTCTACTTGTTCAGTTATCACTGTCACAAAATTATTCAGTGCCGCCAGTAACGTCAGACGAAACCCAGTGGAATTTTGAACTCGGCCGTTATGGTGATGTTGGGACAACAACGTGTTACTATGCACTCAGCCTTGACTGGCAGCTCACATAGGAGACTAGTTATGCCATAAAGAGGACTATGGCTGAACAGATCAACTGAACCCTCATGTCTAAATCAATCTGATTTAAAGGTGAACTCTTCCACAAAGAAATAAATCAGGTGAACCCAGGAGAGCCTTTCTTTTAATTTACCCATGCCTGCGTGTGGTGCAAGGATGCCCCATAACTGTGTCTGCTGTTCCTGAGAGAGACCGAGGAGGAGGAGAACGGGTGGGAAATGACAGAGTGCATGACAGAATGCAAAGCGCTGGTGACTCCGTCCACGCGCAACGGCCACCGCGTCTTCAGCTACACGCTAGAGAGCCACACGGCGGCCGCCTTCGCCATCATGAACGAGCTGCGGCTGGAGCGACAGCTGTGCGACGTCACGCTGCGTGTGCGCTACAAAGATCTGGAGGCCGTTGACTTCGAGGCTCACAAGGTGGTGCTGGCCTCCTCGTCTCCGGTCTTCAGGGCCATGTTCACCAACGGCCTGAAGGAGTGCGGTATGGAGTTGGTACCCATCGAAGGGATTCACCCAAGGGTCAGTACAGTTAATTTATCTGAATTTGATTTGTCGTACTATTTCAGTCACTCCCACCTGTAGATGGACACAGACAATCTGTCAATCTGTGTGTTTTTTCCTGGCAGAACTGAATATAAAGCATCAGAGCCTTGTTTTCACTTTGCTCTCCTTCTAACTGTCTCTTTTATCCTTAATTCCTTCTACCTTTCCTTTGCCGTCACCTTTCCCCCCAAATCCCTCTGCCCTCTTCACCCACTCAGGTTATGGACAGACTGATAGAGTTTGCCTACACAGCCAGCATCTCTGTGGGAGAGAAGTGTGTGATCCACGTGATGAACGGAGCCGTCATGTACCAGATCGACAGCGTGGTCAAGGCCTGCTGCGACTTCTTGGTCGGGCAGCTCGACCCCAGCAACGCCATCGGCATCGCCAGCTTTGCTGAACAGATCGGCTGCACAGAGCTTTACCAGAAGACCAGAGAGTACATCTACATGAACTTCAGTCAGGTGATTATCTTTGTTTGTAACGAAAGCGCCACTGATTTGTATTTAATCATAACCTTTGCCAAGAAGGTAATGTTTTCAACTATATCAGTATATCTGCTGTGTTAGATCCGTTTTTGACCACATAAAGAAAGAAAAAAAACTTTTGTTTTACTTAATCTGAGGACAATGACTAAAGCTCAAAAGCTACAGTAGCAGCTTTAGTATTGTCATGTAATCTAGAAGTGATCATATTTTTATGACTAGAACAGTGACACATTACAGATGTATCTGCTCAACTCATAACTGAAAAACGAAATTCACTATTGATAGCCATATTTGTACTGGGGGACTTTACTATGTAAATTTCATGCATGATATAAGCAGAGCCTGTTTCACTTGTTCCATTGCGTTTTTGTCTGGCTTTTTTTTCTCTCACCTCAGACCTGCACGGTTGTCATGAATGCAAGCTTTGAGTCAGGAGTGGCGTGTGGGTTTACATGTGGTCTGAGAAAACGTGATTGCATTATATATGACATTACTGTGCAGCAGAAAGAAACCAAACGGCATTTGAATTCTGACAAACAGAGACAGGTTATGGAGATCACGTGTCAGAGACGTGTTTTAAAAACTGTTTGTGGTTCTCATAGTGTGATGCATACACTTCCCTCTAAAGATTTGGTTTGAAATGTACTGTGACTGCTAAAGCGGGAAGTCAGATTTTCCTCGTTATGTAGTTTGTGTGCTATTCTAAATAAGCCTTTTTTTCCCAAGACATCCAAACAAAGTTGATGTTTGACCAATGTCACACAACGGATTTGTTAAACTGGTTTCAGCCAGTGTTTACTTGAAGTGATGTTTGATTGTGCTCTGTCACGTTTAAGTACACAAGATGTGAAAATAATAATGAGACAAGACATTTTTTAATTGCTGTTGATTGAGGCACATATTAACTTAGGCTCACATCATATTCCATTGACCTCAAAAACAGCATTGAAGGAGATGACAGTCTTGTCCTGGCCCATACAAACAGTTTGCTGTTTGAATAGACATCACGTGTTCTAAACAGAGCAGTAAAATGTAGCATTTCATCACATTTTCTGCACAGTCATAGTGATTCAACAGACAGTGAGAGGGAAGTGGAAGAATACATAGGATCTTAAATTCACTAGATCCAGATTGTTATCTGGATGCACACCACATTGCAAACACTCATAAATATCAGTTCCCTAAACATGTCATATTCTTTTTCCATCAAAATCCTTGTATTCTCTGAGTAATTAATAAAAATATTGCAAAACGCCCTGTTGCACGATGTTAAAGTAAAACAAATCAATTCTCCACCAAATCCGCATCTGCCCCAAAATTGAATGGGTTCTTCCCTGACCCACATTGCATCTTTCCAACTAGTTTCTTGGTAATCCATCCAGTAATTTTTTGTGTCACGTTGCTAACTGTCAGACAGACAGACAGACAAACAAACGCAGATGAAAACATAACCTCCTCAGAAGAGGTAATAATGGTTAGATTAAGTTCTAATCAATATAATCTGTAGTTGCATTAGGTTCTTTTCCTAAACAAAGCTGTTTATATTCCTCTTTTTTATAATCCAACACCAGATATGACAATTCACAACTCAGCACTTGTGTTGTAAAAACACTGATTACAAGCTTTTATTCCTTCTCCTACCTCCAGGTGGCGACCCAGGAGGAGTTCTTCAATTTGTCTCACTGTCAGCTGGTCACCCTCATCAGCCGTGATGAGCTGAACGTGCGCTGTGAGTCCGAAGTCTTCCAGGCATGTGTAGCCTGGGTGCGCTACGACCGGGAGAACCGGCGCCCATATGTCCAGGCCTTACTCCAGGCTGTCCGCTGCCATTCCCTCACCCCCAATTTCCTGCAGAGCCAGCTCCAGTCTCTGGATTGGGACCCACAGTGTAAAGACTACCTGGCCCAGATCTTCCAGGACCTCACCCTCCACAAGCCCACCAAAGTCATTTCTTGCAGAACTCCCAAGGTGCCGCAGCTCATCTACACAGCTGGGGGCTATTTCCGTCAGTCTCTCAGCTACCTGGAGGCCTACAATCCCTGTACAGGAAGCTGGCTGAGGCTCGCTGACCTGCAGGTGCCCCGGAGTGGCCTGGCCGCCTGTGTGATCAGTGGGCTTTTCTACGCTGTGGGTGGGAGAAACAACGCGCCTGATGGCAACATGGACTCAAATGCATTGGACTGCTACAATCCCATGAACAACTGCTGGCTGCCATGTGCACCGATGAGCGTGCCGAGGAACCGAATCGGAGTTGGTGTCATCGATGGCATGATATATGCAGTCGGTGGATCACATGGGTGCATTCATCATAATGGTGTTGAAAGGTAAGAGCGTTTCATGAGAAAGGCTGACCTTATTTTATACTGTATCTTAACCGAAAGAGAAAGAGACCAAGTCCAATCTAACCTGTATTTCACCTCCCTACATCTACTTTCAATTTGCCATAGGTGTGATTTTATTTGTGATGGGTTATTTTTAAAGCCCATTGATATGGGCCTTTCCCCATGCCCCTGCTCAAAATCTAAATGCCCAAAATCAATAGAATATATATCTCTGCAACTGAAGGAAACACTTTTAAGATTTCTGAAGAAGTGTAAGCACCAGCATAGATGTTACTGGGTCAGAGTACATGAAAATGGAATGCAACATAAATGCAAGAATCTTGTCCTCCTAAAGGAAACATTTTTTGTTAGTGAATATCCCCTATAAGATAACAGTTGTAGCCCAAAACCTATTGCAGGAGATGGAGCAGATAATATGCTAATCGTAGGGTTGGATGTTCAATTCCCGGCTCATTGAGTGGGCAACACACTGACCAACAGCTGTGCCAACGGGTTGTAAATATGACAAAGTGCTTGATATAGGAAGGCTGTGTAAATGTGTTTGAACGGGTGAATATTTTACTGTTAAGAGCTTTAAGTGGTTAAGACAAGAAAAGCTCGATGTAGATGCATTTACCTATGTTCTGGTTAGGTAACTTCCTGGAAAGAAATGGTTTTCTTTCCCTTCCTGTAATCTATTTTAGTTCACACTGAGCTTCAGTGAAGAAGTTTCTGTCCACTACAAAATTATTAGTAAGTGAAGTCATGTTTCCTCTTACACTCAAGGAAGAACCTATTTCAGTCATACTTACTGTATTTGAAACAACCTTGAGTTACTCATTCACCCTTCACACAGATTATACAAATTATAATTCACCACTGTTAAACAGCATTTTTGTGAGTGAGCCAGCATCAACATTAGTCTTGATAAAGAATATCAGGCTGGATGCCAATCAACAGGTCCCACCAAAAAGCACCCAGTATATTTTTCCTTCTGCGTTTGCATGACACAAACCCCGACAGAGCCCTCTGGCATGATTCTTAACCTGTCAGGTTTTCTATAAAACTGAATTATGTAAATGAACGTGGTTGAAAATTTACCCAGACCCTGTTTATAGTCTTCAGATGATGCAGACAGCAGGGACAAATGGAAATAATTAACCAGGTCAACCACAATGACTGACTGTAAAAAAGGAACATGTCCAACCTGTCTGATTGCCCATGACGTGACTCAGTGGCACACAGTCTCTGAAAACTGACACAATTTACAGTAAATCCTTGAAAAAATGGAAACTAGGATACTCATAGTGTACACCTCCACCTAGGCCCAACAGTCCCCATATATTTATATTCACTAGATCCACACTTTTATTCTGATCTGCACCAGATTGCACACACTCGCCTGATTTCGTTATGGTCCATTAATTATTCTCTCAATGAAAACATTGAAAAGCACCCTATCCTGCGATGATCCAGATCTGCACCAACATTTTATGACTCCTCTCCTGACCCATGTATCACATCCTTCCACCAGTGTTGTGATAATCCATCCAGTCGACTTAGCTTAATGCTAACAGAACGTGGATGAAAACATAACTTCCTTTATAAACCTCTGTTTTTTCTCTGCAGGTATGATCCAGAAAGGGACCAGTGGACGCTGGTAGCCCCCATGTTGACGAGGCGTATCGGTGTGGGTGTAGCCGTCATCAACCGGCTACTCTACGCTGTGGGGGGGTTCGACGGGAACAGCCGGCTCAGCTCCTGTGAGTGCTACAACCCAGAGCTGGACGAGTGGAATACCATGGCTGCCATGAACACTGTGCGCTCTGGGGCTGGTAAGTAAGAAATTGGAATCCACTCTGATTAAAATCAGCTAAAATTAGCTAAACGTCTAAACAATCTTACTGATACTTCAAATCAAATCTTTTTCTACATCACATGGGGTATCGTTGAGAAGTTTTGCTTATACTCGTGTCTAGGTAAACTTATCTAATGTGAATAAACTAACCTTCATTTTCTAGGTGTCTGTTCACTGGGGAATCAAATTTTTGTGATGGGCGGCTACGATGGCACCAACCAGCTTAACACAGTGGAGCAATATGATGTGGAAACTGACACATGGAGCTTTGCTGCCTCCATGAGGCACCGGCGCAGTGCTCTGGGAGTCACCGCTTTACATGGACACATCTACGTTATGGGTAAGTAGTAGACAGTCAAAGCACCACACTAAATTCATGAATACATTTTACTGTATTTATGTACAGTTTTGCTGCCAACCCTATTTTCATCGACAGTCAGAGCCACTGATACAACTGATCATTTTCATTTCATAAATACACAACATTTGAGTTTGCAGCTTGCGACACACAACATGGCACTGCTAGCTGTCTATGTAATGCCAAACAGAAGTGCACAGGAAATAAACTCTGCAGCCAGAACACAACCAGGTTGCCCAGCTGCCTTTGTCTCCTCTCCCCAGGCTAATTTTTGACATTTGATGTTAGTCCGAACCAGTGCTGGTGCTTGAATATTTACTAATGCTCGATTAGATTGGCTGGTGCTTGCGCTGCTGCCTGAAAAGTTGAGCTTATCTACTGCATGCAGGGCAAAAAAGTGAAGCAACGGAACCACAGCGAGGTTTGGCAATGCAGGACATCACTCTTTTCAAAAAGAAGCCACGGTCCCAGAAGATGCACACATGAAGCAGTCATTATTAATGAAATGTGTCTATATCTGTGTTTGAGAGTGAACGTGTAGAAGGTCTGAGAAGAATGACATCTAACAAATATGAAAATGTCGATGTTGTGTTTGCAGGAGGTTACGACGGCGAAACTTTCCTGGACAGCGTGGAGTGTTACGACCCAGAGAAGGACACGTGGTCGGAGGTGACGCACATGACGTCAGGGCGGAGTGGTGTGGGCGTGGCCATTACCATGGAGCCGTGCCAGAAAGAAGTGCCGTCGTGTCTGGGGTCTGAGAGGGAGAACGGTGCTTCTTCACCGACCTATCAGTCAGCCAACTCCAGTTTTGGTGTTCACCACAGTCAGCGGCACAACGGGCCGTTCGACAAGGGCCCCGAAGCTCATCGCTAGGCCCTGTCACACACATGCACATTTACAAACAAGCACCCTGAAACCTAACACTGTCTTCCTGAATCAAAATAAGGTTTCTCACAACTGATTAGAGACAGAGGTGAGCTGAAACTTCTGAATGCTACCTCACTGGTTGTAGATATCACACTTGACAACTTTTAAAAGTACAATGTTGATAAGGTGACAAAAAAAGAATGTCAGTTGAGTATCTCTGTTGCACCGTCGGAATCATGTACGACTCCTGGTCTTTCAGACAAGTTTCCAAGATGTGACGTTTGATTCATTTGTTTCTGGTCAATTGTGTTTTTTCGCCAAATCTGACTTGGACTTTAGTCAGTATGCGTGTTAGCATTTAGCTTTTGTAGACCTCAGTCGGACCATCATCTCCCAGGTTCGAGCCGCGGGAAGAAAGGGCTGCAGACTAAAAAGGGCGGTTAATTGGCTCATGACGTCATCAGGGGAAACGTTGGTAATGTTTAATCAGAGGGGAGGAAGGAAATTGAAATGATCAATTAGGTAATATATAAGCATTTGTCCTTCAGTGTGGGCAGTAGAGTTCAAAGTGCCATTACAATTCCTGTGGGCAATACTGTCATCAGTATTTTGTCTAAAGGTGCTTGTGTTGAAAAGGCACATAAAAAGACAGTCACAAAATTGCACTTATACCAGACACAAGGCAATACAAACGCATAACTTCCTGTACCTGTACATGCCATTTGTTAATATTAGTGGTTCTTGCACGAGGCCTCAAATTTAAGAGTCCGGACAGGAGAAGCAGCACTTTACAGTAACTGCATAGGAACCAACATGCCCTCTGATTAAAAGCCACTGGTAGGTTTGTAAAATTTGAAAATATTTGGGGGGGAATATTGAGGGAATTATCTTTTGTTTGGTGTAATTGGTTTGTGGCGTGCCAAGAAAATGGAGAAATGGGATATTGACTGTGTTTAGGGGAAACAGAATGTTGTAGCATCGAAAAAAACTTGGATTAAAGAATCTAACAGAATGTGTTTTCTAAAAACACTTATTACAGACAGACTTGCAAACCTGTCTCTACAGTCGACCCTTTGGTTTTCACATCCAACAGACCTCAGAAACAGAAGTGACCATGTTGGTGCATTGGTGTTCAATTATTGTACGCTAATGACAACCACTTACTTAAAGAAGTGTATTTGTAACAGCAATTTAAGCTGCAAAGGTTTTTAAGTGATATTTTGTACATTGATACTCTTAAGAAGTCTTGTACAGAATTTGAGTTCACTTTTTTATTTATTTGTTCCGATTCTTTGGGTTTTCTCATTCCTCTAAACTGACATCAGCTTTGTATTGAATCGGACCCCGGTGTTGTGTTTTTTAAACAACTAGCATGCATTGTAACTGAGTAGGAATGCCTGTCAATGCTAATTTTGAGTGTTTGTAAAAAAAATTGCTTCACTTTAAAAGGGACTTTGTTTCCTGTTGGTCAGTAGTTGGAATGGAAATTAGAATATTTAAGGTCTGCTTTGTACATTTCTTTTCCAGCAAAATGTCCTGTACATTGTAAAGTAAAATATATGTTTATTGCAATGACGTAGCTCTGTAATCATTTGTTGGTTCTGATCTGTAAATGTCTCTTTTTTTTTGACATTTAGTCTCTAATTGGAATATTAGTTTTGATCAGCAATTATGCACCAGTCACCAGTAGAGGGAGCTAAAGGTCTAAATACTAAAGAAAACCTGAATTAGATATTTAACTATATAACAGGTCAATGGTACACATTTAAGTTTCACTGCAGATGTCAATGAGCGATTGTATTTGGGCCATTTCGGACAGCATGGCTACAATTATTATAAATCATGATAAATGTCACATAATTTCTGTTCAGTTTAAAGACTAATTTCTGCTCCAGAGTGAAGGTTGTGCTTTCAAAACTCTTTATGAGCAGAGAAATGGTAAAGATCTGACAAACAGAAAGAGACCTCACATATCTAAGTTAAACCACAGGTGTAGAGTGGGACGTCCACTAACCAAAAGGTTGTGGGTTCGATCCCCTCAGTCAATAATCCACAGTCTCCTTGGGCAAGATATGGTATCCCCAATTTACAACTATGCCAGCAGTATGGAAACGCTGTGTGTGTGATAGAAGAAGCGCAGTATATAGTACTGCTGTGTGAACGTGTTGTACTATGAAACGCTTTGAGTATAGTCGACAAGACCAGAAAACTACAATATAAATACAGTTCATTTATTATACATCCTCACTGTGTTTGCACAAAGTCTGATCAATACATCATTATATATTGCACATTTGTCATATTGCTATTGAGGAAAACATATTGCAATGATTATAGATTTTGTTTCAGCCCTATGTGCCATTAATCGACCACCCAAGATGGCAGCCAACACACCTCATTTCCTCACTGTACCTGACAGGTGCATGAGACAGACCATTATTAAATCATCCAAGAGGAAAACTTCCAAGATTATGTGGATATACAAGAGCATCAAGACCTAATCCTGCCAAACTAAGAAAAGGCCACAGCAGACCGCAACAAAGGAAACCTCCCTGAGCTGCAGTCTTAGCTGTGTCCTTCAGGGGAAATAAGGTTTAGTCTTTTTGAATGACTTTTAAACGCATGCTTTGCACTGAACTACTTTTATAAAACTACATCCTTATTTCACCATACAACAAACACATTATTTAACAACAGAAATACAGGACCCACAACCTTGAGCCCATCAACAGGCACACTAATACAGCACAGTATGACCTTTGTGAATTAGTATTGAGTAAAATAAATGAAAATACTTGTGATTTTACTTCGGGACTATTCTTCTGTTTATTTTTAAGAACAATTCAATCCAAAATACTTTAAAATTGAAATATAAGAATACCAATAGATTATATATATATATGAATAAATAAATAAAAACACTTTCTATTTTCTCAAATTTAAATATTTTACTTTTTTATTGCTTTATTATATAGCATCTGGTGGGAGCACATACAAATATAAAGCATTAAAAAAAAAAAATGTGACACTAGAATACAACCTTAAGCGGTTTGAGTTATTTATATTGAAGAATTTAGTTCAAAATACTTTAAACGACTCATCCCCCACTAGTGATCATTTGAGGGGAGCAGGACAGCAAAGCAAAGTTCAAAGACAATTTATCCACTCACATAAATGACAAGACTAAATATTAACAAAGCTAAATCCCAACCAAACTAAGAGAAATACCAAAAATATAACATTGGACAATGAGAGGGATTGGAAAGGGATGACAGGCTGAAAGTGGCATAAGTAATTACATGGTGTGACTTTATTTTGATTTAATCTGTGCTCTATTGTAACTATATTTTGAAAGGTGCTCTACATTATTATTATTATTATTATTATTATTAATATTATTATTATTATACGAGTTTTACTGTCGCTTCGATAGACAATGGGACAGTCCTGACACCATCCCCTCTGACACCACACCCCAGCCCATCAGCTGCAGCTCCCCCACAACACAAAGGGCCTGCATCTTTCCACAACTTCCCACCTCTGAGCCCCCCCCCCCCCTCCTCTATCACAGTGACGACTCTCTCCATCCTGGAGACGGACGTCAACAGACTCTTCAGGAGACAGAACCCCCGCAAAGCAGCCGGGCCAGACTCTGTCTCTCCATCTATCCTGAAGCACTGTGCTGATCAGCTGTCTCCGGTGTTCACAGACATTTTTAACACCTCACTGGAGACCTGCCACGTACCAGCCTGCTTCAAGACCTCCACCATCATCCCTGTCCCCAAAAAAACTAAGATAACTGGACTCAATGATTACAGACCAGTCGCCCTGACCTCTGTGGTGATGAGGGCATTTGAGCGCCTCGTGCTGTTCCACCTCAAAGCCATCACTGACCCTCTCCTGGACCCCCTGCAGTTTGCCTACAGAGCCAACAGGTATGTAGACCATGCAGTCAACATGGCCCTTCACTTCATCCTCCAGCACCTGGACTCCTCAGGAACCTACGCCAGGATCCTGTTTGTGGACTTCAGCTCTGCTTTCAACACAATCACCCCGGACCTGCTACAGGACAAGCTCTCCCAGCTGAGTGTGCCTGACTGCACCTGCAGGTGAATCACAGACTTCCTGTCTGACAGGGGGCAACGCGTGAGGCTGGGTAAGTATGTATTTGAATTCAGATCTATTAGCACCGGTTCCCCTCAAGGCTGTGTTCTTTCACCTCTTCTCTTCTCCCTGTACACCAACAGCTGCACCTTCAGTCACCAGTCCGTCAAACTCCTAAAGTTTGCGGACGACACCACCCTCACTGGGCTCATCTCTGGTGGGGATGAGTCAGCCTACAGGTGGGAGATTGACCATCTGGTGTCCTGGTGTGAGCAGAACAACCTGGAGCTCAATGCTCTAAAAACAGTGGAGATGGTTGTGGACTTCAGAAGGAACCCAGCCCCACCCACCCCCATCACCCTGAGAGACTCCCCAGTCGTCACTGCTGAGTCCTTCCACTTCCTGGGCACCATCATCTCCCAGGACCTCAAGTGGGAGCTGAACATCAGCTCCATCACCAAAAGAGGACAACAGAGGATGTACTTCCTGCGGCAGCTGAAGAAGTTCAACCTGCCAAAGGCAATGATGGTGCACTTCTACACCTGCATCATCGAGTCCATCCTCACCTCCTCCATCACCATCTGGTTCGCTGCTGCCACCACTAACGACAAAAGGAGGCTGCAGCGGATCATCCGCTCTGCTGAGCAGGTGATCGGCTGCAATCTGCCATCTCTACAGGACCTGTTTGCCTCTAGGACCCTGAGGCGTGCAGGTAAGATTGTGGCCGATCCTTCTCACCCGGGTCACCAACTCTTTGAGGTTCTTCCCTCCGGCAGGAGGCTGCGGGCCATCAGGACTAAAACCGCCCGCCACATGACCAGCTTCTTCCCGACTGCAGTTGGCCTTATCAACAAGGCCCGGGACCCCCACCTGACTCGGACTTTTATTCCACCCCCACACCTCTAGGATGTGTTAAATTAACACATTATATCATATCATATTATATTATACTGCATTACATTGCATATTGCAATATGACACTGTTAACTGTTTTGCATGTAGCATTTCACTTATATTTTTTGTATATTTTTATTCAGAAATGTTTATCTCAAAATAAATGTTACTTTGTATAAATATTGGTAAAAAGTGAGTAAATAAGAAGTAAACAGTGAGTAAATATATACTGGTTTCCCATTTTTTATTGCTCTCCTATGCATGTTGTATTTGTTGCGTTTTTATGTTTCTATGTTCATTGTTTGCACCAATACCCAGAGCAAATTACTTGTATGTGTGAACAAACTTGGCAATAAAATACTTCTGATTCTGATTCTGATTATTATTATTATTACTTAACGTCAACATAATCGATTTTTCTTTTTGTTTCTAATCATTGGTAAAGTTTGCTCACACGGGTACTGTACCGGCCTGTCAACAATACAGGGCTTTATTTTGAAGGGAGATGTGCTGTGTTGTTTCTCCGTAACTTGACACCGTTGAGCTTGTGTTCAACTTTGAGAAGTAGAGTTCCGATCCGGACACCTGAGGATCTTCTCCGGGCTCAGGTGAGTTGAACCACAATTTGTGTGTTTCCTGTTATGTCTGTGCTGAAACCTGGGAAATAAACTCTAAACCATTATCAAGATCTGTACGGAAATTAATGAACTAAAGAACACGTGATTGTATTTCACATGTATGAAGTCCAGTGTGTTTCATGATGTGATGTTAAACAGTTTCTCTGAACCACCAAGAAGTAGCTGTGCTCACAAACAGGATTAAAAAGTGAACTGCACTTCTTTGTCCATTGCTGTGTAACTTCTACACATCAGCATTTAGTCCGACATCAGTCAGACTTTGTTGTCAAACTAGTTTATCCACTTTGAACCCATCTTGAGCACAGGAGCGGTCTGCTCAGGTATTTAAGGCCATAGATACCTGAAGCCTGTAGTCGCTGTGTACATAAAGAACCCAAACCCTCACTCCTGACACACACTCTGCTTCTCTGTGCCATATGACTTTAAAGCCTTTGACAAGATGTTCTCCGGAGGCTGCACTGTGTTGAAAGCCTAATTTGGCCTCAGTGTTCACAGCCATCCGTTTCTCTCGTCAGCGTGGAGCAGCAGCCGCAGCAGCCAGGATGATCCCGGTGCGTGAACTGAAAAACCTCGGCACAGAGCCGAACTCCAAGCTTCGGGTGCTGAAGCCGTGGTGGGATGTTTTCTCCGAGTACCTGTGCATTAGCATGCTGATGATCGGAGTCTTTGGTTGCACCCTGCAGGTGAGGCATCTACAAACCAACCCTGATCACATGCTCTTAAATGTTTATTTTAGCCTGTTTAATGACATGATCATTATTGACCAATGACAGCCTGACCTGCCCAATTAGACAGTGGCCTCATGTGTATCTGCTGTACTATGTGTAAAGAACAAGATCTTGACCTCCACCTGAGGTGGAAACAAAGAGAGACTAAACTAACTTGGCTCTCTTTGCTCACACTGTCCATTGCTGCAGTTCCTCTTGTCATGCTTGGTTTTACTTCCTGTCTCTTTAAGACCCCCTCCCAATAAAGCCCAGTCTGCTCTGATTGGTCAGCTTGGCCACTCATTTGTAATTTGTCAATGATTTCCATTGCAGTAAGGAAATGTAGGCCTCCTCTCTTGCTTTACCTGGCTTTGTTAGGAGGCGGGCCAGACCAGCAGTTAGGCGTGCAGTATGCAAACATGAGCCATCACAATGGCCTCACATGTGAAAGTATCGGCCATACTGCTGACAAGTTATTTCAGGAGCAGCGCCCTCTGTGTGGGAGGGGCCATGTTCATTGTTGTCCACATACATATTTCTAATTTCACGGTACAATTATAAATACTTGCTGTCTGCTCCCTTATTAATTAATTCATGCATCTATTTTCCATAGCTCACTCAAAACAAGATTTCATGCCTGCCCAGTCACTTCACCAGCCCAACGCCAGAGGCAATCGACTGCAGCCACATCATTACTTACGCAGAGAACAAGACAAGGCAGCACACACTGGTCAAGCCTGCAAGTCCCATCATGTTGGAGGTGACGGCCCGCAAGAACAACCTGGAAAACTATCAGTATTTGTTTGTAAATCACTATTGCTACGAGAGGTTCGTCCACTGGTACGCAAAGTACTTCCCCTACCTCGTTGTGCTGCACACTGTGATCTTCATGGTAGCGAGCAGCTTCTGGTTCAAGTTCCCCAGGACGTCTTCTAAGATTGACCTCTTTGTGACCATCCTCGAGAAGTGCTTTGACTCCCCGTGGACCACGAGGGCGTTAAGTGAAGTGTCGGATGAAAGAGGAGAGGAGAAGCTGGTCATTTGGAGGAGGAACACCACCTCAAAGGAACCTGCAGAGCGACGAGGGGACGAGGAGGAGACCACAGGGCTTATTCGCTCCTCATCTGTCAAGTCAAATCCAGAAAAGAAAACCCCAGAGTCTCCGTCTGCCCCCTCCGCCCTGGACAAGAGGGAAGGCGAGCAGGCCAAAGCTCTATTTGAAAAGGTAAAGAAGTTGAGAACTCATGTAGAGGAGGCAGACCTCTTGTATGTCATGTATGTGCTACAGACATCGGTCAAGGTCTTTAAGTTCCTTTTGATCATCATCTACACTGCAGTGATGGCACCAAACATTGAGATTGTAGTGCACTGTTACGTTCCTCCTGAACTGACTGGTTTTGACATTTTTTGCTGTAACCACAACAAAGCCCATCTTTTCTCCATGCTTGCTTATTGCTACATCTGCTTTGTGGGAGTGTATGGTCTCCTGTGCATCTATTCCCTCTACTGGCTGTTCCACCGGTCACTCAAATCGTACTCTTTTGACCAGGTCAGACTAGAATCAGGAATTAACGATATACCAGACGTAATGAATGACTTTGCATTCCTCCTGCACCTTGTGGACCAATATGACGCCCTCTACTCTAAGAGATTTGCCGTCTTTCTTTCCGAGGTCAGTGAGAGTCGTCTCCATCAGCTCAACCTCAACCACCAGTGGACCGCCAAAAAGCTACGCGACCGTCTTGTCAAGAACACGAATAACCTGTTGGAGCTGCACCTGTCAATGTTGCCGGGGCTTCCTGACACCGTGTTTGAGCTGTCTGAGGTGGAATCGCTCAAACTGGAGCAAGTTAAAAACGTAACCATCCCACTGACTGTGGCAAAGCTAGACTCTCTCCGGGAGTTGTCGCTGCTTTACTGCCAAGCAAAGCTCCAGCTGCCTACCCTGAACCACCTCAAGGAACATTTGAAGATCCTTCGTCTATCTTTTGAAAATTTGGATGAGGTACCTTTGTGGATGTACACCCTGAGTGGCCTGGAGGAACTACATCTGAACAGTCCCTTAACTGAAGCGTCCAAAAGTGCCACTCTGGACTCCCTTCGAGACCTTCGAGCTCTGAGACTTCTCACTTTCCGTTCCAACCTTTCAAAGATCCCGCCTAGCGTGGGGGATGTAGCGATGCAGCTGCAGAAGTTGTGCATCTATAATGAAGGTGTCAGACTCCAGGCGTTCAGCAGCCTGAAGAAGTTAACCAATCTGCTTTCACTGGAGTTAGTGGGCTGTGAGTTGGAGCGCATCCCAAGTGCTGTCTTCAGCCTGAACAATCTACAGGAGTTGGACCTGAAAGACAATAAACTGACCACTGTGGAGGAGATACTGAGCTTACAGCACTGTCGCAGGTTAGTGACCCTGCGACTGTGGCACAACAAAATCACTTACATCCCTGATCACATCAGTAAATTGCACTCCCTAGAGACGATAGATCTCAGCTGGAACAAGCTGAGGAAGCTTCCCTCTCGATTGTTTTATTGCACCAAGCTCAGGTACATAGATGTTTCCCACAACCAGCTGACCTCTCTTCCTCCTGAGGTGGGCATCCCACAAGGCCTCCAGTTCTTCTCCGCTGCTTTCAACTCTTTAGAGATGGTGCCAGAGGAGCTGTTCTCCTGTAAGAAGCTAAAGACGTTGGCTCTTGGAAACAACTGCCTGTCAAACCTAAGCCCTAGCGTGGCCAACCTGGCTCAGCTGATCCGGCTGGAGATTAAGGGGAATCGTCTGGAGTCTCTTCCTCTGGAGATAGCAGACTGTCCCCTTCTGAATGTCAGTGGGTTGATAGTAGAGGACAACCTGTTGGATCTGCTGCCACCGGACATGCGAAGCAGGCAGGCAAAGAGCTAAGTTTGTAGAGCTAATGGACGCATCTTCTCTCAGTGGGCTGTCATGGTCGATGAAAGGCTGACACGACAGAATGTCATGGAAAATTAGCAGTGTGTTGATCTGTAGCAATAGAGCAGTGGGTGCCAACCCGTCAATCACGATCTACCGGTTGATCTCCCAGTCTTCACTGTCGATCCCCCAACTCTCTGGACTCACTGGCTGTCGTCACGCTCAAAGACCAGCTGTGTGTAGGTTGTCTGTTTTTCACACGTGTCCTGTGTCTCTTACTGGCGGCAGAGCTGCAGGTTTATCTCCTGCATTTCCTTTAAGAACAAGTTGGTTAATGTACTAAAGTCAATGTCAGGACTCTACGGTATGAAGATGTGCCCCTTTCGGTCTGTCGATTACAAACAAAGCCCTATTCGAACAAATGAGTGGATTCAGAAGGTGAAACCCTGGAGTGCTTTTACTTTGAAACGGGATCGGGAAGTGATGTAAATATGTTTGTGTCATAGAGGGATTAGCATTGTTGTTCACAGCAGAATAAACAGAGAAGATTATCATTCAACTGATTTTTAATGTTTACCTGATGAATTTATGTCACAAACAAATGGTTGCAACACTATCTGTATGCCTTTTCAAAATAAAAGATCTCGAGCGTTCTGTTGATGATATCCATTCCCTTGTTTAAAAAGTTTTTTTATTGTGAAATATTTGCTGGAGCGGAAGATGCATAGCTTCATACTGTGTAGTCCTGGTATTTATTTGAGTACAAGGGACTTGTTTCATACAAGGCAATAATCATATTTGTGGCCATATTCAAATCAAAGCCTATATTTGAAAACATTGTGCTGCACTAGCAGCTCCTCTGCAGAACATGATGTGGAACTGAGAAGCTACATATTTTGCATTGTAAATATGATTTGATATTAATTTGAATATTGTGTATTGAATATAAACATTTGCACAACTGCCTTTCTTTGTGTTTAAGTATTTCTTGTACATTCAACCTTTAACAGAAATTGCAAAAAATAATAAGTATGACCCTCCTTAGTGGGTTTTTTGGAAGATATCAACAAAATCACGACTGTTTGCTGTCCTGGCTCCTAAATGGTGGAATGAGCTAAACATTGACATAAGGACAGAAAGTCTACACATCTTCCGTCGCAAACTAAAAACAGACCTCTTCCGACTATACCTTGAATAAAAGTTTAAACTAAGAATTAAGTAGCACTTAAATGGCACTTTGTGGTTTTGCTTTTTTGAAGAAATTGTACTTTCTTGATTCTTGTTGTTCTGGGTTTGTTCCTCATGGTTGATGCACTTATTGTAAGTAGCTTTGGATAAAAGTGTCACCTAAATGAAATGTAATGTAATGGTAGATCTCGGCTTAAGCTGGAATTAAATAGTGATATTGGGCTTGAAAAGGCTGGTGACCACTGCACTAGAGGGAACCTTATCCTGTCCAGGATTTATTCTGCTCTGCTCATTGGCTTCTCAGAGTTTTCTTTACACTTAAATTTGATCATAAATGTCAGATATTGTGTAGGCTCATGAGAAAGCCAGTCATGTTCCCTTATGGATCTCAATTTCAAGAATCTCATTATTTAAGATATATAAAGATAAGGGGAGGGAGAATTTTTCAATCTTCAATAAGGATCAGGCTGAGAAAAGAGAAAGGCTCTTTCTCAGGAGCTAAATTTAAATTTAAGGTATGAGAAGTCAAAATCGAATATCTGATGTTAAATTAAAGGTTCACTCACCCCTTCCAAAAAAAACAAACATAGCGGCCTCTGTGGAGAAACCCCTGTGTGACTGCAAGACACCTACAGGATGACCTGATGAAGGCTGGTACAAGTGCTTCAATGGCAACTATAAGATGTGCACTGAATAAACAAGGACTTCATGGCCGGACTCCAAGACGCACTCCACTCTTGACCACAAGGAACATCAAAAGTCGACTAGAATATGCCAGGAGGAATTTGGATAAGACGACAGAGTTTTGGGTGACAGTTCTATGGACTGATGAAACCAAATTGAAACTGTTTGGACATATGGACCAGAACTGTCATCCATGTCTGGCATGAGAGGGCAAGGCTTATGACCAGAGGAATACCATCCCCACGGTCAAGCATGGAGGTGGGTCATCAAGATGGCAGTTACAGCATGGAAGCCATCAAACATCACTGAGCTAGAGGCTTTTGCACATGAAGATTGGGCACAGATCCCAATCGAGAGGTGAAAGAAGCTTGTCCGCACTTACCGAAAACCCTTGTTAGAAGTTATAAAAGCTAAAGGATGTGCTAACAAGCACTGAAGCTGGGAGGTGAATAAAACTGCACATGCACATGTGTGAAAAGAGTAACTTTTTTCATATGAACTTCAAAGTTAAGTCAACTTCTGTTGTCAAAATAACTCATATGTATCAATAAATATATATTTTTTTGTCATTTATTGTCATTATCTTTCATCCACATCACTTAAATGTCTTTTGAGGTGAGGGGGTTGAATATTTCTGATTGCAACTGTAAATTATAAAAATAGTTCTAAAACTACTCATCCTCCAATAGGGGTAATTCGAGGGGAGCAGGACAGCAAAGCAAAGTGCAGAGACAATTCATCCACACACATAAAAGACAAGACTAAATACAATCAAAGCTAAATCACAAACAAACTTAGAGAAATACCAAAAATGTTAAATTAGAAATTGGGGAGGAAATAGAAAGCGATGAGGTTCAAGTGCAACAGGCCAAAAGTGGAATTTGGTAATTACATGATGTTATTTTATTTTGATCGTTTTATCTGTTCTCTATTGCTGTGTGAGATTCAAATAGCTTTTAAATTGTTTTGTATTGTTTGACTTTAAATTGTTTCCTATTGTTTTCCTTAATTTTTTGATTTTTAACTCGTAAAGCACATTGTAACTATATTTTGAAAGGTGCTCTACACATTATTATTATTATTATTATTACTTAACATTAACATAATCGATTTTTCTTTTTGTTTCTAATCGCTGGTAAAGTTTGCTCTCGCTGTACTGTACTGGCCTGTCAACGACACGGGGCTTTATTCTGAAGGGGGATGTGCTGTGTTGTTTCTCGGTAACTTGACACCGGTGAGCTCGTGTTCAACTATGAGAAGCAGAGTTCCGATCCTGATCCTGAACAGACACCTGAGGATCTTCTCCGGGCTCAGGTGAGTTGAATTTACCTGCTTAAAGCAGAGAAAACACAATATGTGTGTTTCCTGTTCTGTCTGTGCTGAAACCTGGGAGATAAACTCCAAACCACTATCAAGATATATACAGAAATTAATGAACTATAGAACATGTGACTTTTATTTCACATTAATGAAGTCCAGTGTGTTTCATGGTGTGACGTTAAAACAGTTTCTCTCAACCACAAAGAAGTAGCAACAGGATTAAAAAGTTAAAAAGTTAACTGCACTTGTTCCTCCATTGCTGTGTAAATTCTACACATCAGCATTTAAACGGGCTACTTTGACACTTTTAATGTAATTATATTTTTTATGATTTTCCACATATGTTGGATTGTTTTACCTACATTACTTTTTATCTATCAGGGAAAAAATACCCTAAAATGCTGTCAGCGTTTTCCTGAATGGAAGTTCATCTCAGTTTCAGACTTTGTTGTCAAACTAGTTTATCCACTTTGAACCCACCCTGAACACAGGAGCTGGCTGCTCGTGTATTTAAGCCATAGATACCTGAAGCCTGTAGTCGCTGTGTACATAATGAACCCAAACCCTCACTCCTGACACACACTCTGCTTCTCTGTGCCATATGACTTTAAAGCCTTTGAAAAGATGTTCTCCGGAGGCTGCACTGTGTTGAAAGCCTAATTTGGCCTCAGTGTTCACAGCCACCCGTTTCTCTCGTCAGCGTGGAGCAGCAGCCGCAGCAGCCAGGATGATCCCGGTGGGTGAACTGAAAAACCTCGGCACAGAGCCGAACTCCAAGTTTCGGGTGCTGAAGCCGTGGTGGGATGTTTTCTCAGAGTACCTGTGCATTGCCATGCTGATGATCGGAGTCTTTGGTTGCACCCTGCAGGTGAGGCATCTACAAACCAACCCTTATCACATGCTCTTAAATGTTTATTTTAGCCTGTTTAATGACATGATCATTATTGACCAATGACAGCCTGAACTTCCCAATTAGACAGTGGCATCATGTGTATCTGCTGTAGGCTACTATGTGTAAAGAACAAGCTCTTGACCTCCATGTCTGCTGGAAACAAAGAGAGACTAAACTAACTTGGCTCTCCTGACCCACTTACTGTACATTCAGAGCTCTAACTTGCTCCTTAATGTGTCTCTCACCACCTGCTTATTACTTCTGTGTCACGTTAATATAGCACAGAAGAAAAGCGTTACAGACTTGTCCTCTTCTGTTACTCGTTCCTGTGTTTTATCAACATGCTGTCTCAGTGAGGAAGGTGCGTGTTGCTCAAGAGCCTAACTTTACTGAGGCAAAGGACTAGTACAAAGGAATCGTCTATAAGAGGACAAGTTTAACCCTGAGTCAATAATGTAAAATCATTGGATCATAAACAAGGACAACAAGTTTAGCTGGATCAGAAGATGAACTGTTAGAAAACTCCAAAGTTGTTACAATTCATCCTCTGAGGACCGTGAATGTACAACGTTTTATTACAATCCATCCAAATTGGAGGACCGTCATTGCCATACCAATAACATAGTTTAAAAACACAGTATATAATATAAACTAAAAGTTTCTAAAACAGCTTCTGGACTCATTGGTACACGTTCTTAACCTCTCTATATCTTTACCCATTCTGCTTTTTGTGTTTAATTTACACTAAAATGTAATTGTGAGGATTTGTTAAATACAAGTCACAAAAGATTTTCTCTACATTCATTGAATCTATTTCAAAAACAGTTACTTAAAGTTCCTCTGTGTAGAATTTATTGACATCTAATGGTGAAGTTTCCTGCTGCAGCTGAATACCCCTCACCTCACCCTCCCCTTCCAAACATGAAAGAGAACCTGTGGTAGTCTTCAGTTGTCATAAAAACTCAAAAGGTGTTTAGTTTAAAAAACATGGCGGCCTCCGTAGAGAGGACACGCTCTCGATGTAAACAGAAAGTATTTGAATATAAAGGGCCCATTCTGGGGTAGAGAAAACAACAATAAAAATGTAGATGAAACACACTAGTGAAAACATCACTAGGATTATTTTATATTCAATCTCTGCCACTAGATCCCTTTCATCTAAATCGTTCATACTGAACCATTAAAGAAGAGATGGAATGCTTCAATTCAGGTTAATTACTTTAATTTATAACTTGAAAAGGTTTACAGGCTCTAATGTAAAGCCACTTTGCTCACACTGTCCATTGCTGCAGTTCCTCTTTTCATGCTTGGTTTTACTTCCTGTCTCTTTAAGACCCCCTCCCAATAAAGACCAGTCTGCTCTGATTGGTCAGCTTGGCCACTCATTTGTGATTGGTCAATGACTTCCATTGCAGTAAGGAAATGTGGGCCTCCTCTCTTGCTTTACCTGGCTTTGTTAGGAGGCGTGCCAGACCAGCAGTTAGGCGTGCAGTATGCAAACATGCGCCATCACAATGGCCTCACATGTGAAAGTATCGGCCAGACTGCTGACAAGTTATTTCAGGAGCAGTGCCCTCTGTGTGGGAGGGGCCATGTTCATTGTTGTCCACATATGCATATTTCTAATTACACGGTTCAATCATAAATACTTGCTGTCTGCTCCCTTATTAATTAATTCATGCATCTGTGTTCCGTAGCTCACTCAAGACAAGATTGCATGTCTGCCCAGTCACTTCACCAGCCCAACGCCAGAGGCAATCGACTGCAGCCACATCAGCACTTACGCAGAGAACAAGACAAGGCAGCACACACTGGTCATGCCTGCGAGTCCCATTATGGTGGAGGTGACTGGCCGCAAGAACAACCTGGACATCCATCAATATTTGTTTGTTAATCACTATTGCTACGAGAGGTTCGTCCACTGGTACGCAAAGTACTTCCCCTACCTCGTCGTGATCCACACTGTGATCTTCATGGCAGCGAGCAGCTTCTGGTTCAAGTTCCCCGGGACGTCTTCTAAGATTGACCTCTTTGTGACCATCCTTGTGAAGTGCTTTGACTCCCCGTGGACCACGAGGGCCCTGAGTGAAGTGTCGGAGGAAAGAGGAGAGGAGAAGATGGTAATTTGGAGGAGGAACACCACCTCAAAGGAACCTGCAGAGCGACGAGGGGACGAGGAGGAGACCACAGGGCTTCTTCGCTCCTCATCTGTCAAGTCTAATCCAGAAAAGAAAACCCCAGAGTCTCCGTCTGCCCCCTCCGCCCTGGACAAGAAGGAAGGCGAGCAGGCCAAAGCTCTATTTGAAAAGGTAAAGAAGTTGAGAACTCATGTAGAGGAGGCAGACCTCCTGTATGTCATGTATGTGCTACAGACATCGGTCAAGGTCTTTAAGTTCCTTTTGATCATCATCTACACTGCAGTGATGGCACCAAACATTGAGATTGTAGTGCACTGTTACGTTCCTCCTGAACTGACTGGTTTTGACATTTTTTGCTGTAACCACAACAAAGCCCATCTTTTCTCCAAGCTTGCTTATTGCTACATCTGCTTTGTGGGAGTGTATGGTCTCCTGTGCATCTATTCCTTCTACTGGCTGTTCCACCGGTCACTCAAATCATACTCCTTTGACCAGGTCAGACTAGAGACAGGTATTAACGATATACCAGACGTAATGAATGACTTTGCATTCCTCCTGCACCTTGTGGACCAATATGACGCCCTCTACTCTAAGAGATTTGCCGTCTTTCTTTCCGAGGTCAGTGAGAGTCGTCTCCATCAGCTCAACCTCAACCACCAGTGGACCGCCAAAAAGCTACGCGACCGTCTTGTCAAGAACACAAATAACCTGTTGGAGCTGCACCTGTCAATGTTGCCGGGGCTTCCTGACACCGTGTTTGAGCTGTCTGAGGTGGAATCGCTCAAACTGGAGCAAGTTAAAAACGTAACCATCCCACTGACTGTGGCAAAGCTAGACTCTCTCCGGGAGTTGTCGCTGCTCTACTGCCAAGCAAAGCTCCAGCTGCCTGCCCTGAACCACCTGAAGGAACATTTGAAGATCCTTCGTCTATCTTTTGAGAATTTCGATGAAGTACCTTTGTGGATGTACACTCTGAGTGGCCTGGAGGAACTACATCTGAACAGTCCCTTAACTGAGGCGTCCAAAAGTGCCACTCTGGACTCCCTTCGAGACCTTCGAGCTCTGAGACTTCTCACTTTCCGCTCCAGCCTTTCGAAGATCCCGCCCAGCGTAGGGGATGTTGCGGTGCAGCTGCAGAGGTTGTGTATCTATAATGAAGGTGTCAGACTCCAGGCGTTCAGCAGCCTGAAGAAGTTAACCAACCTGCTTTCACTGGAGTTAGTGGGCTGTGAGTTGGAGCGCATCCCAAGTGCTGTCTTCAGCCTGAACAATCTACAGGAGCTGGACCTGAAAGACAATAAACTGACCACTGTGGAGGAGATACTGAGCTTACAGCACTGTCGCCGGTTAGTGACCCTGCGACTGTGGCACAACAAAATCACTTACATCCCTGATCACATCAGTAAATTGCACTCCCTCGAGACGATAGATCTCAGCTGGAACAAGCTGAGGAAGCTTCCCTCTCGATTGTTTTATTGCACCAAGCTCAGGCACATAGATGTTTCCCACAACCAGCTGACCTCTCTTCCTCCTGAGGTGGGCATCCCACAAGGCCTCCAGTTCTTCTCCGCTGCTTTCAACTCTTTAGAGATGGTGCCAGAGGAGCTCTTTTCCTGTAAAAAGCTAAAGACGCTGGCTCTTGGAAACAACTCCCTGTCAAACCTAAGCCCTAGCGTGGCCAACCTGGCTCAGCTGATCCGGCTGGAGATTAAGGGGAATCGTCTGGAGTCTCTTCCTCTGGAGATAGCAGACTGTCCCCTTCTGAATGTCAGTGGGTTGATAGTAGAGGACAACCTGTTGGATCTTCTGCCACCGGATATGCGAAGCAGGCAGGCAAAGAGCTAAGTTTTTAGAGCTAATGGACGCATCTTCTCTCAGCGGACTGTCATGGTCGAAGGTCATTGAAAATTAGCAGTGTGTTGATCTGTAGCACTAGATGGAACTTTGTCCTCTCCAGGATTTATTCCACTCTGCTCATTGGCTTCTCAGAGTTCTCTTTACACTTAAATTTGATCACAAATGTCAGATATTGTGTAGGCTCATGGTCAAGCCAGTCATGTTCCCTTGTTGATCTCAATTTCAAGAATCTCATTATTGGAGATATATAAAGATAAGTGGAGGGAGAATTTTACGATCTTAAATATGGATCAGGCTGAGACATAACTGAAAGGCTTTTTCTCAGGAGCTAAATTAAAGAGTTATGAGAAGTCAAAATCTAATATCTGATCTTAGATTAGAGGTTCACCCTCCCCTTCCAAACATGAAAGAGAACCTATGTTCCGGTGTTTGGTTGGTCCAGTTAGGGCTATTGTAAACAACAATTCATACATTTTAGATTATAACACACTAGTGAAAACATCTCTAGGATTATTTAATATTCAATTTCTGCCTTACACACTGGACCTTTAACATTAAACATTTAAGCTCAGTTATGTCTAGGATACTTTTTTATAACATGTATGTTTCAATTTACGTCAGATGAATGTTTCTGAAATATTTTGATGCATTTTGTAAAAAATACATTTACAAGTATTTTACGAAGGGTATATGTGTCCTGTAAATACCTTACTGTATTTATTTATTTTTTAAATGGTGCATATTGCACATTATTGTAAACTTTATTATAAAAACAGAGTCAGGCTGATGTTATGTGTAATAATTGGCGTTAATAAAAGAAAGACCTTGTTATTGTCATGAGCCAACGTTTTTATAAATGCTTCTCCCTGTACAATATTTAGTGGTTTCCCTCAGAGCCAGAGATTAGTACCTGTGCTGTATCCTGTTGAACAGGTTCATACAGCATTGAGCGCATTTCCCACAATGTGGCGGCTCATGTTGCTGCCTTTCAGGCACCAAACCAGCAGGAAGAAGAGAAAAGCCTTTCAGCAGCAGAATAATAAGTGTCCAGTCCTCTGTTTACGGATTCTGTCCAACGAGGGGGGGGGGACTGAAATCCTACAAATGAGTATGAATCCGGTAAAGGTCAAGTCAACATAATATTTGGCATGAAAAGCAGGTCTGAGTAAATTATCATATAAAGCTTAGATTAGTGACATGTTTTACAATGATGTCTGTGGTGAGGGGGGATGCTCTTTATTTCAACATGTTATGAATGAATGGCTACCGTAGTTTCACTCAGCTTTTAGTAACTTGTGAGGGATTTGATTTCCAGAAAACACCGTCAAACCAAGCCATTTGGCATGTTAAAAACTATATTGTATTGTGTCTGTAGCTCGACTGAAGGTCCATCTAGTTACTTGTTTTAGTTTTTGGCGTTTAAATGCTTCAAATTGTATATTCTACTTAGTGTTTTTCTCTCTCTCACACAAAGAAATTCCTTCCTTTTTTTCGTTCTCCATATGTTCATACGAGCAGTATCTCTGTCCCAGACTCAGATTTGCATTTCAGGTCTCTCAGGACGTCCACCTCTTTGCCTGAACTGCTCTGCCATCATGTCCTGGCTTGCACAGTAATAAAATGTGATCCTGTCAGCCGGGTTACAGACATACCACAGTAATGTTTGAGCAGACACTGACCCGCCCACTCTGCCACACACCTCCTTGACAAACTGTTCATTTCCTTCACATTTCATCATTTATGGATTTGAGCGCTGAACCTTTTCAGCAAAAGAGAGAAAGAGGAAGATTGAACTGTGGAATTTTCAAGAGGTTCAGAACTGCATGACTTTATATAATCCTTTGTCTTTCATTTCCCTTTTGTTTTTTGAAACAGTGAAAAAGTTTGTATGAGGATTAAATGATGATTAGAGTGACCAAATTATCTCTGTTGTCAGTATTATCTTACTATTGTTGAAATGTGCAGCATTAACATTGAAAAAGGAAGGTTGTAGCTTGTTGAGAAGTCAACTCAGAATATGTGATAATGTTGAACACAGCATGTTTAATATCTGTGTTTTCAAAGGTTCAGTTCACTTTGACAGTAAAGTGGCCTGACTCAAGTATTGAGTTCAATGATTTACTCAACTTCACACAAATTCAAACAATGATTTAGTGTCGTTGCGCAGGAAAGTCCAACAGAGGAAGGGAGTAAATTGCTTTAAACAGCAGCGATTTGTTTACCATTGTTGATGCTGACGCGTATCAACAAAATCACTATGGTAACAACGCTCGTTTAGGATTTAAACTGTACAATTAACCATTTGGTATCAAAGTCCATAATTCATAGGATGTTTTATGGTATTTTACCACTGTCTTTATATATTGATATGGCTGATATGAGACCTCTATGAAAGCTTAAGTGATTTTTTTTTTTCAAAACTTTTAATACAGTGCATGTGCAGTAAAGTGTGTTTTGTACTCTACTTCCTCAGCACGCTCTCTGTGCCTTAGGGAAACAAACAGGTAAGTAAACATTAAGAACAGACTACATTTATACAACTATTCAAATTTGTAGTATCATATCATTTAACAAGAAAGAATATTCAAAGAGGTGAGTATGAACTGAAATTTGCTGTTTTATATTAAAGATTGTGTATATTTTACAAATAAGGGACATCATTTTTTCAAATAAATATATAATTAAATCGTAAAAAAACTGCTACAACATATCTTACATCTAAAAGAAGGTACAGTAAGAGATGCCAGTGGAATATGTGGGCTTCACTTGAACAAGGTCGCCCCCTGTGTGCTGACAACGAGGGCAATACATAATTTCCTGTCTAACTTCTTCTGTGGATCAAAATCTACAATTTACAATACCTAATTTCACCACCAGAAGGAGTTTCTGTGTTTTTGTTGTAACACATGATTACCTCCAGTGAGGAGGTTATGTTTTCACCCCTGTCCCTGTTTGTTTGTTTGTAAGCAAGATTACACAAAATCTGTCGGAATACAGCAAAACTTGGTGAAAAGATGAAATATGGATCCAGAAAGCACATTTCAACATTTTCCTTTATTTGCCTGAGAGTAATTCATGGATATTGATGAAAAAATCAGTCAATTTAAGGGAACTGACATTTATGAGTGGTTGCAGATCCAAATAAGTAATATGGATCTTGAAAATTTAACTGTGGTTGTATAGGGAGATTGTTGGGCCTTCATTATCTCCATAGTGACAATGCAATGTGGCTACAGCGAAGAAATATACCCATCAAAACCGAGATAATTCCAGATTAAAAATTCAGAAGGAAACTCTTACTCTTATGGTGTTAATCTGATACAAACAGGGACTGTGGATTTTTCCCCGTATTTCTTATAATAATTTTATCATAATAATAAGAGGGAAGATTCACTTCAAGTAGCAGATAAGGAAGGATTATAGAGACCAAGAACACCAGCTGCAGCTAATAATTTGGATACCCGTCTATCTATCCATCTGAAATCTATACTTTTAAGGGACATGCTGATTTACTGATTAACTGTTTTTGCCTAAAATGCAACAAACAGCAAAAAAGGGAAGAAAAATATACCCAAAGTGATGCATTCAGTTATCTTGCTGTGTCCAAACTTCGGACAGAATCCACTGACTTCAATGTAAGATGTGGAAGCACTTACATTTGAAACTTTGTAATATGTATACTTTGTCAAAGCTAGTAAAAAACGACTTAAACAATTAGCTACTGATTCATTGTTGTCCTGTTAAATTAATCAGGTTATTTATCGATTTTCTAAAGTAAAATAAAAGGGCATCCTTATGGAGTCTATCAGAGGTCTGTGTTGCATCCTTCTCTTTCTCTCCCTCTACAGGTTCTACAGGTAAAACACTCAAGGTGTATATAAAACCCCAATAGGTTTAAACTACTATAGAAGGGATGCTCTCAGTCAGACAAATGGGTCATAGAGTTCATGTCTTCTTCATTGTCTTCCATCTCTGATAGAGACAAAAGCTCTTATCACACCCTTGACTCAAGCCTTATTTAGCCACATTCTTATCACCATGTATACACACACATCTGTACGCTCGCCTACGTGAGTGTGAGGGAGCGGCCAGACACTGTTTTCTCTTTTGTCTACTCCTGCTCTCTGTTGCTGCTTGGGAAGTTATCTCTCTGACAACCTGCGGAGCAAAACCAACAACAACAGTGTTTACACAGGGAGTTTTCACACATCGCACAACACACTCACAAACACACCCACAATTGTACACAACTAAGACGTCAGGCTGGGTGCACGACACCGCCTGAGTCTGTTATTTAACACAATATTCTAATAACCACAGTTTTATGACTGATTTACTCAGTGGGGGGTGGGGATTTATAGAATATTATTCACTGTTGTCTGTCTTTATTATACACGATTAGGAAGCACAAAAGAAAGAGGAGCAAACTTCTGCCTATCATGATTTAGTGCAAATTTGTACATTTATCTTTATATTTATAATTTTCTTTTTATTATAATTTATTGATATAGTATCTCATTTGTATTCTAATGTTTTTTTTTGTATAGTTGTTATATCTGTAATGTATCCTTGAGTTTCTTCAAAGCTAGGCATATATAAAATGCATTTACTTTTATTAAAACCCAAGGCTGGCTGGTAAACAACAGCTGCTGCGTTGCCCTTGAGAGAGACGTTTAAACTCGAGCAGCTCGAGCTGTAGAGTTGTTAAATACCCAGAAGTCAAAGACTGTGGCTAGACTGTGCAGCAGGTGTGTGGGAATATGTAAAACAGGAAGGTGAAAACAACATGTGACTGCAGACCATTAAGTCCAGTGGTAGAAGAAGAGAAACATTCATACTGGATATGAAAAGTATTTTATTGTTGTAGCTATTAAGTTAGAATCAATTGCAACCAATTTAATAGTAAATGATATTAATAATCCTAATTATATTGTATAAGCTTATTATAAATTTTGGTCGTACAGGTTTTACTTAACCCTGTAAGACCCAAATATAGAAAAACCTAAAAAAAAAATTATTTGACCTTTCAGATCATGTTGTTTGAGGCCTTTGATGCAGAAATGAAAGTTTTAAAAAAAAAAAAAAGTTTATTTACGTTTTTAGAGAAATGTTGTAATATTGCAACATTGGGCTTAGTTGGGAGCAGGATTTCTGTATTTGTACTCACGTTGTGTGAACAATTCAGAACAACTAAGGGTTAATTTGCAGGGTTGATTGCTTACTTAGCCCCATAACGATATATAACATTAATAATAATCACACATTAGTCATATTTTTATGAAGTCATTTATTAAAATTATTAAAAATATTAAACAAGATAAAACTCTTAAAAAGCGCGTTTTTTCCCTCTTTTTTTCTTTTTATGACATTGGTCATGAAGACTTTCATTGGTGGTGAAAGTCCCAAAAACAGTCCCTGTTGTCTAAAAAGCAAAGGCGAACATCACACTTTCTGCATTGCGTGTTGGTATATCCTTTATTGCACTGTCTGCAGCGTCCTCTCCCTGTCTTCCTTGGGAAATGACCAACTAGGTCCTTGCGTACATCCAATGGGAGGTTTGCACATCTCTTGGATGGCCTCTTCTGAGCATTCAGAGGGCTTCCTGATGTCACTGACTGTGTTGCTGGGCTCCCTTTGCCTGAAGATGGCCGTCCTCTCTTTGGAGTTTGAAGTGTTGCGTTTACCAGGATAAGAGAGGATGCTAGCTGTGCCTGAAACTGTCTCCTGTTCATTGTCTCTTTGCTAGACACCTGGAGCGCTTTACAGTCCCGCTTGTAGAGCAGCCAGGCATTGATCACAGCGAGGATGATGGTGTGCCAGAAGATGTACATGTACCAGCGACAGGATTTGATGGGGAACTTATATTTGGCTGTAAATGAGTCCAACAAATCCACACCTCCCATGTACTTGTTGTAGGCACCAACAATGTAAGGCCTCTCAACTTCAATGAAGGTTTTGTTGGCTTTGTCCCAGCGTTGAATCTTCTGCACAGGTTCAGGTCCAGCAAAAGGATGACACAAGTGTGACGGCCCTGCTGTCATACCATTTGACAGCACAGATGTTGTGATTCCCCTCCACTCTGACGTCATAGCTTCCTCTCCCCTTTTTCTTCAAGCTCTTCTCGTCTTCAAGGTTACAGTTGGGTAGGCGCACCTGCCTGGCTGTTCCCACGTAATGAATTCCCCGATCAAGGAGCTTCACTAATAATGGAACACAGGTGAAGTAGTTGTCTGCATACAGTTTGTAGTTCTGACCTTCTGGAAGTGTGGAAGCAAGTTTCATCACAACCTCACCTGACAATCCAAGTTCAGATTTGGCTCGTATTCCGTTGACACTGCCTTGGTAGACATCGAAGTCACACATCATGCCAGAGATTCCAGTTCTCACCCACACTTTGAATCCCCATGGGTTTGGCTTGCCTCGCATATATTGCTTGATGCTGCTGAATTTCCCCTTGAAAGGAATCATCATCTCATCCACAGAGTTGTGCTCTTCTGGTACCACCTGCAGGCAAAATCTGTGTTGGGACTGATGAAATCTTTTTTCAGCCAGCGATACCTGTCACGGGGCATGGTGTGTTTCCTTGTTTTTGGCTCGATGTCCACGTAATTATCAGCTGGACAGACCATGGGTGGTTGGTTTTCTTTGTCCACTTCTTTACAGACATCTTCATCGGAGTCTTCATCACTCTCATCTGTGTCACTGATTTCAATCTCAACCTCACTCTCTCCATTTTGGACCAGGTCAATAACATCCTGCACCGTGTATCGCGGCTCTCTCCTTGCTGGTGGCATTCTGAAAATAAAATATCAATTAATTAACATGAATATATGTTTTATATATTGTAGTACATAACCTGAAGGAATAGATAGGGTGGTGGACCAAGTGCTCAGGGTAGAAATGTTTTCCATGCAGACAATACTGTCTGCCTGGTAAGTCGCTTTGGACAAAAGCGTCTGCTAAATTCCCTAAATGTAAATGTAAATGGTTTAATGGCTCTAATTATCATACTAAAAGGAAAACATGCATCCCCCCACTTACATCCACACCCCACATTCAGGAACATTCCTGTCCCCAGAACTGAATTGTTCTATGGACAAAGTCATGGAATTTTAGGTCAGGCTGATCAAATTAACTACATTTTTTAGAGATAAAACTTTTAAATCAATCAAATTTGACCAGAACACAACACAAGGGTATGTATACTATCCATGTATAAAGAAAATACTCTGTTTCAGGCAGTGGTGTAGTGGAGGGAACACAACCTGTTTGAGCCCACTGCAACAAGCCAGCTATTTTGACTACCACATTCACCCAGTGTTGTATAATTGCAACAATTATATAATAAGCTCTAAAAGAAATTTGATGCATCTATTCCACACTAACTACATATGTACATGCTCTAGACATTATAATAACAACCAAAAAAAATATAAAAGACATTTTACTTACATGCATCTGATGAATCCAGTCCAATGAAACCAATAGATGTTGTTCGAAGGAAACCTTGAGAGGTTGTGTGAGTTCATGGCCAGAAGGCGTGACTTATAAACAAATGTACGATCCAATAACATTGTGAGACTGAACAATAGGACCCAATGACTATGTAAATGTGGTAAAAAAACAAGAAAAAAAAAGCCAGATTGTTTTTTAGGATGGTAATTTTACAACAAGGGGTGCTACAGGGTTAATGCTCTTTAACATTTTGAGATTGGGGGCGTTTCGGGCATTTTCACAATTTTTCCAGAGAATTGTTAATGGATTTTGATGAAAATAATCCAGCAAACTTTTTATAGAGAATAATATCTCTGAGTGTGGGCAATTTGGTGCAGTTTGATGTGGATTTGAGGGCAACTTTCTCCTGTTGTTAAATTGAATTATGAACAGTGGAATAAAAGGAAAAACACTCAAAATACAAATACAAATCTGTGATTACTCTCCAATCACAGACAGTTATCTATGATTGTTTAAGAATGTATGAGAACTATGTTGCTTCATAAACTCAGAAAAAGGTTTAAATGTTTGAATAGATTAAAATATTGCAAGAACAATATGTTTATGATCGTGACATCATGGGCCTCTGTGCAGAGCTGGCAGCACATCAGGAGCTGAACTGTGTCTCCCTTCTCAGCCGTTGAAGTTGGCCACTGGCACAGAAAAAAGAAAAAAATAAACAGAATAGGCATTGTACCACAAGAGCACAGACATCAGCAAACTGTGCCGCACCTTACCCACGATCGGCAACACAACAGGGCCCTCATTCATGCCGAGTTTCAGTCCAGTTATCTGTGTGACCTTTGAGAGGCTTTTCATTGTGCGTACATTCCACTGTTCAGTTATTTATAAATGCCCTTGATGAATCACCTTGAAGACGCACTGCCCACTTGAGGGTTTGAGCAACGCGATCAACAGGAACCACTCGGATTTGCCTCAAAAGGTCAAATACAGCAGATCATTATGTTGTTAAAATTATTTAATAGAGATGATCATTAGCCATCCTAGCTAGCACAAATCCCTCAATTTTGTGTCTGCTCAGGTGTTAAAAATGCCAAAAACTATTTCATGGTCATAGCAAGAATTTTACACTTGCTGATTTCAAGATTTTATGTAAATTCAAACTTTCGACACCAGAGGTTTCTGACACTTGATTGGTGACTATTCAAAAATACATTTTCGTTTCACCACTGATTAGTTACACTTCATTTTATCTTATGAAAGTGGAGATATAATCTAGCATCTCAAGATCCACAGATTTATCTTGTGATCCGTTAAGACTGAGCACAGCAAATTACATTACCTAGAAATGTTGATAATATAAAATGTAAACTACTATTAAGTTTATTAAATCCCCAAATTACCAGAATTACATACAGCAATGACCACAGTAGTATTAGTAGTAGCCACATTGTTGTCGCTCCAAAAACACAGTACAGCTAAATACAGGATACTTTACAAAATCCACACTACGACCTCACAACTTCAAGTTCATGACTTTATTTTGTGCTTTCATCTTCAAATAGCAAAGTGAAAAACTCTCACTTTCATTTTAAAAGGATTTATATAAATAACATTTCAACAAATCACAATAAATGTCACCATTTACAAAGTGACAGGAACATTCAGTCCTATACCAACAATAAATAAGGAGTAAATTCAAAGTCTAAGTTCATGTAGTTAAGAGACACAACTATGCAAAGCAATCAGGGTGCACCATGTCAAGTTTGTTAAATTAAAAAAACAAATAAATGGTATCAACTGTTACAATTCTTACACAATGGAAATAATGTAATAACAACAAAACACTGAGGGAAAACCAACTACAGATGTGCACTCCCAGTTAATAGGGAAAAACAGAGATATAAGGTGCCTAAACTGCACTGTGCAAAAGAGGTGTCTACTGTATGTAGCCACCCGTCAACTGAAAATAAGCTGCCAAGACAATATGTCCTGTGTCACATATTAATGCTGAACCACTATGAACAAAACATTAATCCTTTACACAGCAATGAATTCAAGTCACCAGGTTTGAAGCAAAAACAAAACGTGAGGTTATGGTGACCCGGAGGGGACCCGGCACCACAGACTGCCTAACGATGTATATGAGCGAAAACTAGGTCAATCATATCGGGCTCGCCGGAAGCTCGGGCCACGTCTATCGCAGTCTGCCCGCTTAAGTTGGCGTGCCTCAGGTCGGACCGTGGTGCCAAGAACTCCACAACATCCCGGTGGCCTTGCCGGATGGCAATGTGAATAGGCAAGGTGCCGCTCTGGTCCGGGATGTTTACCGAAGCACCGTGCTCCACCAGAGCCAGCACAGTGTCCAGGAAGCCCGTGCGAGCTGCGTCGTGGACGGGCGCTATCCCGTGTCTGTCCTGGACGTTGGGTTCTGCTCCTTTTTCCAACAGCAAACAGGCGATTTTGGTGTTCCCCATCATCATCACCTGGTGAAAACATAAGGAGACACATAGTGAATTGAACACATATGGGGACTCTCAAACACAGAGGCGTTTTAAACATTTCATTTAAAGATTTTTGAATAAAAGTCAAACTTGCGTCCTAAAGTAACTCTCATGAAAAAAAGTCAAACAGGATCTGGTAAAACTTTAAAACGGCATTAGTGAACCTGCAGGACAGGAATGAGAAAAGTGGCCTTTTTATGAAAAATGCATCTCTTTACTGTCAGGTTCATCTGGGGGAAATAAAGACTAAAATAAAAACAGCTTTAATGAAAGTTATCATGTTTTGTGTCAGGTTAGAGAGGAGGGGATTCAAATTTAAAATAATTATGGAGGATGTAGTTTCTGGTGCTGATATTATATATTGCATTACACTATTTAGTGGAGATGAAACAAGGACTGGTCAAATATGAACGCAAAATGTCAAACAATTTCTGGATCCATCTTCTCAAATGTGACAATCGGCGGCTTTTCTCTTTGTTGTGACTTAAACAGCTTCAGGTTTCGAACTGGTGACTGAGCCAAAAACAAGCAGGTGAAAGGCTAATCTTTCCCCATTTGTGATATTTTAATTGACTAAATGTTTAATGAAATAAAATCTATCAATAAATAATGCTTGAGTGCAGCCTTTACATTTAGCACACTCTTTCTGATATAGTTTGACACAACATTGGAAGCACCTATAAATTGAACAGTGCAATCCCACAGCAACACAAAATGCAAAATGAAACTCAACTGAAGACTGAACTTAATCAGGTGCCAACAGTGTCTTTATATCAATGTACATATTGTATACATTTCATAGTTTCTATTATTTTTTATATATTTTTAAATCTTTATATGCTTATTTTGTTACTCCCCTGGAATAAATACAGCATTTCTGATTCTGATATCGAGTTGTACCAAGTCAAAACTAAAACTATGCCACTGTTTCCAGATAATTTGTGGTATTCTCAGGGACTTTGGTACGATGACTTGATTCCAATACACGGCGCAATAACAGGTGATAGTGTTCAGATCAGACTTCACACAGGACATGAACCGTGCGTGGGGAGGAGACGGATCGAGTCTGTGCCTGACGAACTCTCTGGTCTAACGGGTCTCCACACCCCACGTATCAGTGCAGTGGAACCCGGGGACCGGTCCTCACCTGCAGCGCGGTCCGGCCGAACTCGTTGACAGTGTCGGGATGCACCCCGCTCTCCTCCAGGATCCTCCGCACCTCGGTCGTGCTCCCCCGGGCTGCTGCCGCCGTCAGGTCCTCGCCGGGTTCCGTCGGACACCGCACCATGATGCCGTCTGCTGCTGCTGCCTGCCCGGGGGGGGGAGAGCAACATGTCGGGTTAACGCCACCGACACAACAACAAAGGGCTGCCCGTGTTGACAGCTGAGCGTCCGGGGAGCAGCTAGCTACAGCGTCCGGCTAACGCTAGCTTCGGTTCCCCGCTGACGCCATGTTATCTGGCGGTGCTAGCTTTTTGCTCCACCGGGTCGGGTGTTCCGAGCAGCCCGGTCCGCCTGCACACACACCGCCTCGGGTGAACCGTGGTTTCCACCGGGGGATCCGCGGCTCGGCGGAGGGTCACGGACAGATAGCATCCCGGCTAACCGCTAGCATCGTTAAAGGGGGAAACACTGGAGCTCGCACACGTACCTGCTTCGGTTCGAGATCCGCCGCGTCGCAGAGGTCGAGTCCCGCTCTTTCTGGAGTCCGTTGAGGTGAATTTTTAAATGGAATCCCAGCAAGCGAAGTTTATCAACATTAGAAAATACATTTGCGCGGTGAGATCCACACTGCGGCGTCTCCAGACTACAATTTACAAACATTGGGGGAGAACGCACGCTGGCCAATCAGCGCTCGCCGAGAGGGCGTGGCTCTTCCATATACGGTCAAAGCGGCGGGGCCACAACTCGGTTACTACACTATCACCGTGGCAACAGCTGCGGTCGGCCAATCAGAGCCCGCGGCGTAGAAAGCGGGCGATTTGTATACGTTGCTGTCTTCAGAAGGCAGTTCATTCACATTTCTGACCTTTGCTTGTGTTTGTACGGAGGCAAGTGGAGAAAAAAGGCGGTTCCAGTTTTTAATTTTAGGCGGAATTTTAGTGATGTGATTGCACAATGTGTTTCTACAGAATGAGGGCGTGACCTGCCCTCATCCGGAGCTGCAAGCTTGTGACAGAAACAAAAGGAGGAGCAGGTTACACACAAATAGATTAAAATGGGATCATTTGATTAAAGTATTTAAATAATTAGCAGTGGTCCCATAATAGACACATTAAAATCAAGCTGCACACAGACTTCAAAAACAAATAGGCATTACAAAGAGCCGGTGAAATTTTAGAGACATTCTTTCAGTCCAGTTAAAGTGATCATTGACGCTCCCTCAGGAAGTGAGTAAACCACAGCAGTGTAGTCCCTCAGGCTTCAAATGTTGGTCCTGAGCTGGTAATCTAAATAAAAAGGGAACAGATATTAGCTGCAGGTTATATGTGATCATATATGTATAGACCACCACTTGCCTAAAAAGAAAAGTGTGTTTTAAAAATGTCTCAAGGCCTGATGAAAAATGTAATATTTACCTCCACTCTGTGTGATGTAGCGCACCCAGGGCAAAGCCTGGTAACCACTTTTTTCTATGATCTTCATGTATCGCACCTGAGGAAATAGAGTGAATCACACAGAGACAACGTGTTGAGGCAAGAAACATAGATTTGCATCATCAAATCAAATCCAATTACCTAGAATAGCCACGCAATATCAGCTCTTACTGGAGCAGACTTGACTTTTCACAGTCTGTGAACTAGACGCCCTATGCAGAGCTGTTATTCACTGAGGCGATGGTTAGAGCTTTCTAAAGCTGCTTTCAGACATGTAATGAACTCCTGATAATCTCCTGACATTTTGTTCGGAGGGGCTGTGTCTAAGATCATAAATGTCTGATTGAGACCCTCCAGACTTTCTCCTGAGTTTTTCCCCCTGCCAGCCCTCTAGTAAAACTCAGGTGAACGTCTGAATCAGCTCATGACTAACCGCGAACAAGTACCGACAAATGTTAAAATATTAAAAAAACCAAGACAGAAAAATGCAATGGACAAAAAATAATGTCTGTCTCCAATTGTGCAGACATTCTTCCGAGGTCATGTCTGAAAACAAGTTAATTGTCCAAATCCACATAAGCAAGATACAGTATATGAAGCTCTGATCCCGAATAAACGTGTTTCACGGAATATATTCTTTTTAAGGCATTAAATAAGACACTAACTAAAACCTATCTGAACACATACCTGTATTCCCGAGACTGTGAAGTATGGGATTTCAAATTTGACAGTAATCGGAGGTTTGCCCTCAAGCTCCTCATTTTCCACACTGGGCAAACCGAAATGAGCTCTCATTAGAAACTCTTTACCTCCCTGGTTAGATGAATGCACACAGAGACGAAGGGATTAGATACATACTGAGAGATACACAGACAGGCAGAAAGACACAATGAGAGATTAATCAAATAAAACAAGTCAACATTTGATCTGAATGTCAGCAAACATTGAGCATATATATATAATTTGAAAATTAAGACAAAGCTATGCATTTCTTACAGGGAAAGACTTGATGGTCCACACCACCATGTTCTTCTCGGGCACATACTTGGCGCTGCCTGTGCTGGTTTTGAACTTGGGCGAGTCGGCATCACTGGGAACAGGGACCCTCACCTCCACATTATTTGCCACAGACTGTTTTTTAAATTGTCCCTTTGCCTAAAAACACAAAACAACATTGCAGGATAGGTTAAGGAATACTCCTCCTCACTGTGGTCTCAGGCCAGTGATCACTTGGTATTAACAAAAACTGGAGACACAAGACATGACAGAACTATTTCTTTTGCTCTGTTCCATGTTCTTTAAACAGATTTTATAGAAGTTTACAGAGTGCATATTTCCGTCACTGACACAAAATGTGTATTAAAGTACTGCATGTAATTCTGTTGCCTGTGTAGTAAAACATACAGTTGGTCAGTAGTACCTTCACCATGATTTCCACTCTACTGTGAGAGAACTTCTCTATAACTGACTCGATCCATATCAGAGGCTTCACCTGTGAGAGACAAAAGACGGCGTCTAATTATACAAATTATTTAACAATTGAAACAATGTGACAGTGTTTTTTTTTGTTCATATGCAAATCAATCAGTAAACATGACAATTTAAACCATTCATTTACATGCAAACTAATATCAGGCTCAAATATGAAGCTTAAAGAGTCTCCATTAGCTATACCACTTATCCTTTGTGGGTTGCATTTCACAAATCCTGTATATTTGCTCAAGTACTGTAATATTTAACTTTTAAATTTAATATCTGTTTATTGATTAGTTATACTTATTTTATATGACATTTTCATGCAAATTTCACATCAGGGGATCAATAAAGTATTTTTAAAATATTTTTCTCTCTTATATATTACCACGCTGCTCTAACATGCAGAAAATGACACTGATTCAATCACTAACATTTAAGCTGAATTAAATAATTTTCAGTTCTCTGGGTTTCATACAACAATGAAGCCTATGAGGCTTAAATTACATAAATGCAAAAACTAACATGCGTATTGATGCGGTAGGACATGAGCTCAGACTCCCCGTCTGGAGGGATGAAGGAGATTGTGCGATCACTGTCGAACCGTGAGAGACGGACACACTGGTGGAATTTAACATCTTCCATCACCACCGTCTTCCCCTTGTCACCTGAACATAAAAACAACACAGGTAGTGCTCATTAATTTAAACCAAACTTAAACAGATTGATGGGCGACATATCTTCATATACAAGTGGACTAGCAGACAGATAACGTTAATCAGGAGCCGTCCACGTATACGTACGTCCTGTGAGGGCGAAGAGCACCCGGTCGTTGAGGCCGAGGCGCAGCTCAGGCATTCCAGACAACATGGTTTTCAGCTTGATGCTGCCCACAATGTCACTGCTCATCACACTGCCGTTAGCGTTCACCTTAACAAACAACACACAGTGATCAACAAATTCTGAAATAATGTTCTAATTGAATAAACGATTATTACCTGCTTTATTAAACAGGCAGAGATATTAAGCTCAACAAACAGCAGAGAATTCAGTATCACAGAAAACATGCAATCAGTTAATCTTCTGCAAATAAAGTGACACAAAAACACTAATACTATGTGCACAAGTATAAAGGATTAATAACTAACAGCTAATGGTTGGAGTATGACATACAAAATAAAACAATTATACCAAAGAGGTACTTCAGAGCATATTACATACTGGTATAATATAACAATAGTGTGTTCGGTATGCCCTAACTAAATTATTTATCTGTTGATTGATTAGATACAGTTCTCATGAATCAACAGACAAAACACTATAAATGAGTCATGTATAAAAAGATAACCCATGATAAAACACTATAGCTGTAAAAAACAAACAAATAACATAATAAAATAGAATGCAACAGTCAGACACATTAAAAAGCCACAGATGCACATGTAAACATAATCGCATAAGATGAAGTGGAATAGCTTTTCTTTAAGCGATAAGAGTTTGTATTCATGTTCGATAATTACTGCTGTTTAAATCAACAGGTAAACTACTATAATAGTTGGTAGCTCTGACAAGTGGTGATTGTAGTTGTTACCCTTCCGCTACAGACATATAAAATAAAATAACTACACAACAGCTCAAACGTGCAGCGCTCCTGACAACTATTCTTGTATTTAGTAAATATAAAAGGGGAACAGATGCCAGTTACGCCACGATGACCGAGCACAATAACAAGATCCTTATCTGGCCTTACCAGCACGTTGATGGATTCAATGACGTCGATAAACACCTCGTTCTTCTTGTATCTGATGCCCTCTGACCTCCAGGAGACGGCATTGGTGACGGTGGTCGGCACCTTGGTCTTTGCCACCTCGAGCTTGGTGCCTTCCTGTGTAATGTATCTGCAGGGCATGACGTAAGAAAGAGACAGTCAGTTATAATTCAGCACCACACTCAACGTAATGTGATGTAATTAATATACACATCATGCTTATATGTCAGTATGTGCGTCAGCGTGCTTGTAGGTGAGTCTTACTCCTGGAGGATCTTGCTGTCAGTAGTCTGGGGGAATCCAAAATCCATCAGTTCATCCAGCAGCTCGTAGACGACCACAAAGTTGTCCTGAATGCTCTCCTCCTCCAGCTCTTTGAAATACTCTGTGAACACCTGAACGATCCGCACAACACACATCAGCCTTAGCCCACTCAGAATAATCACTACACCAGCTTTCAACATACTGTAAACGCAAATCTACTCTTGGAAACCAGATGCATAACAAACATTTGAATAGTACGTCACCACTAAATGCGTTGCATGCATCACTCACCTCGACTAGTTTGTAGAGAAAGGAGTACACCAGGGAGGCGTTGGAGTTCTTGTTCGTAGTGGCCACCACTGTGCAGACATCAGGTCAAGGAGTCCTCCACACATTCAGGTTTTGATACAGTCATAATCGCTGTAATATGTAAGCTGGAAGCCTTAAGTTATTTATCCTTAAAGCAAAACAATGACTTGGAATATAGATTAATTGTGCTACTCTCATTCCCACTTGTCCAAACCACTGTTCTTGCTCCATGTAATCTCTTTCATGAGCGAGTGTCTTCCGTGAGAATTGTGTAACTGACCGATGACTGAAAAAAAGTCCAACAGAATTTATCACCTGGCTACAGAGGGCGCTGTTGCACGGTAAAGATGTGATAGTTTTGCTTTAAGTTGAACGTAAAGTCACTATCAGTAATTCACTATTAATACATAAATCAATAGCATGTGCCATATGAATGAAATTCAGTTGAATGTGTTTGATGACATGATCTGGTACAAAGCTGACTAGAATCCTCTGCCTATCATGACTCCGTCCCCGCAGTAACAACGTCCACCACAAGGATACGGTAAAGGTTGCTGTGTTTGATCCACATGAAGTGAACTTTGCCGTGTGACATCACAGGACAGATGAGCCCATCCTCTTCAGTTTGCATGAGTAGAGGCATGAAGTGGTCGACCTCCGCCATGTCCACATCGCCTTTGTAGTTTCGACAAATCAGCACCTGAGCGGGGAGAGTAACACAACATGATTATCAGACAATAACTGACCCCAAACATTTTGACATCAGACCTGAGAGGAATGCTGTTTTCAACAAGGCTGGGCTGACATTTTATCTAAGTGTATGTCTAAAAATAATATTTATATTTTTATATATTGCTGACATTTTAAATCACATTATGGCAACATTCACTCTCCTTCTTTTGAGGTGATCGTTGGTAAAAGATATTATAACCTCACTGGTCTCATTATCAGCCACCAATAAATAAAGAGAAGAGGATGAGAGAGATAAGACGTTTTTATCTTTGCCAAGAAGGGTATGACTTCTCACCAGTTTATTTGTTTGTTTGTTTGTTTGTTTGTTAGCATGATGTTGCAGAAACTACTGAACCAATTACCACACAAATTGGTGTAAGGATGTGCTATGGGTCAGAGAAGAACACGTTCACTTTTGGTGAAGATCTAGATCAGAAGGTGGATCCAGAATATTCTTTTTTTCATTAACATTGCATTTTTGTAACAATGAAATTGGTTTCTCAGAGACTAATGCAGACATGTTTATAGGACTGATATTTATGAGTGTGAGAAATAGAATACAAATTTGGATCTAGTGATTTTAAATGGGATTTCATAAGAGGAAAGTTGGACCCTGGTGGAGATATGAACTGTACCGAGTGCTATTCCAGTTAATAAAGTTTGTTTCAAAAAACTGCTGAAAGTAACAAGGGAGCAGCAAAGTGTTGGGATCATGTCACATCAGGTGTTGTTGTACTACTCCCACACCCTGAAATCAAACACTAAAACATCGGAAACCATGTGCTCCTCCACAACTATCAGTGACAACAGCTTAAGTGTCCGTTTACATTTTCTACAAAACTCACTGTCTGCGACAAAAACACGATGGAGAAACACGGCTTCCAATACTGCACTTCTAGCAAAATGAGAGAAATTCATTTTAACAATCTTCTTCGAATACACCTGTTCAGGAGCTGAGCCAGTCACAATGATGCACTTGTTTTGTCCCTGTTCCTACTCTTCAATATTTTACTCATCTTTAAATCTCTATGATGGAGCTGCTGACAACAGACATAGAACAGACATGATAGAGTCATACAACCCTGCGAGACCCCTGAGATCCCTGGGGAGTGGTCTGCTTGCGGTATCCAGGGCAAAATCCAAACATGGAGAAGCAGCTTTTTAGTCACTATATGCAGCACAGTGCTGGGGCCCAGCCATTGCAATTTTTAAAACCAGATTGGAAACTTTTTAATTCCTGGGGCCTGAAACTGGACTATTTTATCTATATGTTGTCCCTGTGCTGTATATAATGTCCCTGTACATCACTTTGCATGTATGGAAGATGCTTTATAAATAAAACTGCCTTACCTTTTGTGGAGACCTTTGTAACCTGATACCTAAATATTATCACTAAATTTAAATCCAGCAATTAGCCCCTGACTGACATGATTAACCCTGTAATTGCAATTGGTAAACCTCACATTTATAAAGCAATTCCTCCGCAAAATATGATGAGTTTATGATTTAATTGAATTTGTAATTGGATTCATCTTCCCTAACCAAAAACATTTTTTTAAAATTTATTTTATATTCTCTGATGCTGGATGTCAGTTTTTGACATGTTATCATTCTTCATATATCATATATTTATATTTTTTGGGGGATAAATAATGAAACCTGTTTGTTTTTTTGTTATTTGACTGACATTTAATTTAATTTGATCCATATTCTATCTGAACTGTTTTGTCTTTTCATGGCTGATTGTCTATGTTCTGCATGTCGTGGCAAATAAGTTGACAAAAAAGAAAACCCCAAAACCACACAACAAACAAACGCAACACACACACACAACACAGTCACACACACGGAAGTGAAGAGGAAGGGGCCAATGAATGAGCTCTTCATTAATCTTTAACGACGCTGATGCCATTAATGTTTAACAGTTAAAGCAACAGTGACAAACTCGTTCTACACACTCAGAGCTTTAGTGCACTTGTACAAGTTGTGTGTTTTTCCAAACAGGGAAATAATAAAGTGAACAAGTGTGTGTGGGTCTCCACTGAGCTCCTTCCTTACCTTCCCCTTCAGATCCAGGATGAATATCGCTGAGGCGGACATCGTGCTCGAACCCGCCGCGGCCCTGCGAGCACACAAGCGCACAAACCTGAAGCTCAACCGGAGGCTCCACTGGTGTCACTGGGAATTCTCCATCCACGCTACACACACACGCACCGACCCGAGCTGCTCGACGCGGACCAGACCCTGACTTTTTCCTGGAGGTGCCGTGACGTCACCGCAGGCAGGTGAAACATTCACCTGAGCAGGTACGGGAGGGGCAGGGGGGATGGGGGAGGGGAGGTTGGTGTGATGATCCGGTCTATCCGCGAGGGGGCGCTGAAGACACACAGATCAGAGGAACCTGTACCATTTCAAGCTCGCCTTGACTTCCGGGTACTTTTTTATTCCACAGTATTTATCCAACAGGTCAACTTACCCTTCAACATGTAGATACAAAGATACATATATACATAAAAATACATATTCATATATATATACATACACATTTATACATTAAAGTATTTATATGTTTTATATTAGTATTCTTTCTTCTTTTTGATTATATCTCTCCCCCTTGGGCCAAGACATCGAACAAATATTGATTTATTTCCTCTGATCCACATTCTGAATGCACATGCAAAACAATAAAAATATCTGAAATATCTAAAAGATACTTATATTACATGTCCTTTATAAACTATGAACACAGTCCTTTTCTTCATGGACCTGTCCTGGGCTTTTGGATGACAAAGAAAATGTTTATTCAGCACTAATTTAAACCTTTAGATATATGTATACCTTCTCATGTTTTTTTATTCTTCACTGGATTCTGCTCTAGTTTCCTGAGGTGACCTGAAGACCTTTGGCCTCAGAGCTGTCGAAACACTTTCTGGTCACATACCTCAGGAACCTCTTGAGCCATAAAGCTTGCTCTACAAGATATCCACGTTTTACCAGCTCCCCCCGTCTTTAAAGCTCTTGGTGTGGTATTATGCCCCAGATCCTAGTTTCCATTCATATTCCCTTGTCTGCTTCTTATCTGCCTCATGTAGGAAGGCAGTGACTTAGAAAAACATACTGTCATAACATAGGCGTGTAAATGTGTGCTGTTGAGAGCCAGATGGAGATCAGTCTTTTCCAGTATCTCACTCCTTTTGTCCATAGAGCGCTGGTTCTCCTTATCAGATCACTGTTTTTCTAATGAGATATCATAGCTATATAAATGTGAAAGCCACACCTTAGACGTGTGTTCACACAGGATGTGAGCTGTAGTAAGACCTTTCTGAAGGATCAACATGTCACACACACTTTTTTAATGACGCCACTTCCTAGGATTTGTTCCTTTTCCAGTCGAGGTTAGTATCTACAAATATTTGGGTGTTAAACATCAGCCTGACAATGCAGCTCAGTCTGTGACTACAGAAGGAGCCTTTTTCTACAGTTTAAACATTCTTTGAGTCTGTTGAGGTCTCTTCAAAGACAATCATCACTTTGAATTCATCATGAGAAAGACAACTATGAGCTGTACTCGCTGTCAAGCGCTCTATTGTTGAGAGTGAAAACACACTGTCAGGGTCAGACGAGTTGAGCGCAGCACGGTGGATCAGAATGAAAGAGATATTAGTGAGAGACCTCATGTGATAGGTGCTGTGATAATGGATGTAAGTGATAGTTTTGGCATTGATGCAATGTACCCGACAGGGATCCTCGTGACCTTTCAGCACCTACCCATCTAGATAGATAGATAGATAGATAGATAGATAGATAGATAGATAGATAGATAGATAGATAGATAGATAGATAGATAGATAGATAGATAGATAGATAGATAGATAGATAGATAGATAGATAGATAGATAGATAGATAGATAGATAGATAGATAGATAGATAGATAGATAGATAGATAGATAGATAGATAGATAGATAGATAGATAGATAGATAGATAGATAGATAGATAGATAGATAGATAGATAGACAACAGAATATCATCTGGCTGTTACACTGCATGTATCAGTTGTACATCCACCTGACTCGTGCAGCCACAGATGCTGCAGTGGTTCCGCCCTGGGTTGTCAGGCAGAGACCAAACAGGCTGTTGCTGTTACCTTATCATGGGGACATAACATCTATCCTCCATCCACCCTCCTCCCCTCCCACTCCTCCTCCACTGTCAATTATCGAGGACACTCCCCTTTGCTTACGAGTCGGTGGTGTGAGATGCAGCTCCACCCCTTGGGTACCAGCGGGCCAATAGAGGATGGCATCGCTGTGTAAATAGTGATGAGGATAAGGTTGTCAGAGCATAGCTGGAGGCAGGTGTCACTTGTCACCTGAGCCTCGGGTGTATTTGCCTTTTGCCTCATGGGCTAAGCAAATTACCACACAGTGATACCCAGGCTAATATGTAAAGTAGAGCCAAGTCTCAACAATGTTGCTGCAATAGTGATCCAACTAGCTCCATTGGCAGTGGAAATCATAGATTTATCCTCTAGTTAAATAAAATGTTTAGTAAAGTAAAAGCACAAAGCCAATGGGGACATTTTGCCTACGTCAGATACGATGACTCTGTTGGGTGTGGAGTCTTCCTCCCTGGAATGTGAAAACCAGTTCCTGACAGACCAGATGCCACAGTGTCCAGGTTAAAGCAGCACATCCCACAAGCACACACACACACACACACACACACATACCCACACCTCTATAGGGGTGAGACCATTGCGGAGACACCTCCCATGATTGTAGTTGGAGTTGTTGGATACGTCAACGCTCCCCGCAGCCTGTGTTATACCAAAACTATCTTGGTCGATCACGTCAGCGACATGCTAAAGCGTTTGTTCTCCAAGAAAGAACTTTAACAAAATGCCTTTAACAAAATTCTGTCTCAGTGAGGAATTCATTAGATTAATACAATTGGTATAATGCATAACCAGCCCCTTACCCTAACCTCAACAATCACAACTGATTGTTTAACCTTAACCCCAAAAGTAAGTCTTTAACCCATTAAAACGGACAACCGGTCAAATTGTCCTGTCTTTTGCAAAATGACCTCAACAGCACGGTCACAAAGACGTATCAGTGGTGAGCCTTTGCCTCCTGTTCACTTCCATTTGGTGCATGCGAAGAGACGAATAAAGCAAATCACAGTGTAGCTTTGTGAGGAGTTTAATTTGACCCACAATATATGTGTGAATGTGCCCTGAGGCCGATGCTGAAGGCGGATTTGGACATGTGTGAATTTAATGAATGCAACTCCTGCAAATTTCCCCTCACACATCAGAGTTAGGCTTCTGAAGAAACGAGTCTGGCGACATGTGGAGTATTTGTAACACAATGAAAATCCAGTTCCTCTAGTCTCTGTGTCATGCATGGTGTTTTTTAAATTTTTATTATTACTCAACAAATGTTGAGAGTGACTCTACAGCAGTTTTGCTTCCTATCAAACCACTAGATAGTTTCCCTTTCTGTTAGGAGGTCTGTATCTTGTAGATAAATGACTTCCCTCTACTTACTCATTATCCCCCCCCACCCCCACTGCTCTCTGGTGCGCTGCCGGAGCTTTTCTTTTACAGACAGGAAGCATTATTGAACATGAATTATGGAGGAGGTTTATTAGGTTTCAGGGAGGATGTTCGCCGCTTGTTTGTTTTATGGGTCCGTCAGGCCAAAGAGCGCTACTCTCTCACTCTAACACAGATCGATAACCCTACATTTAATATTAGAGGAGTTAAATTCTGTTGAATTTCAGTCTAATGGGGAAATGTAAAGGTTGGGAACAGGGTATTAAAATGCAGATAGAAAGAAAACTGTGACAAACCCTAACCCAAAAGCCAATTTCAGACGCAAAGGCATTATTTCATGTATCAGTATCAGACTACTTTATCTGCAGAAACATTCTAGGTTCCAACACTGAACCATATATCTTTGTCTGAATGTCATTAGGAATGGTAGAGAACAGAGCTTTAATCACTTCATCTTCCTTTAAAGGTCACAACACTGTGATTAACACTGAACTCTGTTGACACAACAACAACAGGTGAAACCAGCAGGTCACTCAAATGGAATAACTGGTTCGAGTAGAAAAACATGAAAGTTCCCATCATGTGGTAACAAATCTGTCTTTGATAAGAGGCAGTGAGGAAGGACGAGATACTGACTGTGATAAGTTTAAGCCCTCGTCCGCTCTGTGGGCTTGTTTTGTGTTGTAGATGCAGAGAGCGGTGGCAACATGGTTTCCAGGCAACAGAAACGATAACAGCTTTCATGGACATTGATAGTACTCTGAGAACAAACAGTGTTGTCAGAGGAGAAACTAAGATCAGTTTGTATCTCATGTGCTAAAATAGTCTAATGATTAGGGTTGAACTCAAATACACGACTAAAGTGTACACGTTATGTGTTATATTCTTAACTTCATAGTAGACTACACCATAGTTGCATTTTTTATGTGAGGATTCAACTTATTTGTGCTGGTTTATTTGCAGGATTACCCAAAAACTACTGGATGGTTTAACACAAACCTGGGCTGAAGGACGTGGGTTGGGAAGAAAACATTTATTTTGGTATGGATCTGTATCAGTAGGCAGATCTAGGAATATTTGAAAAAAAATATTTCTTTAACATTGCAAGATAGCTCAAATTTCTGACTCTTTTGTGTTACTCCCAAAGAACAAATCTGATAGATAGGGGGTTGGTATAGATTTAATCCAGATCCTTATAAAAATCTGCAGTTAGTGGATTTAAATATCGTTTCATATGCCAACTGTAGAGTAATAATAGGTCTAGAAACCTGTAACCACCATCATTGTGTAGCTGAGAAACATAATGTGACCTCATCAGGCTTGTTTTAATTTCAGGGGACTTGGCAGAGGGCAGGGCTCTACTGAGTGCAGTTCGAGTATTAACACAATAACACCAGGTGTCAATTAAACTGGAGCCATTTCAACACAACATTTTTCGTCGGCATACTGACCATAACACTTTATTTTGTCATTTTCCAGTGTGACACAACATCCTCACAAATTACTTTAAACCAGTGTGTGGCATTAAAACACACTACAAGTTTATCTCAGTCATGATAAAAACCTTTCCAAATTATAAAAACCCCAAACAGAACATGAGAAACAATTTTTCTTTTATTAAAATAAGACCAGCACAAATAAACATGAACATAGTGATGTGCAGGCTGTTGTGCATGAATATACTCGTACATCATCATTTGTAGACTGTAGATAGTAACCGCATCTTAACAGAAAGGCAGGAGCAAAAATAAATTATGTGATTTAAGGAACAAAGAGAGTTTCTTCAGTGTTTCTCTGTAACATGTACAACGGTTACAAACAATACGCACTGCCCCACACAGAATGTGGTGCGCACGAAACTGAGCAGGCATAAGTTAAAATAACTTTAATCTGGCTGAGATGTAACTAAATCACGTCACCGTGGCTGGTGCTAAAATATAGTATGTAATGTATTTGCAGCCAGACGAAAGAACAACCAAAAATAAACCTTCTCTCATACATCCATAAATAAATTAAAGAATCTTACACATATGTACAATATTTCTTGATTCAAATGTACAAATGTAAAAAGGCAACACCAGAGTGAACATGTGAATATGTACAGACATTATTTACAGTGTTACGATAGGCGGTCACTTACAGTACAATCATTACTTTTACCTTTACAATCTTCATTTTTTTAAAAAACAAAAAAGAACATTTACTTCGTTTTGGTTGACTTCAGAAAACTCAGCAGCATTTTCCATTTATAAAATAAACCATCTGTGACTCTTCACATACAGATGCTTCACTCAGAGAAAGACAACAAACAAGCACTGATTCAGATGTGATTTACTATAATAGCTGCTAGTAGAAAAATGCCTCTGATACTAAATGTGCAAAGCTGTATCCAGGAAAAGAGAAGGCCACGATATGTTTGTAATGGAGGCCGTCACTGCCTGGGGTTAAAGCACTCAAGCATTAACTACCACAGAAACAGGTTTGAGAGGAAGTGGGGTCAGTAAGGCATTTACAATGTGTACATCCAGAGTGTGGATGGAAGGCACACATGCGTTTTGGGACAGTAAAGGTCAAGTTTTTCAAGTTAAATTCATTGAACAGAGATTTTGATCCATGTGTATTTAGGTGAGCAACATACTGAGGTGATGTGTTGGCCGTAAAGCGAGCGTTCATCTACACCTTCTCATGCAGCACGATGCTTCTTCTTCTAAAAGCGAGCATTGGTCCTTCATTTTGAAACCATTTTGTGGTTTAACAAAATGGCTTCCGGTGGATATACTCTATTTTGCCATGTTCAAATATCTTTTTTTTTTCTTCTTTTTTTAAGTTCTTATATCTGACTTGGACGGCACAGTGCTGAGGTCAGAAACATAGGCCACTAAATGAGGTCACTGGGGGGAGGACGGAGGCGGCTGGTAAGCAGCAGCAGGAGAAGAAATGGCCTTTGTCTTGTTTGTCTTCTTTATCTTTGGTTCAAGCAACATCCATGTCCTCCATGCCCAGCATTTGTCTCTGTAGAAAAAAGTAACAAACATTATTTTAAATAATTAAAACTGTAAAATTTTGATTTTTTATTCAAGAGCGTGGTCTTTCAGTTTGAGAGCAGGACTTGATGTCACCTTCAGATTTTGTAATGCTTTCACCTGAACCCTGCGCTCACACGTTTGTGCTTAGATTTTCACTCCAGCTTCAGCTCTTCTCCTCTTGCTCAGTCTGCTTCTGTGCTTGCGTGAAACATTTGCTCTATGATCTTCTGCGCTTTGATTCTTTTTTGTGCAATAAGACAAAGTTTCCCAACCAATAGAAAGTCCGGTTAATAATTGACAAATTAAATCGTCCTACCCTTGCTATGATTACTTCTGCTTCTGGTACTGTTCCCATAAAATACGGGAAGACAAAAGAAACAGGGCAGCTTCAATTTTGTTTTTGTTGTTCCTAGTAACAGTGTTCCTAATGTAAGACACTTATTTGAGATCCTTCATTTTTCAATGTTGACCAGGGATCTGCTGATCTCCTCCCATGAAGGTGTCCTCATTTTTTCTTCAAAAACATCATGGGAAGCCAGTAACCGCCAGTATAGGTCTCTCAAAGAAGTGAAGCCAACCAGCCACAACTAGGGCTTGACAATTTCATTCCTCAACACTACACCTGGCATTCTCTAAGTTGGAATTTTGGCAGAGGAGAAATCTGAACGTAGACGAGCTAAAACTGGAGCGCAGGAAATCTGTCCAAGCAACAAAATAGCTGAGTTCAAGCACATAAGATTTGCAAATCTAAGCACAAGGAGGAGCTATTTGAGTGTAAGTGCAGGGTTCGGAGTGAAAGCATTGCAAACTCTGAACGTGAAATCAATAAGTCCTGGTTTCAAACTGAAAAAACACTATTGAATAACGATAGAAAACAAAAGTGGTTTCAAAGTGAAGTTACCTGAGGATAAACATAGCCATCAGAGTTGTTCCTGCAGATGTGCAACTCGTCCTCTGTGGTTTTCTGGTACACTGGATTGTCAAAGTGGATGGTGTTGGTGTTCTTCAGACGCCAGTGTCTCCAAAGCAACACTGATCCAAAGACCAGCAGGGACATGACCACTGCAGGGCAGGAGAAGGGTTACAGGTCATTCAGACTGTAGGTGTGACTGGAGAGGGCAGACTGTGTTCTCGAGTGTTTGACACGGAGGAGCTGAAATGTGGAACTTACGTATTGGCAGCACGATGTAGAGAGCAATAGGGTGGGATGGATCGGCCTCTCCAGGCTCAGCTGCCAATTTGCTACCTGGAAAAACAAAGAATACAATCTTTTCTTAATATATAAATCCTCTTTTCTTTGTAAAAATAAAGTTAGATCAGTGTCACTCACTTGTGTGTTTTTGTGGTAAATACTGTAAGAGATGAGCTTAGCATAACAAGCAAAGGAGACTCAGGGAAGTTATTGTACCAGACCACAAACAATAGTGTGTCTCCCAGCGCAAATTGTCGTTTTAAACATCTGGGTTGTGTGGGGAACAAACAGTATACGCTCCATTTAATTGATCTAAGCACAGGGTCAGAAGCACACGGCGAAGGTTCCTTAAGGGTGTGGCCTAAACCACTTTTGCGTAATGGTGAAAAATAAATGTCAGTGCGTCAGGTGCATTGTTTAAAAGGGTTGGACGCCTGGTTTTTGCACCAGGTGTGAGTCAGGGCTCCATGTGTTTTTGTGAGCTGTAGACGAGCTGGATGGTGGAACTTCAGCGTTTCAGGCATTTTCCAGTCTTTATGCTAAGCTATAGCTAATGTTTTGAGATTGGGTTCATGGATCTTAATTCAAACCCTTTCATTGATTCTTTCATTAGCCACAGACAGGACTAGTTTCTGTACCTTGAGCAGTGACGCCAGGCTGCTGGATGGATGAGGTAGATGTGAGTTTTTCAGTCACTCTAGTTGTGGTTGGGGTTGTGGTTGTAGACGTAGGGACGGGCTGCCTGGGTGTAGTCGGCTTGGGGGGAACTTGAGGTGGGAGCGTAGCTTCACTTCCGCTTTTGACCGGAGGGGCAACTGATCCTGATGGGAAACAAAAATGTAAAAGGGTCACTATAGAGGTTCTGTTCATTTCCAGTTCATATGCAGGGCGGTGCACAGGGGGATATTTACCTGCCACACACGTCCTCATGTCAGGTCCCATTGTCATGTGGTCTGGACAGGCACAAGTGTACTTCGGGGAGCGCTGGTTGATCAGAGGAGCAGGGAGGCACAGAAACTCACAACCTCCATTCATCCTGTTGCTCTCTCTGCACCAGTTCGTACCTTTACGACAGAGGAGTGGCAACAATGAGCATCAAAAAACATGACATGGCTGTTGTTTGTTATGATAACTCCAAGATGGAGGGATGTTTCTGTACCGTTGGGCTGCTTGAGGTTGTGGTACAGTACTATGTCCTCTGGTTGGTCCAGGTCCATTGCCAGCTCGGTGATGTCCTTTCCCGTCAGACGGTTGGCGCTAAAAACTGCACCATTGCCCATGTCTGTCCAAAACACTTTCTCCTGTTTGAAATAAAGAGTATAAATTGAGTAATTCTGATACGTTTGCTGAAGCTTATTGAAACACAAGGTTCAATATTGTGACTAATTGAGACTGAATAACTGCAGCAGCTCTGGCTTCCCAGTATAAAGATTTCCGCCTGATAACTGCATATGAGTTGGATTAATGAGTTACTGGTTTGAATTAGGGTGAAATACATTTGAATGAATTTGCATCTGACTGTGCTTTCAGACCTGCAGTGAACTCCAGACTTTCTCCTGAAATTGTCCAGAGGGGTGAATGGGAGGACACAAATGTCTGAGTCAGCTGCTCAATTTTCTTGAATTTTTCCTTCCAGCCCCCTTATAAAATGTCAGAGTGAGCTCATGTGGAAATTCAGCGGAAAAATGTACTTCCCCGTTTGATTTCCGCAGTGGAATTCATACGCTATGTCCTGCCTTGTTCACACTCTAAACAGATACCACCCCTCGCCCAACCCATTGTCCTGTTGTTGTGAACTTGTCTGACCTGATCCCCTGCTAGATTCCTCATAAGTGAAACCCAATAGTGTAGACATTTTCAGGTGTTTGTGTCTTAAAAGTGTTTTAAGGTATCAGACAAGACATCTGTGATCTTCAGTGGCTACATTTTCATCTGTGGATACATTTATTTCATTGCTTACCTCAAACACAGCGAGGGACAGGGGGTGGGAGAGCTTGTCCTCGTCGAAGATGAGACTGTGCCGCGTCCCTCCCTTCACGTCGATGCTGGAGAGCATGTGCATCTTGGAGTCAACCCAGTAAAGACGCTGGTTGACCATGTCTGTCCAGAGAGAACGTCAAACAAACAGACGTTTGATTGGTTATCAAGGCCGAATGATCTCTGTGAGGATTGGATTGTAATTTCTTGGTTTCCTGCTTACCCAGGGTGAGGCCATTGGGCCACACAATGTTGTCTGTCACCAGGGCAACGCGATTAGCTCCATTCAATCCACTCTTTTCTATCTTAGCCTCCTCACCCCAGTCTGACCAGTACACAAAACTAAAAGGGACACAACAAAACATGAATTATAATCAGGTGAAGAAAAACATTTATTTAGCGATTCATCTAAGTTGAGCCGTATATGACTACTGTTCTCAAACTTTCACCTACTTATTCACCGGGTCAACGGTGATGGCTCTTGGCTTTTCCAGGTTTTCTGTGATGAGCGTTTTCCTCTTGCTGCCGTCAGTCGTTGCCACGGAGATAGTTTTCAACATGCTGTCGGTCCAGTAGATGTTTCCATGGATCCAGTCCACTGCGATTCCTTCTGGGGACTCGATTCCACTGCCAATTACTTCAGTGTGGTAGGAGGAGTTACTGGCCACCTCGAGCTTGGAGCTGTCGGGAATGAGACGCGGGTTTAAAGCACAATGTTTGGGAAACAATGAGGTCACAGCTTCATGCATGCCTACTCTTGCTTTGTGTAATGAGCACGCGCCAGAAATAACAACAATGGGAGCTATATACACGTTTCTCAACATTTTGTTCCTAGCACTGCTAGGATATTAATTATTACAAGACGGAGCGAAAAAAAAACAAAAATCAGCAGCAGTAAGGCCTCAGTCGTTCTAACCTGTAGATTTTCTTCAGGGCCAGGTCAGACCAGAAGATTATCTTGTTTGGCATATCCATGTCCAGAGCCATTGCATTTTTCAGCTGTGGGATCAGACGCACGTACTCGCTGCGGTCCACCGTCATCTTCCTCACCTCGTGTCTGTTGGTGAAGTACAGCGTAGGTATGGAGCCTGAGGACACAGAAGAAAAAGAGTTTTCACACAGGACTATGAATCCAAAGAGGAGAACATTTTGAGGAGAGACAGGCTTTCTTTCAAACGTTACCTGATTCAGCTTTGCATGTCTTGGTCGCCGGGTCGATCTCATAGCCATCTTGGCAGTCACACTTGTAGCTGCCGGGCAGGTTGATGCAGATCTGGCTGCACGTGTCCGGTTCGGCACATTCGTTAATGTCTGCAAGGGGACGAACATTAAGTCAGGAGGAAAATTCAGTTACATCAGCAGTTGACTTTTCTTACACAGTCAAGTTGCTAATGCAATGTTTGCTAAATTCATCGGGGGGGTTGTAAAGAAGTACATATATTTAAGCCCCTTTTCCACTGGTCAAAAAATGTAAAAACATAAAAAGTAATCAATAACAAGAGGGAAATCTGATCAAATCAGAGTGAGCAGATAAACACTATTCCATGCTTAGACTACACTTGACAGCTACTTTATTTATATTTAAAACCAGGGAATTACTTACTCCTCCTCAAGTAGAAAAGTTAATATGGTTCTTTTACTCTGAGTACATGTTTGTCTATTTAATTGTACTTTTACATAATTACAAAGTTACTTCCTCCACCACTGCTTAAATGACCTGTCCTGGAAGCAAAAGAGGCTACAAGCTGCTTATAAGATGGACTTTTCAAATTTTCAAATTTCAGCCAGTCCTTGACTCCCTCCTCTCACCTTCGCAGGTTTTCTGGTCCATCTTCAGGATGTACCCATGAGGACAGGAGCAGTTGAAGCCAACCTTCAGATCATTGCAGTGATGGGAGCAGCCGCCATTTCCTGTCAAACACTCGTTGTTGCCTGTGGAGACGCAGACACACGGGAATTACAAATGATATTCATGTCAACTGTTTTCCTAACGGTAACTCACACTGACCACAAACTATCTAGGCCAGTGGTTCTGCTTGGTTCAATGTTCTAAAATATATTTTCCACACTGTGATGTGGTTTCATTTTTTCTCAGCGCAGCAGAGGAGCGTACACCAGAACTCTAATCCACATGCTATAAACTGATGATTTTTGCCCTTTTGGGTGGATGATTACATAAGGTTTCACTTACCACACTCTTTGACAGGTTCATCAGACGAGTCCCTGCAGTCTCTCTGTTTGTCACACACCTTCTCCATGCTGATACACTCCCCGCTGCTGCATTTAAACTTGGTCGGGCCTTCGCATGCATTTTCTGCGAAGAGAAGAACAGGCAGGTGTGAATTTAACCTTTAAGACTTTCCCATGGATGACAACTGGCCAGATCTCTGTGAGAGTCACCTGTGTGGCAGCCAATCTCATCGCTGTGGTCCTTGCAGTCGGCCTCATTGTCACACTGGCGGGCGCCGTGGATACAGTCGCCATTGTTACACTGGAACTCATCAGGTCGACAAGTAGGACGACCTAGAAAAACAGGACAAATGGGTCAAATAGAGACAAAGAGAGAGGGAGAGGCAACGGAGTGTAATGGGAAGAATGAAACGACATAGCACAAGGAAAAAATCATGGCTCTTCTTAAAGGATATTATGCTATATTATAAAGCAGGGGGGACCATGAATAAAATAATATTCCAAGGAAGCCAACTCACTGCAGTGGAGCTCATCAGAATGATCCGTGCAGTCCGCAGCTCCGTCACATTTCCAGCGGCTGTGGATACAGTCCCCATTATTGCACTGAAAGTCGTCGACGCCGCAGCGGGGCGCCACGTCCGGCTTCTTCTCAGCGCAGTTCTCTGGCCACTCGTCAGAGCCGTCGGAACAGTCCTGGTCACCATCGCAGGCCCACAGGGCCGGCACGCACACCGAGTTGTTGCACTGGAAGGAGCGAGAGCTGCAGGAGGGCTTCGGGCAGGAGGCCTCGTCTGAGCCGTCTGAGCAGTCGATGTCGCTGTCACAGAAGTAGGCTGTGGATATACACTGGCCATTGGCACAACGGAACTCTTCATCTTTGCACTGTTTGGCTGCTGTGGTGAGTCAGAGGCGGGAGAAGACAGGAATTAATTTATTATCTAGACATTGTGTTTGTTTCTAAATGCCAGGTTTACATATATAACAACATATCAGCATAAATACCATGCTGCTAAGTGGACTGCTGCCAAATGAAATTGAGTTGTGTACTGATGCACAGTGATAATAAAGAATCTATCTATCCATCCATCCATCCATCTATCTATCTTGGTAAATGTTTTATAACTAGTTAAAGTTATTATATGAATGGTTTAAATAGCTTTGCATGTCTCTCTTTGTAATCCTGTATGTCCTTTAATTCTCAGTTGCTGCTTGTGATGTTTATCTGCCATCCATCGAAAGTGAATAAACTGGTTTATTGGTTAATTGAACACTTGTCAGTTCAGGTATTCAACGTACTGCAGTTTTTCTCGTCAGCCCCGTTTCCACAGTCTTCTTTGCCGTCGCAGTGCCAGCCTACTGGGACACACTGGTTCATGGGGAGGCCACAGCTGAACTCTGTCTCCCGACAGGTTTTACTTGCTGAGGACAGAAACAAAACACATGTTAAAAAAAACTCAAGGCAGTACTTGCATCTACTAAAAGAGAGATAAGGCCTGTGACTATACAGCAGAGTATCAAGTCAAACTAACTACTGCACTGTAGTAGCTTTATAATGTGTTATAAACAGAAGAGGTTGATTAATTATTAACATTTTTAAGCAAAAATCTCAAAATAATGTGTTCCATCCTTTCAAATCTGCACATTTGATATTTGTCCTTTCATACGTACTTTCATACTAAATTAAATATCTTTGTTATTTGAACCATTGTTTGGATTAAACAAGTTACAGAAAATTGAGTTTCTTCCCACTATTCTCTCACATTTTGTATGAAAGATGTTTATTAATTATTAAATAATTGTCAGATTCACGAAAATAATAATTGGCTTAATTCCAATTCCCACATATAACATTTTTATTTTATTTGATGGTGATACAAAGAAAAAAAACACACACCGCAGGTTGCAGGCAGTTCATCAGTGTCGTCTCCACAGTCGTCCGTCCCATCACAGATCCACTTTCTGGTGACGCACCTCCCATTCCCACACGTAAACTGAGTGGAGCTGCATACGGTCGCTGCATCTGTGAGGAAGGATAAAACAAACAGGAGTTCATGCAGTGTCATACTCCAGCAAGCTGGCTTCATTTACATTCAACATTACAAATGGCCGCTGACCTTATCAGCATCTTACTGCTTAATTTACATTTCTCTTTTCGTGAGCACCTTGTGGTAATGTGACCTTGTGTCTACATACGCAGAGGAAAGGATTTCCTGAGAGGTTAATGTTTAACTGGAAATTATACACAGGACAAAAAAAATCGAATGTCGCCGACGTTCAAATAAGTGACAGTGTGAGAACCACACCTTTTACTCTTTGCCAAACTCAGGGAATCACCAAATGAAGATAACGACACGGTGAGGTTCCCTGACTCCTGTGAGTCCCAATGAGACACACACCCACCCACAACCACCAGTTCACTTCATTTTACTTCCAGACAATAAAGGACATATTAAAAGGACGAAAAATAAAAGATTTAAATTAAATTAAAGATTCAAATTAAATGCAAAATATGTCAGTAGAGCATGTACTTCTGCCAAGGCCCAACAGTCCCCTTAAATTCAATTAAGCTGCATATATGGATGTACCACAAAATGATTATTTTCTTCATTCTCTCCTTGTTTTCTTCTACGTGTTATTAACGTAAATTGTCTCTGCCACGTCTGCTTAGCGTTAAGTAATGTAACTGGAATGAAAGCAGGTTTTATCCTGGTGTGACACACTGCAGGTGTGGAGCAGGCCTCACACACCTTATATAATGCAGGTGTCAACAGCTTCACTAGTTTGAGTTTGAAGTCGTACGACCGTGAATTGACCCAGGTTTATTTTGGGCACGGAGGTCGTCATCACACCTCAGTGAACCCTCCAGTCAGAGTGAAGAGGGCATCGACATCAAGGAACATGTGAAAGTGACACAGGCCATCCACAGTGTGTATGTGTGTGTGTGTGTGTGTGTGTGTGTGTTTTGTGTGTCCTCCCCCATCACCTCTGCCCTGCCCGGCTCTCCTGATGCCTGGAGGCTGTGGCCGGGTACGTCAGACTATCTCTTTAAGACAATAGGGCGGGGGAGGAGTTGAACAATCACACCACCAGTTGCTGATTGGTCACACAGTGGCATTCCTCATAACAGCATCACCACGGTGACAATGCGACTCTGAACACAAGGAAGTGTGTCAGCCTCGGTGTGTCAATGAGCGATGACAGATCTTTTAAAAAAGGGCCGAATAGACCTGGTAGATTAAAACACAAAGTCATGGGTGTGAGGAGACTGGGAAACAGGGAGATGATGCCTTCTCCACACCAGGCTCCTCGAGAGTGATGCCCTCCGCCGTTGAAAATGTGAAACGAAAAAAAAGAGAAGTGAGACATTGACCGTTTCTCGTTTTCTTGGCACCATCAATGCAATGTGTGGTTTCAATGATAAAGGAATGAAAACTGAACTTGAGATGATCTTCCTGCTTACCCACACACTCATGCTTTCTGGGAAAGTGTGACACACAAACCCTTAGACACATTGCATGGAGGCCAGGCACGCCGCCAGTGGGGCTTCCAGGAAGAGTTAATGATGAAATTGAATAGAGTTTATTTGCAACTCTCACTTGTTTTTAAAATCTTTTTTAAGAATCGTGCATTTATTACACTCTTGGAGCAGGATCAGAAAAGTAGGTTGAACCCTCGCACTTCCCGACCTTCAGACTCCTCTAACCTCGTGGAAACTATAAACTGTAGGCGCCGAGGTTTTCATTTTCCACCACTAATCTTCCCTAGTGCTTCTACATATGGGTCACAAGGCTGTGCGAAATACTGTTCAGTGAGAGGAGGACTTCAATTTTTTTTTCTGTGGAGAAATGAGCAGGATTAGTTTGGCTTTTGAAGTTTTACATCAACTTCACTTTTCTTGGAAACAAGCATAACCACCTAGGTCATTTATTAATCCATTTAGCTTTTTTTAATTTAACACCTTTTTTGGCTTGTGCAGCTAATGCGGAAATCGAAAGGCGTCACCTAAACCACAGCCATATCCGTCCCCTATCGAAGAACTTGCACAACCGACAGCTACAGTTGAGAAAGTTAGAAAAGCAACCGCTATCGCGTCATAGAAAAGAGAAAAGGATTGTTATACTTTCACCTGCAGACATGCCCCAAACTGCAGGTTACCAGTCAGAACAGTATGCCAGAAAGAGAGAGCATCCTTTGCTCCTGTAGTGAAACTGAATCCGGGTGGATACTATTCATAGCCACAGTTAGACCTGACAACCAGAAACCCACCCAGTCAAATAAGGTCGCTGGAGTAGCAGCCACCACCTCAAACCCACACAACAGGCTGCTGTAAGGTTCAGTCCGTCATTACAACGCTGCATGACAACTCTGCTCCTTTGTGGTAACATGTGCACACTAACAATGCATTCCCGGTCTTTTTAGTGGCACATGCATGCAACACACATGCACACACAGCTGGCTAGCCCTCACAAAGAGGTGTGTATATTGACTCAAACATACACCCAGCAGTTAATAAATAACCAGGATGAATGAGCATCATGAAGCCAACAGCAACTCACTTCTGCTTGGGATCGGGGTTTATGCTGCATCAGTAATCACACGGAGGTTAATTGTCATCCCTGGGTAATAAATAATACTGCTGTGCAGCATTACAGTCAAACACCTGATTCTCACATGCCAAGAACATATCGAACCATCTTAGTTACAGATTAACCTTCATTGTATTTATTCTTTTCTTATTTCTATATTACACTGTTCTGTCAACTTTATTTGTTTTGCTTTACAACTTTAACTTTATCACTTTTTATTTCTTTTGATCTCTTTACCTCTTTCAGTCTACTCTTTTAATGTCTTCTTTAGCTTGAAATTTGTTTTAAACTGTGCTTTCTGATTATAAATTCATTTTTTCTTCTCACTCTATTCGAGGGTTAAGAGCAGAGGACGTCAGAACCTCTTTAAACCCAATGAGACAAATTGTGATTTGTGAACATGAGCTATACACATAAAATGTGATTGATTGAGTTAGTAGTTGCTATATTGATTGCCTACTGAGAGATGCCACAGAGGTATTTCTAGATGATTGAGAGGTGAAACAGCAATGTTTGTCTTCATGAGTCACCAGAGTCTTTAAATTCCCGTCTTCTTCCCCCTCCTCCTCTTTCCAGCTCTGCCTCATTTCAGAGACTGCTAAACACAAAGTGAATTAAAGACAGCAGAGCCTGGCCTTAAGAGAGAGAGAACACACACATGGATATTTCCCTCCAACCCTGACCTCACCCACACAAACTCTCACACACACACAAGGACACTGCAGTAAATCTTATGACTGGAAGTGAGCACAACAAAGTGTAAAAAGGGTCTTGTTTTAATCAGTAAATCTCTTGGAGGAGAATTGAGATTATTGGGGGATTAGTGGAGCAGCTGGCAGGACGGGGCTGCAGCCGGGTTAGTTCTCAGCCTGGAAGGGCAGCAGGTTCACTCACTACACATTGTTTGGGGTTTTACAAATAATTGGATAATTATTGGCAAAAAACGCACAGACTTTGCCTCTAGCTCTGAACACCAGAGTTCTCGTTTCATTTTACTTTGTCATTATTCTTTATTCTCCTCCAATACGATGTCAATATTTTGATTGGTTTCATGCAGATGTAGCTCACATCTTTACAAACCATCTCTTATCTTTGTTTTTTGTTGTTTAGGTTGAACATTTAATTCTGCTTGTTTTATATGGTTTTCTATATCTCATAAATATACTGTATCTCATACCCCCTCATTTCCTCTTCCAGTATTCAGGTGTATAACTTCTGTTTCCAAAAGTGCTGCAGAAATAAGGTTTCTAACCTACTTTCTGCTTTAATGTAAGGCAGGGCCGGGTCTAGACAGGCATGTATGAGGGGAGAGCCACAAATCTTGAGGGGGCATTGTGCTTTATTATATTATTATTATTATAAATTGGGATTTAGTTTGAGGGGGCACAACATTTATTTGAGGGGGCCAGGCCCCCTCTTGCCCCTGCCTAGACCCGGCCCTGATGTAAGGACTATGTATACAGCTCGATTGTACAACACGGCACATGGAATATAAATTATTCAATTTACTCCAGTACAATTTAGAAGCTGCTTTCTCTGGCATGATGTCTACGGCTACTGTATTTAAGGTACTGTCCAGTGGATAAGATAATAAGGGGATTGGGAAAACACACACAGACACACACGCACACACAAATATTTGTGTGCAACAGCAAGAACTAAAAATGCTGATTTTCCAGCATCCCTTCGAATCCAGCCTGCTGCAGGGAGGATACCAGAAACGCCGGCCGCACCCATCTCTCTGACAACCGCTTGTTTCCTCATTCATCCCTGGCTTCAGACACTTGAAACCGGCCGGCACCGAGTCGAACACGATTGGCTGCTGTGACGCATTCTGGAGCCAAGCGAACCAATCAAAGCGCAGTGCGTATATTCCATTCATTCCGGACTACATTTTCATTTGTATTGATCATCGCTACGAGTCGATTATATTGATGACAGTTTTTGAATTTACATGAGAATTTAAAAAAAATGAACCAAATCGCACAGGATTCCTCCTCCTGAACTTTCACGCGTATCAAGACAAAGTCAAAACGAATCAGTAACTCATATTGATTTTAAGTGATGAAGAATGTAAGATGGAAAAAGTTGTCTTCAGCACAACTACAATAAATCCGTCTGGAGCATCCCTGAGCTTCTTTCTTACCTGCTGGAGGCGAAGAGTGAATCAGCATCAGCACACAGCACAAAGTGGACAGTCCTGCGAGTCCCCTCCACATCCCCAACATGTCCTGTCCTCCCTGTCTGTCCTTCTGGGACAGCTGAAGTCAAAAGCTGGTGGTCTGTGTGTGTGAGGGAGGGAGAGAGAGAGGGAGAGAGAGAGCGCGGTGGGTCTCTGGTTCAGACGTTCAGACGCAGGATGCAAAGTGACGCCGCGCGGCTGTTCGCCAAAACATTATGACGACCGACTCGCATCTGACCGTCTTCTATGAGGCAGACATAGGGGCGGGGCTACAGCGGTGGTGTGATGTTCGAAATTTAGACCAGATCATCGTTGGGGGGTGGAGCCACGAAGCCACTGCCGTATCATTAGATCGTGTGTGTGTGTGTGTGTGTGTGTGAGTGTGTGTTTGTGCGTGCGGTGGGGACCTATATCTGTTTACACCATCACCTGCTGAATTTCAACACAATTTCCCAATTATTTTATTTTTCATATATAAAATGTAGCCTGATATTTTTTTCTTTCTGTCTGTCAGACACATAACAAAATAAAAGACGTCCTTAAAGTGACTAATGTAGTTCTGCACACCTTTCCCTGAGTCATTCCTTGTTTTCTATTGTATAAACATAGCTATGTGCAAAGTCACACATCATTGAATATATTTCCATAATTGGCCCTGGTTCTAGCATATTAAGTAACTTCTAAAAAGTTATACCACCCTGGCCTGATTCCTATTATCAAAACAATAATAGGAGAGTCAGATTTGAATGATTTTGGTCGTATAGATGGAAAGACTTCAAAAGAAAACAGAGCATTTGCAAAGCAAAACATCACCATCATTAATGATGCAAAGTGAGTCCACGAAATACAATAACCTCCTCTCATTTAAAACTGCTGTTTATAGAAACAGATTACGAGTTACTTGGAGGCAGATGCAGTAAAGTTCAGGGTTAGTTTCCCACTTGGTGATGTTCACTGAAAGAAAGAGATTCTTAGCCCAGATTCATGAAATTCAGGATAAACTAGGGCTACGTTGTAGCATTAACGGGCCCGAGCACACGGACGTTTTCAAGCCTGTTGCGGTCGGTGAAGAGAGAGCGATCGATGACCAAGCGCTCGTCTCCGCGTTGCATGCGTTTTGAGCTCTGCTGCAAGAAGAAACGCTTCACTTCCTGTAGCCATCAGGTGGCGCTGTGATATTAAGGCATGGTTTCTTTTTATAGATGTCATCAGGTCGTGACTCTTGTCTTATATGCCTAGTTTGGACTTGATTGAAGCAAATATGCCTGAGATACAGAAGCTCGTGTTTTGATGGCGTGTAATCAAACTTTGACGCCAGGCCACGGTCACACCGTGTGATGAAATCAAATATACACCGTTAGTTTATATCACCATCTTGTGTAGGAGACATTCCCAGAAGTTGAAGTTGATCTGATGATACACAACTGTCTTTGTTAGGATCGGCGAATGTTAAATGAGGGGCTTTTCCGTAGGTGGCGCTGTTGAGCTATTTTGCCGCGCCCATTTCCGAATTCTCCAGAATACGTACATTTTCACCAATTTCTAATTTACTGCAAACTTTTGAAGCTTTTTGAGCATGTTGAAGCCCTCAAAAAGCCAATTCACTACGCTCAGAATAATCCTTACAATTTCAATAGGGCCTCCCACTGGAGGTGCTCGGGCCCTAATCAAATAATACTCCAAAATGTTCATACCCCTCCTTCATTCATCCATCATCACGGCTGTTTAACATGCAGTGTACATATGGTAGTCATGACATCACTTTGCGGTGGGGTTAGAACACATGGCCATGATAATATTTATGTGAAACTGTATGTATGTTTCCATGATGGCACGTGTGTATGTGTGTTTGTGTGTGCAGAGAGCGGGGGGGTTTAGCTCCTAAGGGCAGTCTGAGCTGTGGGAGGTATTTGAGGAATGCCGAAATAGCGGCTGGATTACATATTCTACTACATTCATCGTGAATACACACACTGTTAACGCACCCTTCTGAACAGTGGTCACACTGTGCTGTGTGTCAGATATTGCACAGTACATTTCTATCTCTGCATGTCACACAATTTGGTGTAATAAAAAAAAGGCTGTGATAAAGTGATCATTCTGTCATGAGTCAGAACTGTATGTGTTGCCAAATCAAACCTGTGTCTCCTTTTATCTACTGTACATTGTTCTCCAGATCAAATACAGAACATGAGTCTGATGTCCCTTCAAGGCTGGTCGACACAATTTGATACAGTGAGTCATATTTAGATTTCAACATTTTGTACAACTTATCATCTTGTCTTAATAAACCAGTAGCTTTATGAATTCCAGTAAATATACTCCAATGCATCTGATGGCTCCTATCTAGCTTCAATCACTCTGTGTGCACACTGTGTGCTTACTCTAATCACGCCTTTTGTGAAATGATTATTTCTGTTGGAGTTATTGAAAAGAATCAGATGTAATCAGTGGTGATTCAGAAGTCAAGCACTAGGCCGAACAGTTTGTTCCTTCTGTCCATCCATTATTAATACTGTGTATCCTTTGAGGGTCTGAGGGGGACTGGAGACAACCTGTCATTGGGTGAGAGGCGGGGTTCTCCCTGAACAGGTCCCCAGTGCATTGCAGGGACAACATACAGAGACACACAAACATTGACAATCACATTTGGACAATTTAATTCGATCAGTCTAACTGCATGTCTCAGAACTAAGAGAGAAAGCTGAGCCACAAAGACATGGGAAGGACCTGTAAACTTCCAGAGAGGGACCCTGGCCAAACCGGGATTCCAACCAGTAACCTTTTTACTGGGAGGAAACAAGGCTACACATGACGTGACATACAATTAAATGAGAGCTACATTGAGGCCAGACTCATCTCATTGTCTAGAGTTCTTATCATGCACTTAACATCACTACTTGTCCCTATATCAGAGAACAGGACTACATACTGTGTGTTGCTTTATCTAATAGTGACTGTGTGCATGTTTTTTAATCCTAGTCATGTCCAGTGGGTAAGGGTTAACAGATGTGATTAGACTGCACACACACACACACACGCACTCCCTCTCTCATGTCTACACATGACTTTTAAACCCAAGGTCTTACAGTCATTCAGGTTTTTTTTTACCCGTAAGCTGTTGTTTTTCAAAGTTTTTGCTGCAGTCTTGCAGTGCGTCATGGGAAATTCTGAATTAAAAAAAATACCTTCAACTGTCATCTGACAAACCCCACGATATATTTCTGTTTCATTTACGTTGGCTTTCCTGCCTGCACATAATAATATTTAAACATAATTTTCATGAAAGATCCACTGTGGGTTTTTAAAGCTGGTATCTATAGATTTATTGTGGAAATGCAGAAGTATAAAGGTCACAAGTAAGTGAGGGCAACTCTGTTCACATACTGTACATGAACAAAACTTAATTTGCCTTCAGCGTCCATCACAAGAGAATATATTTGATTAGAGAATCAATAACTCAAGCACCCAAAGATAATGAGTATTAATATTGTCAGCACAGCAGTTACATGTGTATATATAATACTGAACATGTGTATCCTCTTGTGTGGTGGATGTGGTCCTTTAAGAAACAGCGTCACATCCTTCTACAACCCCTGAGCAGTTTCTGTGAAAGCGTTCTGTGAGTCTGCTGCTGTTGAAGTGGTGCCATGTTCGAGACATGCCCCTCCCCCCTGGCAGATGTTAACAGCTGGTTTTGAGACACTGAGGCAATCTAGGGGTTCCCAGAAATCAGTGAAGCCCTTCCCCCTTTACTCAACATGGAGCAAACACGGCGACCTCAGACACAGGCCTCAGTGTCCAGGTTCTGTTTAATAATCTCACACATCTCCACACGTTCCCACTAACTGGCTCCAAACGAACACTGTATGTTCAAAATATTTACATCTGGGCCAACTCTAGGAAAAATAAACATAAATATGAGGGTTAGTCCAGGATTGTTTATATCGTCTGCATAAAGAGCTCGTCTGTGTCCATATATTTACATGACCCGGCTGACAGGTGAGTCCAGGAAGGATAACAACCCAGATTTTATGTTGATTTCAGGTTTGAGGATTGACCTGAGACATAAGGTCAGGTTGAACTGAAGTGATAAATAAATACTCTGGTAGATTTTCTTTGGTAAAGTTTTGGGAAACAAAACAGTTTAAATCATTTTGATGATGGTTAACCTGAGTTCTGTATCTCTTGTATTTACATGACACCTCCTTCTAGTGGTCAAATAGAGGCATTACATCGTATTTTTCGGCTCAATATTGAAACCCAGTCAGCTACATGGCTTCTATAGTAATAAATTAATGATTATATATAAAACTACTACTAAATTATTATATTCATATTCATTTGTTCTAACTAACAAAAACTCAAGAGAAGACACGAAGAAGAAAACAGCAAATTCTTATGTTTTACAAGCTCGAAAAGGCAAATATTTGTTTTTTTGCTCCAAAAAGTCATCTGAACTATGTGTCTATTGTCAAAATAGTTCAAATTCTTCAGATGTTTTATTAATCTATTATTTTATTCCAGCAATACATACAAAATAACGTCAATATCCACTTTTACTGTGGTTTATTGTTTCTTTTCAAGTTCCAGTGATAATGACACAACACAACAGACAGAAGTGAATAATTTAGTGGTGAAAACGTTGATGCTTTGGTTGTATGTTCTTCACTCTAGTAACCTAGCATGATGAGAAAAGTACAGTACTGAGCTTGCGAGCTGTACACACGTGCATGGACATTATATTCTAAAAAAACATCCCTATACAGTATATCCAACACCATGCGGCCATCAGGCATTCACAAGCAGAGAAGAGCCACTGTCCCTCTGGTCCTTTATCTTGAAATCATAAAACATAAAAAGTGCCCAGGTACAACAAATAGTTCTGAAATCCTTAAATCACTACACAACAATGGAAGAAGAAGCATTTAAAGTTACAGTTCTCGTCGATACAACAAGTCTACAATCAACAGTTAGAAGTGCTGAGACTGGAAGGGAGACAGGTGAGCGGTACGGGGTAGTTTTACATTTCTATACTGTACCACACATTCACCCCGGGAGAGCGACCTGGACTCAACTCCATTAAACCTCAGTCAAATAACTGTGGTAAGTAGCTGAAGAGATTCTGAGAAATTGCTCCCTGTGCCCACAGCGGGTTTGATTTCCAACTCAATCACTGAGCCATGCTCGCAAATATGTGATGTACACACACACCTCGGAAATCAGCTCCGGAGTGGCTGAGTGATGTTACAACACATCTGCCCCAGTGAAGCAGAGGTGAAACATCAGGTCTGTTTGTGTCCATAGGTAAAGTAAGGTAAGGTGGTTAGAAACAGCTTTATTTTGTGTTTATATTTAATGCTGTTTGTTTCCCTTACTGGCTTCCTACAGTTCTAACTTTTCAGGTTAGCTAAGGACTTTACTGTTTGTGCAATTAAATTACTTCATATAAATAACATGTCTTTTCACTCATTTCTTAACAACACAGTTTTGTCTGAGTTTAACTCATCAAAGCTTTATTACTTACTCCAAGAAGGTTGTTTTCATTTGTTTATGTCGGTTTGTTGGTTTGTCAGCAGGTTGTGCAAAAAACTGCAAAACAGATTTCCACAAAAATTTGTGGAAAGATGGAAAATGGGCTGAGAAAATGAGAGATAGGGCATTTTTTGAAACCCTACCCAATTACCCAGGGAATCATTCATAGATCTTAATGAAACAATCAGCCATATTTATAGGACTACTAGCTAGGAGTGTGTGACATTTGGTGCAGCTTAAAGGGTCTTTGTTCTTAAAGCTTGTTTAGGCTAGCAACCCTTCATGCTAGTAACATCTAGCATTATAAACAGTATATAAACATTTACTAAATGTTTATAAATATAATAGTATATAATATATAAAGTGTTTAATGTATTTGTCAACAACTACAACTCCTCCTGTGTGCGCCCATAAATGGAGGTTAGTACATAAATCAATGAAATGTCACCTCTTTAAACACATTTCAATCGATGTTCATTAACATCTTTTAAAAAACTGACATCCTGCTGTCATGAATGTTTAGTTATCACAATATATTGTTATATCTGGAGTTATAACGTTTTTGAAGCCGCTGTCTTCACACATGTTAAACCATCCCACTGTTAGCATGTTGCGAAGTTCTTTAACAACTGAACTTAGATAGTGTTCTGACTCATTTGCGTGAAAATTTTAATACTCATTTGATTCCTCAGTGTTCAGACTTTCTTCAGCAAAGAATTAAATGATCTAATGAATTTGTGTTTGATATGATGGTGATAGTTTGGTTTCCCTGTGATACTGTAGGATTGTAAACCTGCTATTTGAGTTATTTGACTGAGGGTGGATGGAGTTGAGAGCCTTTTTTATTTACTGTATATTTTTGTTGAATTAGTGGAATATCCCCTTTTGCCCCTCCTTTCCTCCAAGTCACAGTGCAGTTCAGGACTCTTCATCAGTCGCACTGGGAGAGCGCTCCTGGAAAAAATTACAAACAGATTCATGTCTGGAAAATGAAGAATTCCTTAATAATTAACAACACATGAATTTGTCGCTCCTCAAAGCTTCAATTTTCATCAGTTTACCTGAAATCTGTAACATAGAGTGAGTAACACAAAACCTCCCTGATAGGAATCATAAAGGACGTAGAAATATCGGACCCTACATTTTGAGGGCTGATGTCTGCAGAGACCACACACGTGGCAGAAACACGTCCATGTCAAGAAAGGCAAAGAAGAAACTCTTCAGCTTCATGTCACCAAGGTCTCTGAACATCGCTCCTTCAGTCCTTCATTTTATCCTAACTTTAACACTGCAGTCTCAACTATTGCAAATTAGTGCCAAATTCATAAAGAAATACTACAACAACCCATTTTCACTGCAATCACAAGTGGTTCCCATTTTAGATGTGGTCTAATCGACACACGCACACGCACACAGCAGGAGCTACCTCTTCCTGCTCGTCCTCAGAGTCGTCGTCACTGACGACAGGTTTGGCTCGGTTGCGTCCCGTCCGTCTGCTGCGTCGATTCCCTCGGTCTCCGCCTTTGTCCTTCCTGCCCAGACGGATCTTCACCCTCACTGAGCGAGCTGGAGACAAACACACTTTGTATAAATCAAATTGAATCAAGTCACTGACTCAGGAGGTCCCAATGAGCGTTGACCACTGAAAACTGATAAATTGATCTTTGAGTCAAAATGTCGGACTGTTAAAAATTTGAACAAATTTGCTATAGACAGACTTGAAATATCATGTTCAAGAGGCCAAAAACATGTTGCAACCACCAAAATCGAATCAGTTCATCATTGAGTCCAAGTGAACATTTGAACCAAACTAGAAGAAATCCTTTCGTTCACAAGATTGTGAACAAAAGACTGTGCTGACTGTTATAGAAAGGCATAGAAAATATTTTAAAACCATCTGAGACTTCACACTGAAATAAACATGTCTAAAGAGTCTCTCCTCTTTTTCTCTCCACTTACATTCAGACTCGGATCCTTCATCTTGATCCTCCTCCTCTTCTTCACTCTCCTCTCCCTCGCTTTCCTCCTCCTTCTCAATCTTCTGCCTCAAACTGGTGAAGACCGACTGGAGAACGATGGAGTCTTCATAAATCTGCTCACGTAAGACAAACATGGTAGAAAACACCATCTTAGTACCACTGTCATCATGTATGTAGATGAAACAGTGACAGAAACACCGTCCAGTGTTCACACATCATGTAAGATCTTGATATCGAATTTTCCAGGTTATAATTTTCACCGGTGGCACATCAGTTAATAAAAACTTGAAATACTGACCTTTATGTTTTGAAATCAGGGACATTGGTGTCAATAAATAACAAGAATATACCAATATACACTATTTATAAATCCACCAACCCTCCTACTTTCTTTAGTGTCTGAAATATAAAACCGGGGGAAAAAAACAGAACTGAAATGTAATTGTTTTCATGGTAGAAACACTGAGCGGGTTTTTCTGTGTCTGTGTGTGAACAGCAGATCCGTCTCACCAGTGATCCCTCCAGGTTGAAGGTCTGAGCGTTCTGGAAGAGCAGCATGACGTCTCTCTCCAGGTCACTCAGACTGCGGTAGCGATGACCTCTAATCCCCTCCTGGGGATGGAAAGTCGTGTTATATAATACTACATTTATAATAAAAAGTGTCATTTTTCTAAACCTATAACTATCAGTGACAGATTTCTTTACTTAGTTCTTAGTACTCTTAGCACCTGTGACCACGTTTCCAGCTGGAACCACCTTTCCTGCTCGTACCTTGATCTTCCTGAAGTCCACAGGTTTGCGGATCAGCTCGTAGTACTCGGGCAGCTCTTTTCGAGACGGCAGCTGGATGAACACTTCGCTCAGCTGACGCCCGCTGGCGCTGCAGGAGGTGATGTCATCAGGATCAGCAAAAACAGAAATAAACTGACTGTTACACTGAATACATCTTATTTTAACCACAAACATGCAGATTTTAATACATTAAATTCAAGACTTTTAAAGACCATAATGAATGAAATTTAAGACCAAGAATTTATGTCAGAGTCCATTAATTTCTTGCAATTCCCTGTAATTGTAACCAAATAGAGAATAACCCTGTAAACACCACATTATCTCAAACTACAGATAGATACAGTTGGTAGCCACAGTCTTCCCCACAGGCAAGCTGAGTGTATTGAGATCCAATCTGATCAGAGTGTATGTTTCAGTTATCAGTTCCACATTTGTTTGATAACGGCGTGCTAATATCTGGATCGCTGAGAAAAGAACTACAATCTATGCATGGCTCATTTCTTTTGAAAGAGACTAAATAAACTCAATCTAAAAGCACAATAGAAGTAGCCTTAAATTAAATTAAATTAAGACTTACCCAAATGTATTTAAGACCCAATATTTTAACATATTTGAAACATCTCAAGGCCTAAAGTTCAGATTATTGAATTTCTTACAAACTGAGTGAAGTAATTGGTGCAAAGATTGAACAGAAACATTTAGTGATGCAGAATAATTATTCTCCACAGCTGCAAATTTAATATCATGCTCATTTGTGCTACCTGTCTTTATATTTGATGACAGCGTCCACAATCTTCCTCATCTTCTTTAGGAGAGCAGGAGGATTCGGGGAGAGTTTCTCAGCAGGTGGTCGTCCCCTCTTCCTCTGCCTCTTCCCATCATCGTCTTTGTCCCCTCGTCCACGTCCCCCGGAGGAAGACGAGGGACCGGGGAGGTCCAAGTCTCGGTCCCTCTTCCTCTTGCGGGTCGTCTTTTTGTGACGCACATCTTCCTCGACCTCATCCAGTGTGCCATCCTCTATCGCCTGCTCGAGGTGATGATGGGCACGAGAATGAAGTTTTAATACACAAAGCAAGGATGTCTTCACTTTTGATTTTAAATTCGGTTAATACCCTGTCCTGTTTCTCAGCTCTGCACTTTACCCTCAAGCTAATCACCTTCAGCCACTGCTTCTCGGTCAGTGAGTCGCTATAGTCCACCTCCTTACGCATCCGAGAGCCTCGTCCAAACATTTTCTCCTCCTCTTCCTCGCAGGTCAGCCGCTCAACTTCGGCATCATCTTTCATGATCCACGTGGGCAGCTCATCCTCCTCCATCAGACGAGGTTTTCGCCGCGGGTTACGGGCATCCTCCCGCCGCCGGTCCAAGTCCATACGCTGAGGGAGGGCGAGGAAGAAAAGTTAAGAGACGGACAAAGATATCGGGAGAGGACTTTGTAGCGTTGAAGTTGGATGTGAATTTAACTTCAAAAAGCCGGGTACTTACCATGAACTGATCAAACTCCTCCTCGCTCCTGGCTATCATCTGGTTGACCGTCTCATCATCGGGCACCTCATCCTCCTCCTGAATACAGCATACACATATTGGCAAGCAGAGAATAAGAAAGCTCACTCTTCAAAATGCTGTATGGATGGTGCACGCACACACATTTATGCGTAGACACACTTCTTGGCCCCAGACCTCGTCTTGCTCCTCGTGCTCCAGGATGGCTTGTAGGAAGGCCCTGCGCTCGTGGCTGGAGGATTTCTGATCGAACATGCCGGCCTGGATGACCTTTTGGTCCACGTTTAATTTGTACTTGGCAGCGGCCAGGATTTTCTCTTCCACACTGTTGATAGTGCAGAGACGCAACACACGAACCTCATTTTGTTGACCGATGCGATGGGCTCTGTCCTGAGCCTGCAGGTCCTGGAGACACAATCAGGAAGGAGAGAGAATTTATGTAGGTTCAAACGTCTATTTTTGTTTTGTACTGAAGTCTGTCAACTGGATTTTCTAAACCTTGCGTAAATGAAAACATCATCAAACCTGATGTGGGTTCCAGTCCGAGTCAAAGATGACCACAGTGTCAGCAGACTGCAGGTTGAGGCCGAGACCTCCAGCTCTTGTGCTCAGCAGGAAGATGAAGTAGTCCGACTCTGGATCATTGAACGTCTTCAGTAACATTCCTCTGTCTTCAGCCTTTGTGGTGCCTGACGAGTGAGGGAGGTGGGACAAGTGAAGAAGAACAGATGAAAGAGTGAAGTGAGGAAATGCTACAAAAGGCAACAGAAAATGATGAACTTTGGGATAAAAGGACTGACTGGCAACAAAACTGCTCTGTGACAGCTAGACAACACTTCTATAAACTGTCTCACCGTCCAGACGCAGATACTTGAAGCTGCGGAAGGCGAAGTAGTCCTCCATGATGGTCATGAGTGTGGTCATCTGACAGAAGAGCAGAACTCTGTGGTTTGTCACCCTCAGTTTGGGCAAGATACGATCCAACACCTCAAACTTTCCTGATGCTCGATACAGGTCAAGTCTGACGGAAATGAGATAGATTAAAAGTCGTGTGTGTGTGTTTCACTGAGAGCGAGAGAGAGAGAGAGAGAGAGAGAGAGAGAGAGAGAGAGAGAGAGAGAGAGAGAGAGAGAGAGAGAGAGAGAGAGAGAGAGAGAGAGAGGACCTGTTCAGACCCAGTATTAACCATCCTAAAAGATCCTGAATGTGTCTCCTGTGGACTCTTGTAATTTGATCTCACTTCCCGGCTACATTAATGCAGATAAATTTCCCAAAACACGTTTGTGAAGACTAAATGATGTTGTTTCAACCCAGTCTGAGTTTACAGATACGTTTGTGTGTAGGAGAGAGATGGAGACAGAGAAAAAAGAGAGCGAGCAAACTCAGGAGCAACTGAATGAATGAATGTGTGCAGCTGGAGGTGGCTACAAACAGTGGTTTTGAGTCATTGTGAAACTGTTAGTCAGCTGAGTAGATGGTCCTTCATATGTGGCCCAGGATGGATTTGCGCTCATTCAGTGAAAAGAATGTGGCCACATGCCTCCAGAATCTTCCCAGATGCGGTATGAGTTTTGAGAATTGAGGACGTATTTGGGTCCATTCAGACCTGAACTTAGTGCTGACCACTCGTGATCGGATCACTCAGGACGGATGAAGGGGTCAGAGAGAGCGAGATCGATGAATCAGAACTCACCCCTGGACTATTCCACCAGAGAATCCTAAATGTTCAGAGAAGGATTCCTGCAAAATCAGTCAGAAATATTCTGTCACACACAGTCAAGGATTTCAGTCTAATTGGAGCTTTATTTTGAAGCTCATATCATAAAAGTAAATCTGTGCTTTTGTTTAGGTTTATGTGCTTTTTACATTTGTTATACAATATCTTGTCATATAATATCCTGACCAAAATTAAATCTGTTGAAACATCTCCCTCCTCAGCGGTACCTCGATCTGCTGGAACATGTACGGGTGGTTACAGATCTTCCTCAGCTGCATGATGGTGTTCATCAGTGTCTTAGTGCCTCCTTTCCCCTGGTGAACACGATGAGATCAAATGTGCAACGTGAAACTAACAGTGAGGGCCAGTTACATGTGCTTCTGAACAGGTTCTTCAAGCCAAGGACCAGAGCTAAGACTAAAAAGAATACAACTTAAATTTCTACCACTAACCCTGAAGTGTATTTCATCTGTTTGCAGCAAAAACTTAACCTTATTATAAAATAAGATAAAAAAACATTTCTAAATCATCTAGTGCCACATATAATACTATCCTATTAGAAGAAAAAGTAGATTGAACATTTTGAATGTGGACATTAACACTTCCAAAAACTGAGTGTTCATGTCCTCACCTTCTTGTCTTTTTCGGATCCATCAGTTAGAAGAACGCCCTTGGCCTGCATGTGTCTGTACAGCACCCTCTGAAGAGACGACATGTCGCACTTGATCACATACTCCACCTGAGAGAGGGGAGAGACGCATTCAGTCAATTAAAGATGGAGCAGGTGACCCGAGGCCAATCAATGACAGGACACATCAAAATGAAGATCATCTGGACAAGTGTTTGTCTGTCTGCTGTTTGTGGACTGAAAGAACTGAGCCATGCCTTCTCTGGAAGCTGTGCCTCCACTTCCTTCTTTAATCTGCGTAACAGGAAGGGGCGGAGCACTTTGTGGAGACGACGGATGATCAAGATGGTCTCCTCTTCATTTAGGTCCACCTGGAGAGAGAAGCAAAAAGAATCCTGGCATCTCCCAAACACAAAGAGACAAATCAGAAGCAGCGTTGGCGGACTGCGCCTCAGCTAAACGTCCTGCACACCTTCTCCCCAGTCATGGCGAAAGGAGCGTTGAACCACTGCTCAAAGGTGATACAGCTCTTGAAGATGGTTGGCAGCAGGAAGTTGAGCAGTGCCCAGAGCTCAGGCAGCTTGTTTTGCAACGGCGTCCCTGTGAGGAGGACTCGCCGTGGGGCAAGGTAGTGAGTGTTCAGGACCTGGGTCAGTTTACAGTGGTGGTTCTTCATCCGGTGGCCCTCGTCAACGATCATGTATTTCCAACGGATCTGGTGGGGATGACATGAGGAGAGCAGAACATCTGGATGAAGCTGCCAGTGGAATAACTTACTGTTTCTGCCCATCCAATAAAAAACAACAGAAAGTGGAGGATTTCTCTTCCAGTTTGTCCCCGGGCCCCACACTGGCTCGGTCCCATGCTACAGCCTGGTGGGGGAAACTCTTGCCTGAACTACAACACCCACCTTGCAGCACTTTCAGGAAGCCTACATGACTACATGAGTGCATAGCAGCATGATGGTCACAGATGACAGTGGAAGACGTGGTTTACAGGCGGGTGTCAGTGTGTTGCAGGACCTAGGAGAGAACACTGAGACGCAGCAAAGAGGGAAGTCAGATTGGTCGGGCTCAAACACTTTTAGAGCACTTTGGGAAATAAGGTCATGCTGGTAAACACAAAAACACAGAAACTTCCAGCAAAATCTAATAAATAACAAATAGAAACATCTCACTGCAGGCATGTGTACATGTCTAGAGAGAAAGGTATAAAGGATGATGTGTTTGTGAATGTCCTTCTGCCTGGGTTTGTTTGTACGCATCATCTCACCTTGGCCAGCACTTGTTTATCCTTGATGATGTACTCGTAGGTGGTGAGTAAAACGTTAAATTTTCCACTACGCAGTTGGGGGAGGAAGGCTCTTCTGGCAGCAGGAGACCCCTGGCAGCCAACAAAAAGATTAATTCAATTTGATCATGACATTTTATAAAGCAAAAAGCAAAAGCCATTAAAGACAAAGCAAAAATGTGTTATTAATTAAAAGTTAAAAGCAGAGACACATCAGAGTATTGTAAACTGCAGAAACTAACCTTGTAGGACACTTTGACGACTGTCGGTGCCCATTTGTCAAACTCATACACCCAGTTAGAAAGAGTTCTGTCAACCAGAGACCGATCAGTAAGTGATTTTATTGAACAAAAAAGCAAATGTTAGAGAATAAAACTGCAATTATGTTGTCAAATCATTTGGGTTTAGCTCACGAGAGGGGTACAATGATGAGGTAGGGTCCATTGAGACGCTTCATCTCCATGAGGTAAGTAATGAGGGCGATAGTCTGGATGGTTTTTCCCAAACCCATCTCGTCCGCCAGGATCCCGTTCAGGTTGTTGTTGTAGAGGGAAACAAGCCACTCCAGACCTTTAACCTGAAAGGGTTTTGAACATGACAAGTATTCCCTCCCTCATCAGAGTTATGAAATACAATGAGAAGGGCACTCAGTAGAGCAAACACCTCCGCAAAGGCCCAATAGTTCTTAAATTCATAGATATCAGCTCTCTTTATGTCAGATTTTTTACAATCAAGATCCATTATATTCCATTGGAAATCAGTGAATGTTTTTACCGCATGGCAGCAGAGAAAACATCTTTGTGCATGCCAAGGTAGAAAGTATCATATTATTGCATCTAATCATGCATGTATACCTGATACTGCTTGAGTTGTCCATTTATCAACAAACTGGACTGTTTGTCCACCTTCTCTGTGACAGCGTGAGCCACTGCGTAATAAGACTGGAGAGTTCGAGCGAAGGCCGCACCCATGTATTCATCATCCACATCCTGCTTAGCATTTCTGCAGAGAAGGCACAAACAAAAAGTTTTGTTTAATCACGGCATAAATCCATTTTGTGAGCACCTTTTATTGTACCTAGTTTGTTTGAGACCCTAAATGGCACTAAATTGTATTCCACTGTACTACTCAATATATGCACTCACTCAATGATGTGGCGAACATCTACTTCTGACACATCTTCACAGTCGGGGTCTGGGATCTTCTTCTCCTCCACCGGAGCTGTTGCAGGCTGACGCTCCTCCTCTTCCTCCTGCCAGATGTTGGGAAGAGCAGTTTGTCAGCGACTGGAGCAGTAAGTGTGAAAAAGGCTTCAAACAAAGGAACCCACCTCCTCCTCTTCCTCCTCCTCGCTGTCCTCACTGTCCGAGCGGGGAGCCACCTCGTAGCTGAGCAGAACACAAAAACACTCGTGATTATATCCACCAACAGTCCAAGTCATCAGAAATGCAAAGCATCAGTGGGAGTAGGCAGATCCTGCATACGCTGTAAATACCCAATGTTGCAATCATGCCAAATAATAATAGCGTAATTTTTACCATATATTGATGAATGACTGCTTAATCTAAGTAAGATGTGATCTGTACAAGTTATGACTGCATTACTACACTATATGATGTGACCTTCAAACTTCACGACGTTATGATATAATTAGCATATACTACCATATGATCAAAACACATTTTACAGGTAGCAGGTTAGGTAGCACACTGATATGTTTACACAATAATAGCATGTTAGCACCTTTACTTAAGCCCCATAAGCTGCCTTGTGTAACTTTTATTGTGTGGCTAAAAAGACATCCACACATATTCGGCACAGGCTGTATATAAAATGGAAACCAGGAAGGCTCCCAAAAGCTAAGCCAAATCATCTTGTTCGCCCCCTGGTGGCTGGCTGGTGTGTAGATTATACCCCACCCCCTCCATGTTAGCAAACCAAACTATAAAGTTAAATAAAGTCCCAAAGATTTAATTTTTGGTAGTTCTTATCTCAAGTGTTAATTTTTCCAAAAACTTAGATTTTAGTTGATGACTGACAGATGAGACTGACACGTGATTGGTCGAGCAGGACCTTAATTCCACAGCTCCACACATCAACCACATGCTACGCAGACGTCAAAAGCAGAACATGGCGGCACTCCTATGTCAGATTTTTTATCTACATTTTTATCCCAATGGGAGGAAGCGGAGATGTGCCCTCCATCTTTATTTACAGTCTACGATATCCACATACACAAGTCCTTCCTCTCCCTCCATTCTCACCCCGGGTTCATCTCCAGCCAGGTCTCCAGCTGTCCGGCTCTAGGAGCGTCCAAACCTGTCAGGATGTTTCCACTGTCCACATGGATGACCTTCACAGGCAGATCGCTCATCTGACTCGTCTCATCCAGAGGCTGCAGGGGGAGGACACCGATTATTTGATCCCTCATTGTTGGAACTGTTGGTCTTGACCTTCTTATGTTATGATTTGGCTCTTAAATTGATCTGAACTGAATAACTTGTATCATAATTCATTCCTCATTTTGGATGGATTGGATTTTTTGTGTGAAGGACTTTGTAACCTTGTTTAGATAAGTGCTATACAAATAAAGTTATTATTAAATACCGCCTAACACTGGACAAGTAAGTCGCCTGAGATGAGAGGCCAAAGCTCACAATTCATGAGCTCACACTGTACAGTCCGAGTGTCTGAAATGACCTGACTGCTCACACTCTTTGGTTCCATGGATCCTTTGGACCAGCTCCGGAACCGTGATTCAGTCAAAGGAGAAAAGGATGAAAGTTATTTGCTAACAATCCTAACAAGGAAGCGATATTCTGCCTTGATCATATGAACCATTCTGTGGAGAAACGTACCAAAAAAGAGGCGTCAGGAAAGGCTGACTTTAATTACCGGCTTAGTTTGAGTCTTTTAACCAGCTGAAGGAAATGAGACTAAACCTCAGATAGTTTAAGTGTGTAAACAGTCACTGGTGTTTTGCCAATTTAATTTGCCAAGTAAATATCAAATTCTGCTTTTTTTCAACACAGATGTGAATCTTTCTTTCTTTGACTGATGACAACAGGTGATGGCAACTGAGCTACATTCATGCACACACACACCTGGAGCTGTAACATGTGGCTATAGAATGTGTTCGCCTACTTTCAGATCCTTTTTATAGATATGTATACTGTAAATGATGGGATGTTGTTCCAACAAGCTCAAATCTAGTTGATCAAAAAGTTGCACAGCAACAGTGAACAGAGGAAATCCTTGTGCCGTCTGCAGTCATCTTTTTGCCATGACAACACAAAAAGGAAAAACACTACCCCCTGAAGCTTTGTGTGAAATTTGATCTGTGCAGTGTTTAGAGAACGTTTCTATAGAGACCACAGAGAGCAACATAACGACCAATCACATTTGCTTTAGGGACCCTGCATATGTTAAGAGGAAGAGTATATCTTTAGAAAGAAAACCAGTGACGGTGAAAGTATGATGTAACCATTTCCTCCTCCTCATGCTGCACCAGCTCACCTCTCCATCAGGGCCCACTGCCAGAGTCTGCCCCTCAGCGTTCTCTATCTGCAAAACAGATCATAACTGAGTCACTGACACACCACACAACATATATCACATCATCAGGAACAAGCAGATGCACAGTCCAGCTCAGTGTGTCAATTTCCCAGACTGAATGTTGAAATATAAATATCTCTCTCTCCTCCAGTTGTTTTTACCTTCTTCTTTTTCTTCTTCTTCTTCTTCTTCTTTACTTTGAGTGCCTGTGCAGCCTTGTGAGCTCGGACCAGCTCGGTGAGGTTGGCGACATACTCGTCAGTCTGCTGCAGCAGGTAGGCCAGACGTTTGTCCTTCTTCTGGTCGATCAGTTTGCGGTATCCCTCCTCATCCTCAGCCTGGGCGGAGATACACATACACAGTATAAGCAGTAGTTGAAGGCTGTGTGCACAGGTAAGTGTGTGAAGTGTGTAACTCTGTCTGCGCTGTTGCTGCTAGTGTTTCTTTTTACCATGAGCCTCCTCATCCTCTCTTTCTCAATCCGCTCATTCTCCTTCTTCTGCTCTCGCTCAGTGTTGGCATGGTAGGTGGCCACAGCTTTGGTCAGTTTCTGCATTTTGCCTGTGATTGAGCGATGGTACTCTTTGAAGTCTTTGGCGTGCTGGAGGATGCTGTTGAGGTACTCCTGGGGAGAGAGCACGGACGAGGAGAAGAGTGATTAAAAAGTACAAACCTTAACATTATAACAGCCATGTCTCAGCTGCGTTTGTCCTCTACCTGGTGCTTCTGCCTGCGTTTGCGCTCTTGCTCGATCTTCTGCTGCTTCTCCAGTTTCTCTGTGATGCGGGCCTCTCGCAGAGACTGGCGCTTGCTGCGCTTGTAGGCCTTCGCGTCAAGGGCGGTCTCAAGAGCTGTGTCCCGACGCATACACACCACCACCTCTTGACGCAGCTGTGAAAGGCAAAAGATTCACAGTGGGAAGGTGTGATGTGTCGAGGTCAAAGGTGAAGGTAAAAACGATATCGTACATCCGTACCTGTCTCTGGAAGTTAAGCAGTCGAAGAGCTTTGAGCTCTATTGTAGCTTTGGTACGTAAATCACCAGCGAGAGAACCCGGCAGGTTCTCCAGTTCAACAATACGATGAGTGATACGAGCCTGTAACCTGCGGAAGTAAAGAGAACCCACTTTTCTGTCGGGATTCTTTATGTTTATATAAAATAACCTTAATATTCAGATTAAAGAGTAAGAGCTTTATTGTGTCATAAAATTAAAAAATTAAGTTACATCCCTAAAAGGCCTTGTCATACCTGTACTCCCTCTCCTGCAGTATCTCCACTGGGTCGAGGCCACAGGGCTTCTGAATTGGGGTAATGCGGCTCTGCTTGGCGTGGTAAGGCATCATGGCAGTGGGCTGTGCTGGCTGACCGGGGGACTGCGTCTGCGGAGGCATCACCGGGGAGGCAGCAGGAGGAACTGAGGGGGGGGCAGGAGAGGGCCGGCCAGTGGGCTGAGGGGGGATCAACTTTTGGGGTGCGTTTGAGGGGGCTGCTGCGTTCACCATGGGACCTGGAGCCATGTGAAGTTGGGAAAGATCAATAGGGCACTGCTGTAAGTACTGCTATAGTCTACTATAGGTGATGGAATCTAAAGTTCAAACTAGATGGATTGTTAGAATTTATACTAATAATGTTACACTACGTGCTGACACCATGTACGGTTGTAAACTTAGTCACAGAAACCAGTTTCAATGAGAAAGATCACCTTTCGTTGTCTGACGGTTCTGACTCGCACAATGTCCTGCTGTGTTGTTCATATGTGAAAGTCAAAGTCCAATTGTCAACTGCTAAGTTGAGGATTTTAATCAATGTCACAAACCTTCAGGCCAGGACTTTGGTGGTCCGTTGGGGTTTTGCATTCCAGCTGGGGTCCCTGACGGCCCTGGTGGGGGCATGTTGGGACCCATCATACCTAAAGAAACCAAAAGGGTACAGATTCTCTTGAGACTAACAGCACATCTATTAGATTGTTCTTTCAAAAATTGATGAAAGCTACAACCTCCAGCTTTCCAATGTGACATACATTCATTACCCATCAGACCATTGGACATACAGTGGAGTCCAATAGTCGAAGACTGCTTTTCCATTCACAGTTAAGGGGCCTGGTATTCCAGATTTTCCCCTTGCATACCCACCGTGAGCTCGAATGTAGCCTGAGCCCATCAGCCCTGGACCTGGTCCAGCTGGACCAACTCCAACCCCAGGACCCAGACTGGACATGGGCTGCTGCATCCCTGGCATCGGCCTCTTCCCTTGGACAGCCATCTGCAGGTGGTCCGGCAGGGGCTGTCCCCGGGCCAGCATCTTATAAGCCATGATCTGGGCTCTGAGTTGTTGGAGTTGGTTCTGGTTGAAGGGAGTTGGACCACCGGGACCTCCGAGGCCAGCGGGGCCACCAGAGTCAATGCCAGATCCAAGGATGGGGACACTGGATCCGAGAATGGGCCCGGGGCTGGGCCCGGGGCCGGAGCTACCTTGAGGTCCGGGACGGTTAGCTGGGCCGAGCATGTGTTGGTCTCCGCTGGGACCGTCTAAAGGTGTAGAGGCGGAGCCGGGGCCGCCAGAGGAGGAGGAAGAGGAGGACGATGGCATTAGAGGACCAGAGGGAGGACCATTTGACGGGACAGGACTGGAGTGATCAGAGCCACCTAATGGAGATTGGTAGCCTGAAGACAAAGGACAAATCAGAGCACTAGTTACTCTATTATTTTAAACCCTGTATAATGTTCCTTTAATATTCCAGTACAATCTACAGTATGTTGGGACTCTGGGGGGATATTTGGGTTTTAAAATGAGCTTTTTTTATAAAATAAATATCTCGTAAGTAGCTGATCTCATATCTATTTATTATCTGTTTATGTTTTGTAAATGTATCCAACACTTACATAACAGTGAGTATAAGATATTCTTCACAGCATAATAATATTGTGACTTTTTAAAATACTAATACATCCAGTCCAGAGACTCTCCAGGTAACTGGAAGAGATTTGTCTTCCACTTGTTGCCACAGATCCAATCCTGCTCAATCCTGAAATCCTGCCCGTCTGTGATTTCAAAATGTGTTAAACTCTGAGTCACTGAGCTCAACTCGTCCGTTTGACTGTCTTGTTTGTTTGTTTTACAGCAGACGCTGCTGAGTCCGAGCCCCCGTCCACACTGTGTTTGTTTTTCCAATATTTTTCTGTATATAAATACTAAAAAATAAGCTATATGAAGAGATTGAGAAACAGCCCATGGTCCATGACACACTCACAGAGCCACATGACAACACCACCACAGGTACGTCTCACTTGAAACCGCTCGTCTTGCACAACGCTGGAAAGCACAAAATTGCTCAAGATGAATCTCTGTTGCATGTCTACCTTGTGAGTGTTGATCCAGAGGACTGGGTGGGGGGCCCATGCCGCTGTGTCCGCCCTGTCTCATCGACAGACTCTTCATCTGACTGAAGCGGCTCTCCTCGCTCATGCTCTTCTCATGCATGCCCTCCATCGGCTGTGGGAGAAATCCAACAGTGTTAGAATGAAACTAATACTCCCTGTGACGGCAGTAAATCATATAATTGTTATGAGTTGTACACTGTGCAGGTATTGTAATGTAAATTCACTTTTTAGTTTATGCTTACAGCAGACATTTTCATCCAGAGTAAAGCTGGACATAAACTTCATGGTGCACCCACTGTCTAGCATGTGAGCACATTGTCTGTTCATGTCTTGCAGAAGTTGATCCTGAGATCACCTGAATTCTATAGTGAAATTTTGCTCTACTCTGGTTTAACTGTGTTTGTCCTTTGTTCAAAGAACTCAGCTGACTGACACAACACCCTCACCATACATGATACTATTTCCTCTCCAACACATTTAGGATGCAGCCCATAAGTCATACCTTTACAGACGATATGTTCCAGACACACAACAATATACCCCCCCCTCCCTGGTGTTTTGGGGTCAGGAGGTAACCCACACAGAGATATAAATATGAGAACAGATACTTCACTTTTCATCGCACTTGCAACCTCCACCTTGCCTGTCTGATCCTTTCTGCAGAAAGCTTTTACAAATAAACTTACAAAGACAACTTGTCTCAGAACCTTGTTTGTTGACCAATTTCCACCACAATATTTATATTAGCGCCCGCACCCACATGCATATTTGGGGGCTGATACTGATATTGGGGAGTAAAAAAAAAGTATGATACTCATATATCCACCAATACGTACATGTATACTTAAAAAATACATTCCGAAGGTGATGTTATCAAACACTCATGACAATAGAGTGTCATTCAGGCTTGAACCATGAATTTGATTATAAATGATTGTCAATAAACATTTTAAATAAGAAATACAACCAAATATATGGAGCTTAAAATAAGGAAATTAACATATTTTTAGCATAAAACATAAACATAACTGCACATATTTTCTGCATTGTTAGTTCTGAAAATGAACATGAATAAATAGAAATGCTGTATGGTAAAGTCTCTTAACAGCCACATATCATCTAAAAAGTAAAAACCTGCCTTATAACTGATCAAGATTTATGTTCTGCTGTGAAATTAAGCGTATCCTCATTTTAACTCCACACTCGTCAGTTTCTATGTAAATATGATGTTTAAACTCTTTAAAATGCATATATCAGGTGAAGTTTGTGATATTCATTTAAAACTAACTGTTGATCAATAATAAGGTCCAAACTAACAGAGCGTCTCAGTCAGTGTTCTCACTTTGTGCAGAGAGTGGATGTTGTCCTGGCCGTATCCAGAGGGCCCCGGCTGGGAGTGTCCAGAGGAGGGAGGACCAGGGCTGGGGCCCATCATACTGTGAGAGGAGCCTGGTGAGGGACCAGGGCTGGGGCCCAGCATAGCCCCTGGGGAGGGACCCGGACCAGGAGAGGGACCTGGGCGCGGGGTGCCTCCCATGGGGGGATCTGGAGTGGACATGGCCCTGGACCTCCTGCTCCTGGATGAGCAGCAGGGACCTGAGAGGAAGGAGAGAAATGACGGACAGTGTGACACAGGTGAGGACATGATCATTGAGAAACTCTGAGGGATGAAGACACACTATGTTAAAGTTACTCATCTGAATAAGCATGGACTTATTGGTTTGATTAGACAGGACTGTATGAAAACATCAGGACTCTGCAGCTGGATTTTGGACCTCTGATAAATGAAGTGGGTGCATGATGTTTGCAGGAGAAGGTGAATGAGGTCTGACGCTGTCTCACTGTGGACTCAGCCTCCCTGCACCAAACCACCCGCTGTGCTCATGTGCATGCTCAGCTGCAGACTCGAACCCGCGGGGAAACACGGTGAATTATCACACGAGCCAGGAGCCACAGAGATGCTGCTCAGTCTCACAGTGACAGCCTGTCTGGGTGAATGGAAAGAGGGGGAATGGCGGACTGTGCTTGTGAGACTGACCTACCCGCGTCTGCAGGACTTAGAGCCGGAGGATGTGTGCTGCTCCCGGGCTGAGATCAGCGGCAGATGGAAGAAGACGCAGAAACTGTTGTAATTAGTGAACTCATCATGTTCGAGATCTGCCTCCGAGCGACCGTGGGCTTCACCGACGCGGCTCGAGCGCCCCCCTCCTCTGCTCCATGACCGAATGTCTGGGCACAGCCAAGACAAACTGCGCATGCGCTTCCAGGCTCCATCTAAACTCGGCATCCAGACAGGTCTCCAGGTTCATACATATACACAGTACATTTATCCACTAGTTATATCTAACATTTTTTTTTTTTTTCATAATTTATTTTTAAAGAAACAAAGATACAATGAACATACATACATAAAACGAAACAAACAAACAAAAAAAGAAAGAAAAAAAAACTTTTTGGTCACTTATACATTTTTACAGATGGTACACTGATGATGATAAATGTCAATTCATATAGTAGCAGATCAGTGATGATCCTGTGAGGTTAAAAACACAATCCATTTTTCCCAATACTGCAAATATTTGTCAAATCGTAGGTTCAGTGAAAAAAACATTCTCTCCATATTTTGAATATCAGTTACAGCATCTATCCAGTCAGTCTCTGTTGGGGGTTCCGCCTGTAACCATTTTCGTGTTACAGCTTTCTTAATGGCTGCTAATAGTATCTTTAACAAATATTTGTCTTGCACCGGGTGAGTTGCGATAGTGCCCAAATAAACTGTAAAAAAGGAACAGTCAGATCCATCTCCAAAAACAGTCCGTATTACTTGTGTCATCACCACCGCCAGTATGGCTGAATGGCTGGGCAGCTCCAAAATATATGGAAATGATCTGCCAGCTGTTCTTAACATTTCCTCCAACATATACCCGTTCCTGCCTCACCTGTTTGTGCATATTTTAATTTGGGAGTTATGAAATATCTCATCAGATTCCGCCAACAGAAATCCCTCCAAAGACCCGAGCTGGTGGAAGTGGACTGCACAGAGTAGTTATACCTAACATTTATTCAAAACATCTCCTCTTAACAATCACCAACATGTACATAAACATGATTTGGTTTTGGTTGTGGAAATAGCTGTGACACAACATTGGAATATAGCTGGTCTCTACCTTATCCCGAAGGAAATATTTGACCCGTCAGCTGCTAAAAGCTCCACTTGAGTAAAGAGTGGACAGGGTTTTTTTCTGAGGAAACGGATGAGTGCTGCAGCCGACAACGACACAGAGCTGTGAGACTGAACCATAACAGTTAAGGTTGTGGCTTGGACGAAACAACAAACTGAAAATTACATGGCCGTTTTCAGACATGAACTCTGGATAATGCCTGGGCCCAATTGTCCAGATTTTGCACTTCCTGCGGATTTTGTGACTTGTTAATATCGTCCTCATCATCATAACGTAACAATAAGCACCACCCCCCACATTCTATGCACTCACACCTACACAAACACAACTAACGTCATACTAAATCCAACACCACAAAAACTCAATTCACAAGTACACACAAAGTCAATTCACAAAGTTAATTTTGTCATGCCACCCTATTCTTAAACCCTGGTGGTCTCACTATTTTAGACTTATCCCACTAAGTTATAAAAGCAACAACATTCACAGAAATAAAACAAACCTTGAATTGCGATATGATGATGCCTTGAGCGTCGATCTTTGATGTCCCATGGTAGGACACGGGCCACTCTCCTGCCTTTGAGTCTGTGGTGGTGCAGAAGCCTTGCTCTCCCAGCCAGGCGTTTCCATCCAGGTATTTATCCAGAGGACAAATTAATCATATAAGACAGCCATTTCTCTTTGTTTTTATACTTGGGTAAATCTAAGATAAGATGGAAGGTTCAAGCTGCAGTCGTCCCAAATGGGCTCCATTTCTGGAAATATCACCTTCACTTCAACTTAAAAATGTGCAACACAGGAACTTTTTTCCCCAGAGCCATTAAAGCTGCTATCCTCTGCAGAGACGTCAGAGGTTTTGAAGACTTGCAGAATGATTTTATTTTCTACCAAAAAAAATCTCTGCAAACATTATTTTATAGTTGAGTTATCCTTCAGCAACAGTTTGTTCACGGAATTTCTCAAACACAGTTTCAGAGTTTCAGCTTGTTCACTGTTCACCCAATGCATCTGTTTTCCAGGTTTCAAGCTTTGTAAATGTTGATCCGAAAACAGGCGCACATACGTTGATTAAATGCTCTTAAACTGTGAAACACTTATAAAAAGGGCACATCTCTATTTTGACACTTTGCGTACTCCTGCACTCAGTCTGTTATTTCAGAGTTTTTATATATATATGCAAGTTTTTCAATGTTTCATTTAGAAAAATGTATCTGGAATAGAATAGCCTAAATAATTGGAACCAAATTGATTACATTACTCGTTACAAAATTGGAATGTAATTTGTAAATGATTGAAAATAATCCCAACCTGACCCTGGTTGGCACTTTCTGAGACTTCACATCAAGAGTGCACAGTCATTGAAGAAAGATACGCCAAGGCTATGGCAGTGGAACCAAAGTTATTTCCTGTAGGTGAAATAACCCCCCTGTATTTATTCTGTTGGTCAAAACAGGAAAAGTCTGGATGACACTGAGAAAAGATCTGTAAAATCCAGTATGAATGAAGTCTGCATATAGAGTGTGGTTAAATTCACCTTAAGAGCATAACGTTTCCAACCACAAGGGCGCTCATACACCTCCTCTCCTCTGTAATACTTCTCTGTATCTTTCAAATCAGTGAAATCAAAGTCAAACTTAGGATTGAAAAATTCTTGCTCATCAATAACCATTTCTCTCAATGCTGATCAAAGAGGAGACCTGTGTGGAGACAGATAAACAAAGAAAAAATAACATGGCACAGATTTGACAGGGCAAGAGAAGATGCAGGCTTTGACAACAGACTTCTTCTCAACTCACGGAGGGGAAAAGAGAAAAGGAAATAAAATGACAAAATAGAATGCGAACTTTTTATACTACCTTCCCATGATAGCAGGTATGACGCCATTAATGGCGAGATTTGAGCGTTGATCCAGCCACAAGTTTTGAACCTTGAAGAGATGTGACACTGGCATTGCAGAGGAGGGAAATTACATCCAATAAAACGTCTCTATCAGACATTGTGAAGTTGTTGAGGGGAAATAGAAATTAAAAAATTAACAAATAGAAAAGAAAAAGTAAGTGGAGGTGCTTCTTCTTTGATGCGCCTTGACTCTGGGGAAGCGGGCACAAGGTTCAGGGTGGGGTTTATATGTCAATGTGGAAAGAACAGCCCACTGAGGATCAGGTTACACAGGCGTACCAATGTTTTATATAGATGGCAGCTTTAAGTAGTTTCACTTTCATTTCTGAGAAAAAACCTCTCTGCGATGAAATTGCATCAGGGTCTTCACTCCTGGCTGTCACCATTATCATCTGATCGCAAGTATAAGTGGAAACATTTGATTTGTCCACCAAAACACAGTCTTTATGTGCAAGATTATGACAAACAATTCTCACCTGGGAGTTTTTTCCCAAACTCAAAGATGAAAAACTGTTAATTAAATGTTTTTTGTCTTAAGCTCAAATGGAAACCTTGTTCTTACAATTTAAATGTCTTACACGTATCTAAAGTTAGTTATTGTTTCATGTGCTTTTCACCCAAAAATATTTTCAATAGAAACGCAGGAACAATAGAGCTTTTTGCAGACATGCACTGTACTCATGGTAAACTGACATTCTCCAGAGGGGCTGTGTGTAAGAATGCAACTGTCAAAGTGAGAGTTTCTCCTGCCAGGCCCTGAGTAAAAACTCAGGCTAATGATGATGTTTCTGATACGCGTCAGATGTATAACTGAAAAAATTAACAAACAGACAAAAATAATACATGTGTGTAGGATTTAGAGGAATATGTTGGTATAAATTAATATAATATTCACAAGTATGTTTTAATTTGTGAATAATCCCCTGACACCAGGATTTATATAGGGTGGGTCCTTCACAGCTACAGACACACGATGAAAAAGCGGTGGCATACACATAGAAGACATAATTGAAGGTGTTAAGAGAGCTTTAAGGGGTGAAGGCCAACAATGAGCTGTAGACAAAAACACATGATCTCCTCAGCAGAAGTATGCTCTACCCCTTGCCTGAATGTTCCCAAGATTTCAGTGTTGTTGTGAACGTGTCTGGAGAATCTCCTGCTACGTTCTTCATATGTGAAAGAGAAAACTCTGGAGAAACTCTGGACCCTATTCTCCAGACAATTTCTGGAGTTCATGCCTGAAACCTGCTTGTAATGCCTCTAAACAATTTTAATGGAGTGGAGAGACATCGATTGGAGAGACAAATTAATTTAAAACTTGATCTTATGAATCATAGCTTTTTGAAAAAAGGAGACAGAGCAGGTAGATTGCAGGTTGTTTATTCCATCCGTCTATAAAGCACACATACAGATGAGATATTATTTTTCCATATTCATCCTGATATGCAAATGACATGTGGCAGCATCGGACTACTTTTTCGTATTACGATAAAAAGACAGGAAATTGTTTCAAAGCCCAACTACTGGCCAGATATGTGTGTGTGAGTGTGTGTTTGTGTGTGTGTATGTGTGTGTGCGTTTGTGTGTGTCTGTGTGTTTGTGTGTTAGACCTCTTTCACCAAAAGGCCATAAGGACGTATGGCCCTCTCTACCATATCCTGCTCTTCTGCTGCTGATGTTCCCTGTGGGATGGGGACCAGCCAGTAGAGGCCGTTCTTGTACTTCTTTCTGTACAAAGGGTTGACTCGATTCTGCAGAACCACTTTGTACTTCTTGCCATTCTTGCTGGAGGTGAACGTTTTGGCGTAGCGGCTCGCCTCACTTATGTCCGGTGTGGAGTAAATCCCCGTGCCAAAGGCCTTCCTTGGTCCTGCCTGTTAAATAGAAGTATGAATTAGAATTTATTAACACTCATGGAATTTGTACAATAACATTTATGACAATAATTTTAACAATTACAACAATGATTGTATTACAGTAGCATCATTAAAATACAGTGTTTTATTGTCTTAGCAACGTTGACAGTAATAACATCGTGGTCTTTTTCTTCTTGCCTTCTGGCCTTCAATGTTTTTGCTATGGTTTGCATGTAGTTTTTAGCTTTCAAATTATATTTGTTACTCTTAAATAAAAAAGGTAAAAAAAAATGAGGAGAACGTTTTACATTTTGTGGTTTGAAATCTGTCATCAGAGGGAAGCTTCAGTCAGGACTTGTGAAATTAAATGTAAAACTCAAAAGGAGTGTGTATGTCTTTTAAAATTGAATTTGCTCTCAGCATGAATTTTTATTTGCCTCCTATCAAACTGAGTTGAGGCAGAAATATCAGTGCTGGTTTGATTTATTGGACATTTAAATCAAAAGTTCCATATGCTGAAATGTAAAGTGTACTCATTCATGCAGTTACTGGGTTAAATAATGTGAATGTGTGATTCCACAGCAATCACACTGATAACAATGGATATGTAATCAAACCTCGTAGTGATCTTCGATGATGCAGTTGGCACCTTTCTTTGACGTCCCGTGGTAAGACACAGGCCATTCCCCTGGGCAAGACTGGGTGCAACGGGTACTGTTTCCCAGCCAGGTATTCCCATGGTACTTGTCCAGCACCTGTGACAAAGAGTTGACATTGCATGCTTTGGAGGGCTTCTGATGAAGCAAAGACATTTGTTACCTCTGTGTCTCTCTGTTTGCTTTGTGTTTTTGTGAGCAGGATTACATAAAAAGTGAAGGACAGAGTTGCACCAAACTCTTTGGAGGATTGGGACATTGGGCCAGATAAGAAAAAATTCAATCACTTTCCTTAAAGGATACAGTTTGGTAGTTTTGGTTTCCACCCATCACTTTTCTCTTTTCTCTAACATTATTGATTAGTTCTATGTATTGTTGCTCCTTAGCAGCAGGGACGTTTAATGTTATTTTTGTAGAGCAGTTTCACAAAAAGACTGGAAGGACGTCCTGAAATTATACGTCAACTTCAATGAGACATACTCACCCTGAGTGCAAATCGCTGCCAACCGCATGGACGCTCGTACTTTTCTCCACCTCTATAATATGTCTTTTTGTCAGTCTTCTTGGTGAAATCATAATGATACTTTGGGTCAAAGAATTCTTCCTCATCCATAATGAGATTCTTCATAATAGCACCATCGATCTCGTCCAGTGCAGGATTGTCAGCTCTACCACTGTCGGACAGGACAGACTGGAGCCGGTGGAAGCTGGTTCTTGACACTTTGCTGTAGTGTGAAGGAAAGAGCTGTACATTAGAAAAATGCATTCACTAACTTCACAGAATAACATCTGATGTCATGATTGAAGCTCCACTAATTACCAGTTTGCATCTCCATCCAAGACAGTAGAGATGAGAATCCTGATGGACAGATTCTGCTGTGGTCCCACATGAAGGCTCCTGCTGGACAAATTAATTGGTGAAGCTTGTTCCTGGATAGACGTCACGTTGCCAGTGCAGAGTGATCCCAGAGCCTCCAGTGCAATGCTTATATCAACCATGTTAACAGTGAGCTCCTGTCCTTCACAAGTAATAAAGTGTCTTTTCCGGAATGAAACTGAGGGTTCGGAGCTCCTGTCCTCTGGCTGCGTGGAATAAGGAAACCCAGTGATCTGAACGAGGACATAGAGCTCATATTTATAGGCAAACACTTTGTGATACACAAAGGTCCGGAATGGGGATTTGGGTGTGCCAAAGAGGAAAAGTTTAGAACCTGTTTGTCTTCATATTAACAGTGTGATGAAATCTTCCAGAGAAATGGGGACAGACACACACGTGTTCATACACATGTTATGAACACAATGGATTAGTCATGTGCTTTAAGCATTAAATAAATAGGGCTAAAACTTTTCACTGTTGGGCTACAAATCCCTCACATGTGGCTCTCTCTGAGGTTTCTACATTCAGTTTACCCTGTTAAAAGGGTTTTCAATAGTTTTTCCTTACTATTGTTGAGGGTTAAGGACAGAGGATGTCACACCATGTTAAAGCCCTACGAGAAAAATTGTGATTTGTGAACATGGGCTATACAAATAAAATTGGATTGATTGATTGATTACAGTGCATATTTGTCATGTAGTCAATACTTGTAGTACATAAACAGCTAAGTATTATATATATACACTATATCACAAACTGTTAGCTAGCAAAAGCATGTTGATAGTTATTGGAATAGAGGTCACCTTGTTTTTAATGAGATAGTAATAGCTTAAGGTTCTGGTATTTTCTCACTTGCTTCATACTTGTCTGGAAGAACAGACACTAACTGACAGTAGAGTTCTCCAAGGATGAATCATTGTCTTTATTCTCTCTTAAGATACAAGCCCGCACACCAACATTAAACAACAACTCAGTGTTCTGCAGATGATAAATAGACCACAAATGTATTTGTCTTCCCAAGTGTTCTTAAATTTCTTAAACAAAATAAAAAAGTAAATTTGGTGCTGCTTGATTTGATTCAAGGGAACTGTTGGGCCTTGGTGGACGACTGTGCCCTTCTAAGGTCCATTGTAGTTCTGAAGTGCAAGCGACTGTTTTTCTACAAGCTACTATGTTATACTAGTTTTTCTACATTCTATTTGTTGTCTTAACTTGATCATCATCAGAGTTTCTGGAGACAGAAACCTGTTGAGTCCAGTTTACTGCAGAAGCCAGCAGGTCCATGTGTTTAGGAGGATGTGGATCAGAAGGAGAGGTTGATGAGTGGAGCGTTGTTCTCCTTCTTGTCTTCTGGACTCAACCTGATGAGCGGAGAGCTCAGGTTGGTCAGCTGCTTTAACGAAAAAACACATCATTGGAAATGCCTTTTGAAAACTTTTTAATCATGAATTTTTTTCTTCATCTCCTCTAAATAAACAAAATCTTTAAAGAGCAGGTTTTGTGCACGGGGGAGGTATACAATGTGAAGTGTTCATCCCTTATTTTACATAAGCACTGTGGTCTGGCAGCCAGAGATCCCTTCACTTGCCACCCCTAATAAAGACACATTTGTTGTTATGTAACAAATTTGAAGCAACATCGGTGTCAATCAATTCATTCACTAATTGATTGAAGTAACTTGAATGATTTGAATGATCGAGGAGCCACAAGCAGCAGGTTCATTCACTCTGCAGTAACTGTAGTGAATGGGGGACACTGCAGGACCTCTTTCACTTTCACTTCTGGGTGAGACACTGGCTGGGATCCTGCTGCTGTGGCTCGGTGTGTTTCTGAAATATCGCTTTATTTAGCAGACACCCCTCACGAGAAAAAAGTCTCTCAAGTTTCTTACAAGGAAACTGAATATTAGGTTTCAATAAAAACATCTCTAAAAACAGTCTGGAACTGAAAGCTATTTTGTCTGAGACGCACCTTGTATTCGTTCCAAGCTGAACCTGAACGCAGATAAGGGTGAGGGAATGAAAAGAACCTGTTAAGTGACACACTGAGTTCCATGGAAGAGCATCAGTTACAAGGAAATGATAATAAATCATTTCCATGGAAGAGCACAAAATTAAATCTCCCCTAGGGCTCCAACATTGCCAGGGCCGGTCCTGCACTGTTTAAAGTTCATATATACTGCCTGTATATATGAACAGACTGTAGGTCTACCCTGTATATACACAAAGATTATAGTTTAAGACTTCTGTTCTACCCAATTGTGCACTACAGTGACCAACAATACCACACTTCACTATGTCATCCTGTAGGATCAATGCATTACATAAATCCTTTTTGGCACATTCAGTGTAGTTCTGGTGAGTCTGTATATAGTTATTTTAAATCATTTCTAGTGATTCGAACTGTTTTAAGAGTCTGGAATAAGAAGTGGTTAACACAATGTCCATAGTCTGCTGTAATGTGCTCTATACAGAACACTCAAACCATGTTAATCCATCAGATCATTTACACACTTAGTTTATACACTTACTTATCTGCAGTGAAAACGAAAATGTCAGATGATCATCACTGACAAATAAAGAGCATCAGCACACCTGTGTTTTAACGTCAGGCTTTTTGGAAGTAGCCAAGATATCTCACATCCCTAGTTGAGTTTACAGTGAGAAAAAGCCAGATCACAAGTTAGCTCATTTTACCATCTCCAAACAATGGAAGACAAGATTACAGTACCATTCAGTTTACCACTGCAACGAACAGCGACACAATCACTCCTCTTAGGAAATGACATTTTAAAGAACTTGTCATCGTGTCATAAGAAGAGTGCAGCTCTTCTGAAATACAAAACTACACAAGTGAGATGCGATTCCAGTGTATGAAGTTTAATCAGCACACAAACCAACAGTAGTAGTGCAACTTGCAGTAGTAGCCTTCATGTAAAAAAGGGGACAAACAAAACACAAATGGCATTGCAGCAGGAGCTTGACGATCCAGGCGAAATCCCTGTTCTGCGTTCAGACTTTACCGGGTAAAACCCAGAACCTGTTCGTCATAACAGAGCTGTTCTGGGTTTTACTTTACAAATGTACCCAAATCACAATTTAACATTTAAACATGACTGAGGAGATCTGGGAGCTGATGTAACTCTTCAAGCAACGGGAACATAATCTTGTTTCATTATCCTAATGATGAATACTGGAGACCTAGATGCTGGAAAAGTACGAGATCGAGGCTCCTGGGATAATGTGGCATAATGAGCCAGTCTGCAACACCATTATTTATTTACCGCTGTTCGAGACGCTCTTGGAAGAATCTGAAACTTCTGTGGGTTGCAGTGTGACTCTGAAATACACCAGTACACTTACTAAAGACAAAACAAATGAGCTACAGAAACCCTCAGACTCACACACACGCTAACACACACTCTGAAACCTGATAAATAGATGAAATAGAAAGGAAATGTACAGCAGTTGGTTTATAATACAACATCAGACAGCCCTTCACCAGACCTGTGAGCTCATTAAATATTTTGTAGACCACATATCTCCTCCAGTTTGTCCAGTTCAGACCAGGACACACAGTAGTTGAGTGGGACTGAGTTGAGCACTTCAAAGCGCTTGAATTTGAGTTCTCTTTTAGATGTCTGATGAAGTTAAATCAAGAATATTTCTAGTACTTCAAACTGTTATTTTACCAGTAATTGTATACTCCAGTCAGGACCCGACTCTAATAACCCACTAGCTTATAATACCCATCTATACAGAGGTAATGACAGGAGCCACACAGTCTGTTCACCAGTGAGAGTGATGAAGTACAAAAAGCATCATGTCCACCTTGCAGCTGCAAAGGAAACACACAAGTCCTTCCTTTCGAAAAGGAATCAACTGTTTCTCTCCTGCCCCCTGCAGGTAAGAGCTGGGGGAGCATCCTCCTCAGTCTTAGAGGAAGACATACTCGTCACTGTTTCTTCTGTTGTTACTCCGGCCCAGTTTGCCCGGGGGAAGGATGAGGGCTGCAGGTCCGCTGTGAATGCTGCTGTGACCCTCAAGTCCGTAGTCCTGACTCTGGCCCTCTACGAAGGTAAAGATGGGGTACTTCTCCTCGGTTGACGACAGGGCCTGTCAGGGCAACAGAGCTCAGTCAAAATAGATAACAGTCACGAGAATATATTACAAGTAGAGTAAGTAAAGGAAAATACAAATATTCCAAAATTAAACGCTTATTTCCTAGTATTAATTAATCTTTTTACTTTATTCAAAAGTGTATGTAGAGCTACAATTATTTTCATTACTGCTTATTTTCCCACATTATCAACTAGAATTACACCCAGTGAGCCTAACAGTCCACTTATGAAACCACGTTACATTCACTACAAACTAATTTTATTTATCTGAATTAGATTACACACACATAAATGTCAGTCCCCAAAAATGTGCCTATTTATTTATCACGATCCATGAATTATTATCTGAGAAATCCTTAAAATGTTTATCCTTGATAAATTCAATGGGTTCTTCTTTGGGCCGTGCCCCACACCTCCACAAAAAAACAATTATTATTGATTAATTACCTAGCTGATCATTCTGGTTGAACATTTATTGAGGAAAACATCTATCATCTGTCAGCACAAAAGATGATGTTTACATTTTTTTTGTTTGTCCAACTGTAAATTAAATTTGGATTGAGTTACAAAAATCAAAAAGTAGCAAACTGTATATATTTGTCATTTTGTCTCGATAGTGACCATAACACTTCACCATACAGAAATAATCAATATGACTAAACTATGACTAGAGTCATTCTAATTGGAGGAGGGTGTAAAAAAAACTCACTACATTAACAGCAGAACACAGAGACTCAAAGTCCTTCTTGTTCTTGGCGTAAAAGCCGATGGTGCAGCTGGGATCCATGCGGGTGAAGGGCATCTTCTTAGGGGAACTGCAGTGGAAGGACTGGAAAGTGACAGAGGGACACAGAGGTCTTACAACAAAGTTCAATAAAAGTTACTGAATTAATAGACTGAGGAGTCAAATCAATACAGAATGAGACCAAAATGATCTGAAATGTGAGTAACAAAGTCAAGACAGATAAGAATAAGTAAAAAAAAAAAGTGACAGGTGACTGACCTCCAGTGAGAAGTTGACTTGTGTTACATCCACCACCGGTTGGCAGTAGTGAGGGTCCAGATACAGCAGCTGCTCATCTGATAAGAGAAGAGAAGTTTTAAAGACGAATTAATACACAGCATCAAAGTATGAAATCTTCACTTGTCAGCAGCCAATCAATTTATTTAACCACACCGCAACTACCAATGTGAGTGATGACGCCAATGCCAAAGGCGACAGCTCTTCTTAACACACCTGTGTACGCTCCACAATGGATGGAAATGCATGTCAGTGTTTGTCACTATTACAAAAAATAAAGGAGGACGTGAAGTTTTTTATATCAGGACACTCAAGTTGGATTAAGCACCTTGAATCTACCTCTGTGTATGAAAGGTGCTTTATTACCTTGACTTTAATGTTTTGTGCATATTTTACCATCCCAGTCACAACCAACATCACATAGTCAACTAGAACGCCACTCAGAGAAATGCATACCTTCGCCAAGACCCAACAGTCCCCTTAGGAAACCACATTTAAATGCAATAGATTCAACTTCTTATTTGAATCTGCACACACTCATGAATATCATCTCATAATATTAAAGAAAGTGCTACAAAATTCCTGTATCTACCTCCTGATCCACATCAACATGTAATGTTTTCATTCCCTGAACCATAATGCATCTTTCCATCCCAGGTGCGTGGAAATCCATCATGTAGTTTTTGTGTAATCCTTCCAATCAACAGACAGACAGACAAACAAACGCAGAACAAAACATAACCTAGTGGGCAAATGTCCTGTCTCGCCATGTTAAAGAAAGTGAGAAACGATCCAAAATATAATGTCCCACCCCTCCACAAAATGTCTTGAAAATTGGTTCAGTAGTTTTAGGGTAATCTTGCCTTTTATCTGTTAAAAACGATTGTGAATGGATTCAACCTCCCAGTTACACCCAATGAAATCTCATTCATAAGGAATCCATTGATTTTGGCTGCGGTCACAGCCTCTGTATAAACACAGTCATTTGTGATGGTGGCAGTGTGGTTGTTCCACCTCGAGTTTACTTGGACCACAAGCAACAGCCTCCTGATTATCACATTGCCTTGAAGCAGAGCTGTGTTTCTCTGCTCATGTTTACATAGTCTAAGTTTTAGTTAAGCAACCTATCAGAGGGCAGTTGAGCAGGAAAGACCAGATAAAATAAAGAGAAACAGCCTGTTTAATGCAAAACTTCCACTTCCATGCAACAACCACAGTTACTTTTCTAAAGCACATGTTGCTAAGTAAATTATCTGCCTACAGCACTGGTTCTTGCATTGTGTATTCAAAGAACACCAGATCCTTACTCTGTGAATGGATAATGTTATTCATTCCTTTTCTTCCTTCGTTTCATGAGCATAAGGAGGCCGTTTCTCACCTTGGAAGCCAACGAAGTAGAGTGAATGCTTCGGTTTTCCTCCGATGATTCCAATACAACACTCCAACTTTAGAATGTTCTGGAAATCAAATATTTTTTGGTTAATTATTTGTTTATTTGTTATTTTTAAGGATTATTCTAAACCAAGAACATGTGAGAGGCGTGAAACAGAACATACAGACCTTGACACATTCTATGTAAGACGGGTTTAGGGCCTCCCCCCCCAGCCGAACAGGCACCAGGATGATGACAGACTTCCAGGTTTCATTGGATGGATCAGGAGGAGTCTGGCTTAGTGACGGATCACATAGACGAGCCACGTCTTCTTTGTACACTAGGGAGGTCAGACAGAAATGAAAAAGGCTAGAAGATTTCCTCCAGTGAAACATTTTCATGGTGAACATGTTGGAGCAAAGTAACAATCATAAACTCTGACATGAACTGAAGTCTGTTAATTTCACCTGTACAGTCCTGAGCCACATATAAAGCCAGGTTTTGGACAACACAGGTTTTGGCTACTGCTTTCCTGAAAAGAAAAAAACACTCATATTAACTCAATGCTTAATTTTGTCAAATGTGTAAGTAATTTAAGAAAAGAGCAGAGCCCTTACCGTAGTATGTGTGCCACGATTGAGGGGCCATACCAGTCACCAGCTTTCTTGCCTGAACTTTTACCAATTTCCACCAGTTGGTGAACTCCAAAAGGTGCAAGGGGCTGATCTCCGAACCACGTGACCAACCCTTGGTGGATGGGCTCTGCTTGTCTGTCCCTTGCACACTCTGGCCTCTTCTTCTGGCTGGATTTAGGGACCTGATCGCTTGGCAAGGACTTCACAGGGGTGTTAGACCCTCGTGGGGACCCAAAATAAGGGATCGGGACCCCACCTGCCCGAGCTGGGGAGTTTGGTCTGAACACCTCAAAGTCCACATCGGTCAGCTGCTGAGCATCTGGCCACGCCCAATCTACAGAGCACACACAAAGAAAAGATATTCTTAAAACAGCTTTGTACAGTCGGGCTGATAATCAACGAGGTATTCTATTCTTGAATTTCTTGAGTGTTTAGCTTTTAACAGTGAGTATTCAATGCCAAACTAATTAGCATCGACAAATAATGAAAGCAGGTTTTAAATACACAAAGCCGAAGTCAGAGGCAGTACAAAATAAGTAAAATACTGTTAGCAGTAAAAAGAAACAGAACAAAAATAAAACAGCAGTAAAGCAGAGAAAATGTGTAAATGAGAAGAGAGATACAAAGCAGAATAAACTTAAACTGAGTAAATAAACCGGCAGAAGAGATGCATGTGTCAGTGTCACACCTTTGAGAGGAAACAGGATTTTAATAAGCACACTGGCAGCACAAGCTCAACAAGTCTGTTAAAAGGTGCCGTGAGACTTCCCGAGTAAATGTACCTTTTCATTTCTATGTGGGAGTGTGAAATGTGTGTGCCTGACAGATAAAGACACAAACCTCTTGGCATCAAATGCACCAGGAGTCCCTGTGCCAGCAGCATCTGGCCGCTGCGCAGCATGCAGCCCCAGCCACAGTCTGTGGTCCAGGTGGAACCCTCCATCGGAGGGAACTCCCGCCTGTACGTGAGCCAGATCCTGGACACAAAAGCCAAACGAAAGCGCTCCACCTCGTCTGAGAGGGAGATACACAAAAGAGAACCCAAACACAATTTTACTCAAATTTCGAGAACCGTCAGTTTAGATCTTCAGGACTCGCTTGTTTCCAGTTGCCTATGTGCACATGTACAACTCAAGATAACATGACCTGAATGACTGAAAATCTTCACAGATAAGATCAGTTTACATTCATATTTCGTGAAATAAATATATATGTAGAAAAGCTGTCTTTTCTTTTTGCACCGTTGATCTGTACTAAAGGGTTTACACTTGTGGTTAACCAAAGACACAAATACCTACAACATCTGGAGAGAAGATATGCAGGATCTACTCAGCATCAAAAGGATCAATGTATAACAGCTTTATGAGATATGTTGGTGTGTGAAGAACTTACCCTCACTGTTAAGCAGATAGGAGTGTCCCAGGACAGAGACTGGTGACATCTTGTTGAAGGAGGTTTTAGACTTTACAGTCCAACCTGCAGATAGAAGAACATGCAGTTATACACACATGGCCAAACTACATGTACAACAGTCGCACCGACAACACTCCTCCTAGGCTAACAACAAACCATATTTGACGTTGTTCCATGCTGACATCAGTTTGGCTTTTAGTTTGTCAATTTCATCGGGCTCTCCGACCGCCTCTCTGCCGGGATCTGGAGTCTGAGGCGGCCTGAGACCAAAGCTGCCCTGTCGCTCCATGGGCTGCTGCTGCTGCTGCTGCTGCCTCCGGTTCTCCACCAGCTCATCCTGCATCACTCCACCTATGTACTGGGCTGTGCAGGGGGAAACTGAGTTCATGCCTCTTGAGCTCAGAGCTGGACTCTGGTTCTTGTCAATGGAAAACAGAAATGAGAGGGAGAACAAAATGAGGAAGGCAGTAAGACAAGAGGTAAATTATTGACTGTTTACAAAGGTTCACACTCTTCAATCCAAACATTGTATACACTTAGTGTGAAACTGTTAAACTTACTACAATTACATTTTCTAAGTCAGTAGTATATCGCTGTACCCTTTCTAACCCAACATTGGCTATATCCATTCATTTTGCCATTGCTTCTTTAGTTTACTCTGTCTATATTCTATCAGTGAACGTCTGGATTAAAAGAGGTATCATCCTACAATGAATGAATCATTTATAGTACAGTTTTCCCTTCACCAAATAAAGGGTGTAAGAACAGAGGATGTACAGATTGTAAAACCTTCTGAGGCATATTTGATATTTGTGATGTTGAGCTATAGAGAATCATTTAACTTGACTGATCGTGGGCTGATGGCTCCTTCTTCAAGCCCCTTATTAGACAGTGTTAAATCTGGAGCATATTTCTCGCCAGAAGGAAACAACTTTAAATTCAAGGCGTTTGACTTGATTGATGCACCTGATTAACGTTTACAGTTTTTTGTGAATAAGTTCTTAGTGATAAGGTAACAAGTTAAAGACTGATGTTACAGATTAACCCTTAATTCAAATGACAAGTGAACAAACTAGTGAAGAAAGACTGTGAGAGGTTTAAAGTTGAGTTTAAGATCTACAGTAAAGGGACAATTTATCAATACTGATTTTAATAAAGCAAAATATCTGCTAGTTTCAGCTCCCAGAAATACAAAGATAAGCTTATAGTTTTATAATATAATAGTTTTTTATCACTGTTAGATCTATGTTGGACAAGTAAGTTCAATCTTGACATTTATTTTACACAATTTTATATTAATTTGTCGAATTATACTTAAGTTTGCTTTGGGTTTTGAACTGTTGGGCCAAAACAAGTCAATCTGACTGACAACTTGCTCTTTGGGAAACTGTGATGAGCCTTTATTATTATTTACTGATAGTTTAAAGATCAATCAGTTAATTCATGAAATATTAACGTCACACGTTTCTGTTACACTGACAACACCGCAATTATTCATTCTTTTAGAGGAAGTGAGATTTTCTTTTGACTTACAGAATTGTAGCGTGTGTGGTGTTTTTCTCTACGCTGTAATGTGATGATCATTTATCTTTGTTTACTGACAACTTGAAGATCGATCAATAATTCGAGGAAATATTAACTCGTCCTCCAGTCAGCTGACCTTATGGATAACCTTCCATGTTCAGCAGATCACACAGCTCCGTTACACTGTCCAGGAAAACACTACAATCATGAGTCTGGAGGAATAATCTCACTTCCTGGAAAGTAAAAATAAATGCAGCAATGTCAGTATTTAAAAAGAATCAAGTCATCAGTCTTTAACTTCTTCTTTCACAATGAAGGAGACACTGGAGGAAAGTCCCAGTGACAAGTCTCTGTCCTGTCTTCCCTGAAACTGATGAGTAACACTTGTTAGCTGTGAAACACTGATTACACTTTCTGTGGGAATAAACAAATCGTGTCTTTAACATTTGACAGCCGCCATAGCAGCGCCTGTGAAAGTCGTCTGCTTATGGTGGCTGTCATCATTCATCACCGTGGATCAGGCTGTTAAACACCTCATACTACTACACTGCTGCCTGCGCCTGTCACGACACGGACTCATTCTACTGTTCTCCACAGGGACGATGCCTTTCACCTTTTCACTGAAATAAACACATGATTTCCTTGGATCTAACACGACAGCCAGGTCTGACAGTCAGGTGACCGCACGGGTTCCCGTACTCCTCCCTCAAAACCAGCTAATTCCGCTCCTGTTAAAAGCTCATGGCGGCTGGGTGCCTCCGGTAAAAGCCTGTCACACTGGTCGGTACCTTGTTTCACTCATGTCGGTGTTGTCCTTCCTCTCCTCGTCCAGGACCGCGGTCCTCGCAGGTAAATCCACTCTTCTGTTAGCCTAGCTTAGCTGTAGCGTCTCTGAGGCCCTGGCCGGCGTTAGCGTGCTAGGCTAGCAGAGAAGCCGCAGGGCCCGGAAACATGCGAACGACTTGTCAAACAAAACAAAAAGCTGCCGTCCGAGTGGTGAAAGCTCGTCTATTCAACAGAGGACATAATGTGTGGGTTCGGCGGCGTTTCCCTTGTTCAGCAGCTGTAGGGACTCCTCACTTCCTGTTGTCCTTTCATGACGCGGCGCCATTGGTCGGAGCAATCCCTGCGAGGAAGCTGATTGGGTGGTATTAGAATAATGGACACGAGCAGTGTGCTATTGGCTGATATTAACCTTGACTGTTATATAACATGTAACCTAGGCAACTAATTCTATAATTGATAATTGATCAGACATATGTTAGCTTGTTATTATGTGTGCAGTAATGCAATGCATGCACATATGTTATATCCCCCCCATACTTAATAATCGTATTATTGTTGTCTGTATTATTCTTCTGCCATACATTTTGTCCCTCTACTCCTTCCGCAGTTTTTGTCGCACATGCACAAAAAATACACAAAAACGTGCAGCTCTGTCTTTTCCCAAAATTCCTTCATAAATTAAGAAAAACAGTGGACATTTTTTTATCGGAGTCAATGGGAGCCTTCATCAAAGGAACGATTGAGAAAATGACTGATTTTCAGCCATTGTTTCTGTGCTTAAACTGCTCTCAAAGCCACAAATGGAGGTTGTCATACATTTGGAGTTGGAGGCTATCAAGACATGGCATCCAATTTGTGTTGCTACTGTAAGTCCAGGTAATAGTGGTTGTATTTTTAAAGTGTGATTTGGCAAATTAAAGCCTCCGTACTGATGCATGTTATTGGTCTTTGATCTAAACATCTCTATTTAAAAATAATTGCATATTTATAGATTCTGGAGGCGGTTTAGGCCAATTTTTTAAAATTTTAACTCAGTGATAAAAGTTTTATAGTGGATAATCTATACCAGATACACATTATTATTCAAATATTGTATTTATATATAGCTCTGAACATGCAGTGAACCAGTGGTTGTTTTTTATTTTATTTTTGTTGTCAAGCACCTCTCAGAAAGTTTCATAAACAAGGGTGAGAAAACTCAAACCTACATTGATGGTATTTCACTTGTTAGGTAGAAATTTAAGCGAAACTTGCAACAAGAGCAAAAGCTTTACGTTTTGCATTGACTGACTTGATGATCTTTCAGTTTTTCTTATTTGCTCCATTAAAAATGTGTCCATCTCATACTTTAGGCTTAATTTAGTGTCTGAGTAAATGCTGCTGAATCCTGACTTTTCCCAACAGGAAAAGCAAAACTTTGAGTGGAACTAATAACCTAAATGATGGCTTAATTCAAGAAAATTTAGCAGTATTGCAGAAGGTAATGCTATTAGTTCCACGTGTGCTGACATGTTAAAATGTCTGCTGTGAAACACAATATATAACTATATAACCTTTTCCGCCCTAAATGTTTCTCCTGTCCCACAGTTTAGGAACCTTTGCCGAGTCGGTGAGCCACAGTCCTGGAACTGCAAAACTAGAAATGAGTCGCAAATATTATCAGTAGCTACACTTTCTTATATCATCCAAAATGTTTGCTGTGAAAATGGTTTACAGGCACTGAGTTTTAATGAGATTATATCATGCCGGTTTCAGGATGTCAACAGGCAGTTAAAGAGACAGGAAAAGGATAAAGTTTGGAACAGTTTTATTCCACATACTGCACTTCAGGTGTCTGCATTTGAATCACATCTATCACAAACAAAAATGCCCCCAATTGTACAAATAAATACTTGTTCAGTGAACAGAGAAACGTGGAATGTTTTTTTTTTATACTTGGACTTTTGTGTTAATTTTGTAGAATTGTATACAATATATTGAACTTTTCTTCGAAGTGACTTACAAACAATACCAGCAAATGAAGATGTTTATCAAATAAAGTGCATTTCTACTACTCTCTCGGTCAATCACAAATAAAAAAGAAAGAAGTTATAACACTAGTATAGACACCATTGACTGGGAGAAGGCCTGAAAGTGGACATAATCGCTGTACACCATCACATTACAGTTAGTTTTGTTTATCGGGTGAGCGGAGCTGACCTGACCACTTGTTTCTTACACCAAGATATAAAAGAACTGCTTCCTATCAGTAGAATATATAAGACAGATTGTCTAAAAATGTTAATTCCTATTAACCAGAAGATATCATTAACAGTCACATGAGGAACACAACAACAAAAATTGATAAATTCATGTTTCAAGTGTTATCTGATAATTACTGCAAATATTCTGATACATAAATGCATATTCGGTAATCCTATATGGCTAATAACATCCATGTTGCAGTAAATCAACGGTCCTGGCATTCAGAGGGTTATTAATGAATGTGGACAGTGGGCATTGGGAACCATTGGAGGGCAGTAGAGCACCATGCCAAATAAAAACCATTGCTGACTAATTTATGGGACTTTTTACTGGGGTGATGATAAATCATTGAAACAATATTAGATTCAAGAACGGATTGCAAACAGAAGAGTACACATTTAAAAGGATTTACATGAGTTTATATTGCATCTGAAATGCATTGAGAAAAGTGTATATTTATGACTAGTAATTGGTAAAGGTTATAAACTGCAAAAATCAGCTCTACGTAGCATTTAGCCACCTCCACCTCTTTGTCTTGATTTCCAAACAGATAATAACCAGCAACAAGGATCAACTCTTCACCATCTATCCAGGCCCAAAAAATGTCAACATTTAGGAAGTTTAACCTGTTTTTCCAATTGTTTGAAACAGAACATTTGATGAGAAACCACATTTTTCTTGAAGTTTATGTGTGCTGTTGCTGGCTGAATCAGTTTGTACGGCGAGGGAAGAATCAGAGACACGTGTAATCAAATCGATGGCGGAAAGTGAAATTCAAAAGCGCGTCGAAAGCCAGGGGCAGGGGTCCTCCCACACAGCTGCACGTGTTGCATAAGATTATGTACACTGGAGAGTTACTGAGATATGAACTATGAGGAGGCGAATGAAGTCCGATCTGTCGTGAACGTTTCAGCCTCCCCTGAGGCTGATTCAAACACCGTTACGTTACATAGCAATACATTGATCAACCTCGACTACCTAGCTTGTAGTACCTAACAACACAGTCATTCTGAATATACTGGAGATAACCTTGTTTCTTACAATAACAGGTTCATTGTGATACACCATGCCCACATCCACGAAGCCTACCTTAGCTATAGAGCCCTTTAACAGATAAATGACGGTATGCTACATCCATGACTGCCTGCTTTTCCAACTATTGGGTCCACTGTATATGTGCTTATACTATTTACTTATGCTTTTTCATCCTATATTCTCATTGCCAGTGTGACTGGTTGAAAACCTGTTACTGGATCCTCACTGCTGCCTGTTTATGTCAATGGTCATTGCCCCTTGCTGAGTCACCCGTGCTGTGTGTAACCCTTAGAAGACACACACGTCTTAACTCACTCACTCGCAAACACACTCACGATCCCGCTTCACGGACCATAGGGAGGGTGGATTTAAATGTAGGAAAATCAGCTGCTGACACTGTGGCCTCCTGTGGCAACGTGTGTGTGCGTCTGCGCGTGTGTGTTTGTGTCGGCTGATAGTCAGGAGCGGAGGGGAGAGAAGGGCAGTGGCAGCCGTCCTGCGAAGTGGAGATAAGCGCTGAGCCTGAGCTCTGTCACCCCTGATTTCTTGTGCGGCACGACACAGCCTTCAAGAACCACCAGAAATAGACCCAAGGTGGCTACACAACACACACACATGTACACAGACATACACACACACACACAATCCCCACTGTGACAGACAGAGCTTGATGTGACGTCCACTGACAGAGCGCCTGCTTTGGCTTTGTCTGACCGCGCAACTCAGAGGAAGCAAACTGCTGGATGAAGAAGAAATGAGTTTAATCATCTTGTTGCTCGCACGCCGTCTCCAAACCAACGCTGCGTGTCGTCCGATAAAAAGCGTAACAACTCAATTGTGCCTCAGTTCTCTGGCCCGTCCTGTTGTGTGAGCAGTATTAGAAGAAAGGGCTGGTTGAAAGACAAAACAGAGTGACAGGATTTGGTATTCACAGTATTCAGCATGTTTTGATCAGTAAAGCACTTTTTGACCTCTTGTATCTATTAAACATGTACAGCACATACCATTTGACATGCGTTCACATAGACCCACACACATATACATCTGATAAAGTGTTCCACGTTACACTAAGAGTCTTCTTATTAAATAATTTATAATAGAAAAGCAATAGTAAATGCACCTTTACAGTTTTTTTTATCCTGGTTTTAAGTTAGAATCAGTCAATGATTGAAATCAATAAATAACAATTTATATACTCTGAAATTGGAATGTAAAATGTTTTAAGTACTTGACTTTTGTTGCATTGTTTTTCTCCAAAAAAAAGGCATCTTTTTTCCTGTGACACCATGACAGTCACATTTTGGGCAGGCTGCTGCCTGTCGCAGCCTTCTCTAGGGGCGACCCAGCAGGACTTTGGGTCACCACCGCAGCCCCAACAACCACTCGACCTCCAGCGGGCGTTTCAGACTTCCCTGCTGTGCCTCCCTGCTTCTCCTCCGCTGCCTTAGTCTGCTGCTCTTTGCTCTTGGCCCCCTCCTGGGAGCCGAGCTTGATTGGCCCGAGGACGCTTTTGGCCACGGTGGTCAGCTGGCTGACGAAGCTCGTCTTGTCGCCAGGGGATGCAGGTCGAGACTTGCAAAGGGAGGGCCCGCAGAGGGAGGGGGCGACGGAGGTAGGGGAGGGAGAAGGGGAAGGTGAGTGCTCCTCCACCACCTCCAGGCGACACTTGTCCTCCCAGTCAAGGGTTCCCCTGTAGCAGTTGACGGCTCCGAGTCCCTGCCTTACCTTGCTCAGGGAGAGCGACTGCCCATGCGGGGGGATAACTGGAGCGAGGACCCGAGCTATAAGTTTCGGGCTTTTGGAGCCGAGGTCTGAAGTCCTTGAGTCACTGCTCTCAGCTCCAGCCTTTCTCAGGCCGTCGCCCATCCCTGATGACTTAAAGGTTTTGTTGATGCTCAAAGGACCTGCAGTCACTGTCACGTTGATGCCCATGGATTTATCTGGAATGGAAGCAGAGCTCTTAGTGAAAGCAGCACCAGGAAAACTCGGCCTGCAGAAACCACTCTTGCTGTTTCCTTCCTGCTTTGGTTCAGTTCTCGCCCCGAGCTGCTGCTCCTGCAGATCTTTACTATTAGATAACACACCTCTGCCTGCCTTGAGGTCTAATTGTTTTGGAGTTGACTCTGCCTGACCCTGGTGGGTCTTTTCAGGTGCTATCTGACCACCCAGACTCCCTGTTGTTTTGGTCGGGGTGCTCAGAGTTGATACTTTGTTGCCTTCTGCACCTAGTCTGGAGCTTTGTGAGTTGTAGTACAGATCACTTGTGTGAGGTTTTCTTGTTAAAGATGACTGGAATGCTGATGCTCCTACCCGACTTGTCCCTGTCTCTGTGTCCCTCTCTTTCTCTCGCTCCCTTCCTCTCTCCCTCTCTTCCCTCTCCCTCCCAGCCAACAGTGTTTCCCTGCTGAGCGGTGACTCCTGCCTCCCCAGTCTTCTCGCCGGCTTCAGCACTCCAGTCTCTGGTGAAGTTGAGGATGAGGAGGACTGCACGTGAGGAGGATTAGGCAAACTTTCCCCATCTGTCTCCAACAGGCTCTGGAGGCCGAGCTCACAGAGGAAAGCATCCTTGCGGTACTCAGAGTGCTGCACCTCCAGGCTGTGCTTCCTGAGCGGCCCCCCCAGCCCTCCCGTAGAGCTGGACTGGGTCAGAGGGGAGCCCAGCTTCTCTGCCGACTGCACTCGCTTGAGGAGAGGCGATCGAGGGGGCTCTGCGCTCTTTGGCCTGGGACGGACCACCGGTGGGGACGAGTGGAGCTTGGCAGGGAAAGACTGGGTGGTGTTGCAGCTCCCGACAATGTGGCCTGGCAAGGGTGGAGGAGACGACTGGGTAGGGGAAGGTGTGTGGGCCAGAGGGGACAGCGGGATGTTACCGGCAGATTTACAACGAGCAGAGCGATACTGGCGGTGGAGTTTCGGTGAGAGGCCGTGCAGGGAGCTGGGCCTCATGTGCTGTGATGGAGCAGGGGAGTTTGGAGTGCTGGAGGCTGGAGAGCTGCTCTGGGAGGAGGCACCTAAAGGACCACAGAGCGAAGAAACATCAACTGAGGTACATTGAATTACTGAGGTAAATCCAAACACTTGATTTAAAAGTAAAGTGAGTGTTGGTCTTCGTTTCTGGTATAACATCTGGCATAAAACACTTTATAGGACATAAACAAATTTGCATGACTCCCAAATCCATGCCCTAAAAATATCTATATGTGTAACTGTGTTGTGTTCAGGTATAAAACAGGATGTGCCAGTGCCGTACCCAGGTATGAGGTCTCGGGGGTGGAGCGGTAGCCCTGCGTCGGGGACCGGGCAGACAGACTGTGAGTTGGGGAGCCGGGAAGACTCTCACTGGAGGACAGAGAGCGATTCAAAGAGGACAGGCTGCGGCTGGTGTGCAGCAGATTGGACTGTTTCGTGATCTTACGAAACAACGAGCCGCGCTTCTTACTGCAGGATAGATAGAGAGAGGGAAAAGTGAAAAGAAGGTTTACTAGAACGTACGTACAGAGAATCAATAAATATTATATATATAAAAATAAGCAATATACAACAAGAGACATCTGTGTGCAGTGGTGCAGGTGTCTAATGTCTCACTTCTCCTGACTGTCCTTTCCCGTAGGCCTCTTGTTCCGTCGGGCCATCTTGCACTTGTAGCCAGCCTTCCTGGCTGGTCCCACTTTGATGGAGGTGTTCTCGAAAGGTGTCGTTGTCACTGTCACCTTGTTTCCACTCTGCACAATTCAGTGACACAAAATGAAATCCACACTAACAACCTTTAAGTCACGGTTTGCAAAAACTGACAAACCGACACATTGCCTTAATTTACAGAGTTAATTAGAGATCCCTTTTCTTGTTATCGACAACACAGAGATAGAAATATCTATAGAGGATATGGATATTAATAATAATAATATTGATTTTACCCATGTACAGTGCAGATGAGTGTAACTAATTCCTACCTTGAGAATAAGCTCGACCACCTCAGTGTGAACCAGACCGTGGACAGACTCCCCGTTGACATGGGTGATGAGGTCACCGGCACACAGGCTAGCTTCCTGTGCAGGGCCGCCGTCCTCCACATGCTGCAAATACACAAAGCATCCACAACACCAAAAAGTCACCAATATGTAAAATTACACACCACAGAATTCAAATCTTTAATATTAACTTTAAGTTTATGTGAACACTAAAAATTGTGCACTGTCAGATTAGAGGAAAGCATGAATTATTTTCCCTTTTTGTTAATTCATTCATTAATAACAATATTAAAGGTTTATAGCTAGAATACTGACATGAGGTAATGTTTTCTTTTATGAAATCGACTCCTCTGTTGCATGTTTTATAATTCACTGATCCCTGGACTTATTAATACTATCATAAACTATATTTCTACAGCACCTTTTAAATAGAGTAGAGTTACAAGGTGCTTTAAAAAAAGTAAAAAAAAAAAACATTTAAAAAAGAGTCAACACAGATGAGTTGTTTTTACACTTTTTAAACTAAGGCACTGATTCTGATAATCTAAAGTTGAGGGGCTTAAACCATAAACCCATTGTCTTACATCTAGATTCCGGGACTTTTACCATTTGATCTCAGGGATCTCGGATCAGAGTAAGGCGTTAAACGCTCTGACATATAAAGTGGTACCAGGCCATGTAGCGATTTAAAAGTGACCAATAGAACCTTAAACTGAATTCTGTAGCGGATGGAGAACCAGTGTAGTCGATGAGCACTGCAGTGATTCTCTGTTCTCTGTGACGAGTGTGTGTTACCTGCTGCTGCTGCTGCATTTTGAACCAACAGGCAACTGCTGCTTCATTTAGGCAGCAGGAGCCAACCCTCTTTATGGAAGGTCACTTCTACATGTTTCTTACCCAAACAATATGATGCACGCTGTAGATGTCACTGTCTCCAATGTAGACCCTGATGGCCCTGAGGGTGAAGCCGTACTTCTTTCCAGAACGATGGATGGTGATGGGGGAGCGCAGCACACTGACTGCTGGGCAGAAGTCTCTGCTGGGTGAAGAGTCTCGGGAAGAGGGGTTGGATGAGAACGAGTGAGGAGACATGGGGCTGGCCAGCGGAGAGAAGCCGCCATGTTGCTCCACTAGTTGCAGCAATATGGTAAAAAACAAGAAGATATTGTATTAGTGCCTCACAACTTCGGTGTTTCCTGAAGGATTTGGCTGTAATGTTTCCTTGTGGCCCTCACCTGATGGTATAATGACAGACAGAGCTGTGGCAGAGGCTGACTTGGTGACCTTGTTGCCAGCTCTGGAGTTGCGTTTGTCTCCGTCGCCGGACATTTGTTGGTGACGCGCTCTGCGGAGCACCAGGTCATTGGTGGCCCGGGCCCCCAGAGGGTCACACAGAGGGGTCATCACATCACGGCTGGCTGCTGGAGATAACGTGTTGATTGCCGTGGTAATGCCGGGTGTCTCTCCAGGTCGAGGGGGCTTGTCTGTGAGGATGTAGAGTCATATTGAAATCACAAAACGGCACTTAAGAGATGGGAAATGGCGAAGTTAATTATTGTCCAGCTGCCCACTGACGCAACACTAGCCGCCTAATTGACAATTTCAGGCTGCTACTTCACCTCATATGCCCTTTCCATAAATTCTTTATAACTTTCTCTCTCTCTCTCTCTCTCTCTCTCTCCCTCTATAATATCTTTCCTCTCCTCCACCCTCACTACCTATGAGACCTCCAGCTGCAACACACCTGCTCCGTTGATCTCTTTCAGGCTGCTCCTCTGCTCCAGAAGACTCGGCGAGGGGACGCTGGTCCCGTCCAGTGAGGTTCCGCGGACCTTGAAGGGAGCCTGGCGGGACAGGAAGTCTGGCTCACCCTCTAGAGGTGAGGCAAAACGATGTGTATCCATCAGTGCTGAGAAGCGCCGTCGAGCCCCAAGGGGAGGGCTCGCGTCACCATCCATGTAGAGGGACTCTGAACACGACAGGCGCTTCCTGCAGGAGGAAATGGAGGCCGTCAGGTAATGTTACACAAAAGTGTCATCTCTGTAGGAATCCATAATCCAACAACACTTAGAATCTTCAGCCATAGAACGTACGTGAAAATGGACAACATGACATCTCCCTAAAAGTGAAGCCAAATCACCTAGTTGCCCCCTGCTGGCTGGGTGTGGTGAAGGACATAATTCCTGCCTCCTACATTTTAGTGAATGTCTCATGGACCAAAGTGAAAGTCAAGTAATTTTTTTCTAAAGATGTTTTCTCTCACCTTAGTTGGTTCTAATTCCATTTTGGGGGTTTTAAATAGTTATTTGATGCTATCAAAATGGGTGATGATGAAATGATATGAAGAACAGACTAAGTCATGATTGACCAATCGCACGTAATGCTGGGACCTCGAAACACAGATTCACTTCACAATTTCTGGATATTTAAGTTGAATTTTTGTATAAAGGAAGTAAGTGGAGACAGATAGTCCATCTTAATATACAGTCTATGGTTTAGTCACAGCAGTGCTTTGAGCTAAGCGCTAACAACAGAAACCTAATATTTCCATAATGACAATCCTAGCAGTCCAAGCACATTCTGTTAATGGTAACTTTTGATTAGAATCAGTTGAAATCTCTGAGGATCATTAGCTGACAATGAAGAGAGATGATAAGAGATCATTTCTACTTGATATGGAAGAAGAGAAAATTTAATATGCAAGGCAATAAATCATGATCCATGTCAACCTTATCATTCTTTCAATCCATTATGAGTGTATGAAGATTTTTTTTTACTTAATATATGAATATAGAGGGAATGACATGTGCTTCCTAAAGGCCGACGTGGAACTGAGCAATGAGAAGTAATGACAATCAGATTCTGAATGTTCTCAATCAGACGTGTATCAGTGAATTAAATGTGTGGTCTGACCTCTGCAGGCTGCCATCTATCTAAGCTGCTGCATGACCGCAGAGCAGAATTATGTTTAATGAATCTACAGTAGATCTAGGGATCAAATTATCTCTTCATTTGCTGGGCTAAAACTGAACGAGCTTAAATTACACAACGGTTTCTGGTCTCTCTCTTCTCTCCGCCATTTCTCTCCTCTCACCCCGACCGGTCCAGGCAGATGGACGCCCACTTCCTGTTTTTGCTCGCTACACTCCCCAAGATGCTGGTTGTGGGAACTACTGGGTTTCTCTACAATTTAGAAAGGTCACCACCTTACAATGAAAAGTGCCTTGAGATGATGTATGTTCTGACCTTGTGCAAAAATATTGAATTGAATTGTGAACAACCAGTGAACAACTTTACTCCTGAGGGTACAAATCACATCGAACGACCAGTATTCAATGGTCTTAAAATGACTCCTATTTTCATAAGAAGACAACATGGCACTGCATTTGTGTCTAAACAAGCAGCTAGGTTTGCATTATTCATAACGAATCATGAAAACACTTCTGAGAGATATTGGGTTTCTGTGAGACACATGAGCCAACAATTCATTTCCATTTCAAACTTGGCGGAGGTGAGATCTGTTGCCTGATGCTGACACAAAGTGAGCGTGAAATCTCGCACAAAGAAGTGTCTGAGCGGGTCTCCCTGATATAGAAATCAGTTACACAGGGTCTCTGGTATGTGTGACTGCAAAGAGAAGAACGCTTCAGTAGATCCGCTCCTGACCACCCTCAGCACCAGTTTACAGAAATGTGTCTTTGAAACCCCTTAGCTCGACATCTCTGTCACTCACATCTCAGGCGACCCTGTCCTCCAGCTCTTGTCCCTCATGCTGAAGCTGCCCAGGCTCTCTCTCTTGGTCACCTTGTCGTCCCGCGGGCCCTTGTGCTCCCGCCGGGACACAGAGCTCGAAGCTTTCTGCTCCAGCTGAGAGAGATGCTCCATGCTGCTGTACACCTGCAGGGGGACACAGTCAGATTAATAATCATTTGGTCTGTTAGCAGTTATTAATAGCCTGCGGGAAATGTTCTTGGTGAATGTACATTACAGCTAAGTATTTCTATCATATGATTGTAGATTACTGTTTTTGTTCTGTTCAGATATATTCCGAATGATAGACATGTGTTTTATTCATTGCTGTACATCTTTTTTTGCAGCATAATAACAGTAAGCAAATAATAAGATAATAGAGGACATTAAAAGGTGCAGATGCTATTCCAGCTATTGGATTTGACTGCAACACTTCTTACCCCTAAAACTCCTGAAGTTTTTTGTGGACTCAAACACACCCACCCCTCCATCGGCATAGTAGTGAGTAGATAATGAGTGAATTTTCATTTTCGGGTGAACTATCCCTTCAAGGGTGAACTCTTGTTTTTCTTTGTTTACAGGTGTTTGGGAGTTTTACTGCATATGTGAAAAAATATGATAAACCGCCTCAAGTGATGTAAAGTTTGAAGGTGATACAAATCTGAGGGTGTCGAGTCAGAGGAAGCGATATTACAAGACCTCTGTAGCCTGTCTGCCTGAGGCTGGCGGCTTCTGAACTGGCAGCAGTGGAGTTGCATTATGGGTAATGTGAGCCTTTAAAACATGTAATGAAACTTTCTTCTTCCTAAAGTAGTATCAAGCTATTCTGGTTTACAGTATATTTAAAGTTGTAACAAGCAGAACATTATGAATCCTTCTAATCTTAGACATTTTGGCATGAAAATAGTCCAAATTTAAATACTGGCACATTATATTGTTAATTGGCAGTGTAAACCTAAAAATGTCCATTATGGCTTTCACAGCCAACATCTTTCATAAGCCATTGTCAAGATTATATATTATTGATTGGCTGCAGTGTCTAACATTTGGAATTTATCAAGCAACAGTTGTAAATATTATAGGATAAGAGAAAATGAGATAAGATATGATACAATACGATGAGATAAGATAAGATGAGATAAGATTGTCCTTTGTTAGTCCCACTATGGTGACATTTGCAGCAAAGAGAAAATATGAACTATAAACTACAACAAAAAAAATATGCACAATGTAAACTAAATATATACTGTGGAGCAGTATTGCACTTGTAGGAAACTGGGATTGCAAGGAGAGAAAATTATTATTACTCAGTTAAATTAAACAATTGAAAACTTGAGTTTATATAAATGGCATATCTCTCATATCTTCCACTGCTGTTCAAAGCAGTCTCAACTGCTTATTCAATACGCTCTCTTGTGTATTTTAGGATAATAAAACTGACTCCTGGCCTCACACAAATCACGATTAACAAGCCAAAACAGGACACAGGGAATGTGACCTACTCGGTTAGAGGCAACACTACCTTATTACCATGCATGTGATTGCTGACATATCCACAAAGACGTGCACACAGTGACTCTGTAAAGCTCTCATTATGTGCAGATTGCAGAGCGACAAAAGGGAAGTTAAGCTGTGTGGGGGAGGACAACAAGACGAGCTACAGTACGTTAAGGAAGAACTACAGAATATGCAGCACTGCACCATGGAAACTAGTCTCAGCTGAAGACCCAGCTGTCTCCTTAGGAAGGAACCCAAAACCTTGTCGGAGCCAATTTCTTATTTTCATCAAATCGACGAAACATCTCAATGCTGTGATTAAAATAAAGAGCTATAGGACATTTAGAGAAAAGCTGCCTTAAGCTCCAGATGATCACACACGCGCCTTTTATTTTCCTTTTCCTTTTATGCTTTGGAGGGAGATTATTTCCTCTCAAGCCTTCAGGGTTTTATAATCTCACCTGCACAAAGGAGTCATTTGCATTCACTCTTTCAGCTTTTTTATGATCTGTTTGTTAATTACTTTGAATGTATATTGTAGTATTTTTTATTATATTTCCACAAAATACTAAATGAGGTACGACAGAGGCACTAAGGTTAAATGAGGCCATATTAATTGAGCTAGTGCATTAAAACATGATTGTCTCTCTCGTATTGTACTGAGCAGGGGAACAGAATAATAAGTACAAATGTTCCGTTCAGAGAATCGTGAAAGTGTCTCTCAAAAAGTATGTGTGTACACAAAACACACATAAAAACAGCATCAAAACACAAAACACGAACAATCAATTTAGAATTTTAAAGGTGAAGATACTCTGGACTTAATCAGAAAACCATTTCAGTCTGTACAAAATTCAGCAGCCACAGATATCTGATCACGTCACACCTGTTTTATCTTTTTCATATTGGCTCCCTGTTTGTTTTAGGATTAATCTTAAAATATTATTGATTACTTTTAAGGCTCTTCATGGACCAATGGACCCAGGTTGTATCTCTGATCTTTTAATTCAGTATTTACCTCTGCTCAGCTTGGGATCTTCAGGCAAGGGTCTGCTGTCACTTCCTGAATCTAGGCTTAGAGTTAGGCTGAGGCATGAATGGCCTGAGGGAATAAGTCTGAGACAGTTTTTGATTTTAAGTCTCAGCTTAGAATGAACTTTTTTCGGAGGGGAAATTACAAAATTCACTTGGCGTGCCCGGTTAATATTGTTCTTTTACCACTTTTATCATTATTTTCGCCATTATTATTTATGTACTTCCTTGCATTTTAACCATTTGTTTTCTTGTTGTACAGCACTTTTGAGGTACACTATAAATTAAGTTATAATTATTATGGTTTTATTTTAAAGTTATTGATATCTATCTCAAAACCATAAACAGAGGTAGAAAATCTAAAAATGATTTGTGATAAATAAATCATAAATTTGTCAACTAATTACTGTAGCGCCATATTAATAACTTAAAAGAATAATGTTTGTGTGTTCACCATTATTAGTGTGCGTTTAGTCGAGCTCTTAATGGTAACTTCAAATGCATCTCAGATTGAATAGAAATTTGATGAACAGCTCCTTCACGACTTTACAACCCAAACAAAAGAGTGTTGGACTGTGTGAATGGCAGATGGAGAGATAGGGTAACAGAGAGAGAGAGAGAGCATAACGGTGTGAGAGATGAGAGAGGGAACAAAAAGGCAGCATGAGGTGAGAAAATCCCACCAGACGAAGTGTGACAGAGAGAACAGGTTGGCGTGCTGAGAGTAGAGGGGTTGGCAGGAGAGAGTGTGGATGAAAATAAGGATGAAAGATTGTCTGGGTCATTAAACGCACATCTGCAGACAAGTACAGAAGAGAATGTCGACTCAGGCCATGCTATGAAAGGTACATGGGTCTCTGAGTTGCCTATAAAAAGAAACTGGAGACTAGAGGGATAAGGAGGAGCAGTTGAAACAAGCCCAGTTAGACTCTCTTAACTTCAGGTGTGACACCTGGTTCCAGACTGCAGCTGCTTGTCTCTGACCTATGAGCTCATTTCATCCATCTTTCCCTCCTCAACTAATCCTGTCGCATAACCTGAAGGTAAGAGTGAGATTCTATGTCAAGACATATCAAATGATAGAGTGAGGAAAGACAAAGTCAGACCTTGCTGAAGCGAGGCGAGCACGAGGAAAACTGCCTGATCTCCACCGGCTCGTCGTCATTGGTGTCATCCTCGTCGTACGTGTTGATGTGGTGATAACGATCCGCGCGGGCTGGGTAGAGGAGGGAGTGAAGCCATGATATATATGAGCTGTCACTTCAAAACAAAGTGTGCATTTCTGACTGGAACGCTGTCAGGAAATGATTGTATGACCCATAAACCCGATATAGATGTAAGCGCTGCACTTTAACACACACATAAATCCCAACACACGTACTGTCAAAGTAGCTGGTGTCCTCCTCTGACTCCAGGTGAGGGATGAACTCTGCCTTCTGTCTCAGCAAACTGTTCCAGTCCAGCTCGTCGAAGAATGAGTGCTGTTTCACCTCAAACGCCCCCCCTGGTGGCAGGGGTAAGAACAACACAACTTTATGAGACCACATATAAATACACTCGATCCGGATTCTTACTTGGATCCTCACAAAATTACACACAAATCTCAGTCCTCTTAACATGCTTTTTTAATAAAAAATCATGAATCTGCCCCCTGATCCATATCCACACCAACATTTAGTGGGTTCTTCCTTGGATCATGCCCCGCCCCTCCACGTACCCAAATGGAAATCTGTAATTTTGATTTATTTATATATTTCTCTTTTAGCTTAGTTTAGTTTGGTTTAATCCAATTTAATTTAGTTGTAGCAACCAATAATGGCTTATATGAAAACCACACCCAAATGCAACGTAAAATATAAAATATAAAAAATCTCTTATATAGGTTATTCATTTTTGTATAATTCTGCTAAAGAACAAACACTCAAATATAATCTAAACCTCCTTGGCGGAGATAAAATTAAAGACGGACTAGAATGGATAATTGAATGAATTGAAATTAAAGCTACACAAGAGAAAATGAACTTGGCACAAAGACAGAAAAGTTGGACTCTGTCAAAAAGTAAAGAAAGAGTCTTGAACATATCCCCTTAAAACCACAACTTCTTGTTTTTTGAACAGATTATAGTAAGGTGGATTTTTTATGTTAGCCCCTGTTATTGCTAGGCAACCTTACCTCATCTCACTGTCTACTAAAATTGCTTTTATGCATCTTTGATTCTCAATCTTGTTGCCACATGGCTGCAGATGGTAGGTCTGGTGTCAAATAAAGGCCTAAGTAAGTACCTGTTCCCAACCTCATGAGAGGGTTGTTCTGCAGCAGAGCTGATATGAGACCCTGGGCATCTGCAGGCAAGGCGTCGTCCCCATCTGGCCAAATGATATTGTCTAACAGAGACAGAAGAGAGAGCAACAAGCCAGAGTAAAAACCAAGAGTAACAAATTCAAACTGCAGAAAAATCTTCTTCAATACCTGAACTTTAACTAGGAGAAGCACAATGTTTAACTAATGAAAGGTATCGGTGAAACACATTTCTTTTTCCCTTTCTTCAGGGACTTCAGGGTTAAAGACAGCACAGGAACACATATCTGATTGTAGAAGCATATGATAATTTGCTTGTTTCCTTTTGATGACTAGTAATGTTAAGTTTGTTCTCTCAGCATTAGTGTACAATCAGGGAAACGAATACAAACAATGGTATTTTCAGTTAGAAAATTGTTCTCGGACCTGTTATGACCTGGCCAAACAGCTCCTCAGGAGTGTCTCCAAAGAAAGGAACACAGCCGAGCAGGAACTCATACAGGATGATGCCCATGGCCCACCAGTCCACCGGCTTTCCATAGCCCTGACGGAGAATCACCTCTGGAGCAATGTACTCTGGAGTTCCACACACCTGAAGATGTAAAACATAATTAACCCATATATGCTTGTAAGACCCATATATGCTTGTAAGAGAATATATGGGCTTCATCCACTGATGTAGCTTTTAGATCTGCCACAGTGATCTGTTCCGTCACCCTAATGCAATAACGGTGAACTGAACCTTGTTTGTGGTGATCAAAGCATTTAAACTGACCAGACTCTGCACTAGAATCCTGAAAAGCAAATTCCTTCACTGTTTCATGTTTACATGTGAGCTGGTTACTGGCAGACAAACAGATGCCGGCTTCGACCCAGAAGAGCTGGAGAACACGCAGGTCGATGTGACTGATCATGACTGCTGTAACTCACAGCATAAACAATAACTATAATTGCAAAATGGGATTGAGTTGGAGATAGGGAGCATTAATGAATCACTAATTCAGACAACACAGGAAGCATTTGCGATGCAACGTCTTTATTAGGAGATTATTGATTTTGCCGGATGACTTGGCGGGTTGGCTCGCATGGCTGGAGGAGTCTAAAGGATGCTGGGAATGGGAGTTGTCTGCTCAGCCACCAAACATCCTGACTTTGAGCCAGACTAATAAATCCTCAAATCTCTGTCTGTCCTTCGACCGTCTCGACAACTGCTCATCTGATCGACTTTAAACTTAGCGGGTGCATTTCTGACACTAATCCATCTTTTATTTCACGGTGCACTTGCTGCCTCAGTGACATCAAATAATCATGATGACTGATGAAGAATAAAATTGAAGACATAATCCTCCTCAGGGCATTTGTTTGTACCAAGGCCACACAGCTACAGGCACAAAGACATGTACTAGTGCAATTTAATGTGAGGATAATGTGTTGCAATTAATGTCTAAAAGCCTACAGATTGGCACAAGGTTACGGGGTCTGTACCTGCTTGTCCAGGAACTCTCTAGCATCTTTCTCAATGTGTCCCTCATAAAGATTGGTGGTGAGGCTCATTAGGCCCATCTTCGACAAGCCAAAGTCTGTGAGCTTGATGTGGCCCATGGAGGTGATCAGGAGACTGTGGAGAAAAGAGACAGGAAATTTGATTAATTTGACATTTATTAAGTTCAAATTCTGGCACAAGGCAATAAAATCCATATTTAATGGAGTAAGTGGGTATTTTCACAACCAAGGTTTCATTACTAAAATTGAGTCTGTGGTTCAATAAATTAATTTTTTATAGACTGTTTGAAATTATAATTTCTTTAGAGACTGAAGTATTTTTAAAGCAGTGGGTTACTTTTTAGCCACTGTAGGCAGCAGCACATTTTTATTAAATGCTGAACATGTTAGCAAACAGTGGTTTCATTTAAGATACAGCAGTCGTAAACAAATATCAACCTTAACCAAAAGGAATTGTTTTTCTGGCCATGTGGTGTGTTTGCAGTTCTCCAGCCACTGACTGCTGGGCATGTAGTGAGCCGTCTGTTTATCACAGCTTTGTTGCTCCAAATTAATCAAATCCAATCTAGTCTCATGGTAAAACTAAAACAAAACTGTTAAGCTGCTGACAGTAAAACAAAAACAATGAGCTGAACAACACTAAAACACTCAGGTCTCCTAGTTACCTCTGTTGGGTGATAATAATAATAATAATAATAATAATAATAATAATAATAATAATAATAATAATAATAATAACAATAATAATAATAATAAAAACATGAATAATAACAATTTTCATCATCATATGAACATTCCTTTCACACTTAACACTTGATCAATAGTTAGTACAAAATTATTATTCCTTGGAGCATTAAAACACTCACTTGTCAGGTTTGAGGTCTCTATGGACGATACCATAGTTGTGCAGGTACTCCAGGGCTAAAACAGTCTCAGCGAAGTACATCCTTGCCAGCTCCACAGGCAGAGCGCCGATGTTCTTCAGAAGCGTGGCACAGTCACCACCTGAGAAAACACAAACACCACAAATGTTGTTCAAGTCTGAAAAGTGTTGTTAAAATAGAAAACAGATACAAACACAACATTTCCTCAGGCACATACAAACAGTCACAGATTCATAGAGGCCTCACACTCCTAAACACATTATCCATTTGAGTCCGTCTTTACTGCAAACCAAACCTGACTCTCTTACCCTCAACATATTCCATGACCATACAGAGGTGTCTGCGCGATTCAAAGGAGCAGAACATGGAGACGACAAAGGGGTTCTCTGCGAAGGTCAGGATGTCTCGCTCTACAAACGCCTGCTGGATCTGGTTCCTCAGAATCAGATTCTGCTTGTTGATCTTTTTCATGGCAAAACGCTGACGCGTCTCCCTGTGCCGCACCAGGTAGACAGCACTGGAGTGAGAGTGAGACAGAGGAGGACATCGAGCAAAAGACAGGAGGATGAGACATTGGTAAAAAATAAATTGAGAGTTGAGAATATAATAATGTAGAGTTTAAAGGTTCAGTGTTTAGAATTTAGTGACATCTATTGGTGAAGTTGCATATTGCAGCTGAATATCCCTCACCTCACCCTCCCCTTCCAAATATGAAAGCGAACCTGTGGCTGCCTTCAGTTGTCATAAAACTCAAAAGGTGTTTAGTTTGCCCAGTCTGGACTACTGTAAAAAACATGGCGGCCTCCGTAGAGAGGACCCACTCCTGATGTAAATATAAAGTATTTAAATATAAAGGTCCCATTCTGGGTTAAAGAAAAAAACAATGCGTACAATTTCGATGAAACACACTAGTGAAAACATCACAAGCATTATATAAGGCAGATGTTTTTTATCAATGGAAATATATTTACTATTGTTGTTGTTTCCCATTTAAACACTACATAACAGCTTGATTCAAGAGGTAGATCTGTTGCTTACCCATAAGCTCCATTGCTGATGAGTTTGATGTTCTGAAAATCTTCTTCACTCGGTGGCTTCATGGGTCGCCCTCTTCCCTGATGATATGACCAGCATTGTTAAGATTATAAATCAGATCAAAGCAGCTTAATTTAAATATCAGTCTGTGATTATATTTGGTTTTCACCTCTGCCGAGTCATCAGTCTCTGGCGTGTGTGGACCCTCACTGTCGTAGCTGTCAAGGCTCACGATTTCTGTGGAGAAACATCTAAGTTAGCAACCAAACCCAGCACCAAAATGACGAGAGGTACTTTCAAAGCTATAACACCAGGCCTCCCACACTGCTGTGAGAAGCTGCTCAAACATCTCAATGAAAGAGATATTCAAGTTTCAAAAGCAGCGGAAGGGCCGAAAACTTCTGATCACAGAGAGAAAAATATTCGAGTTATAATCTGTTACTTCTTTTCCTCCCACCTCCTCCCTCCTCGCGCAGCACTGGCAGCTAATTTCCAGTCTTCTTGGCCCCTTAAGTGAAAGCTGCTAGAATACACTGTTTACACTCCCAACCAGGGAAATAGCTGAATAATAATTAGCTGCTCTGCAGACATTTACTCAATGTAAAGTCACTGGGCTGAAAATCATATATTATGTCATTATGGAAAAAAATGTACTCGTCAACTGTTTCCATGGGATACAAGAAAAAGAAATGAGAATATGAGGTACAAACATGCATGCAGCTGCGTGGGTGTGAATTTGTGTCTGTGTATCACAATGTAGGTGCAAAACAAGGTGCAAGATTGAGCTATCAAGTGGCTCATTGTTAGAGGAGATAATCTGAGAGAGACTCAACAGGCAAATATTTCACTTCTCTCAAAAATAAAAACCACAGAGTGTTTTCTGGGTCATTTAGCCCATCAGCTAATGAAGAGCTCTTGATGGATTAGGACGGGAGCGAGAGCATCAGCCCTGACGATTAATCAACGATAGTGATGCCACTGCACCAGCAGCCAACAAATGATCCAGACTCTACATCTCAATAAATATCCTTCTCCTGAACATCCTGTAAAACTGATCAATAGCTGGAAGGACAAAGAACAAAAAAAGAATCAGAGTGTAGTCTGGATTACAAATGTCTTCATTTCACATGCAGGGCTGTACTGAGAGTAAAAAATGTGCAAACGTTTCAGTCCATGGTGGACTTCCCTCAGTGCGGAATGAGGCATGCATATACTGGTTCACCATATATATTAGATGAAAGTACACATATTATGTTTTTATTTTTCAGTTTTTCTTTCCACTAGTTTAATCGTCTTTTTGTGTATTTAAAAATCTGCAAAGTTAAAAAGCACAGAATATGAGGGAGCTCCTCTTTGGCACAGATCACTCTGCTCCTGAAGTGCCTTCCCCTTGTTGTTGAGAACTGGCAGGTATCTGTCACTCTCACATCACACTCCCTCTCCTTGCCCACCGCTCCCATGCAGCTCTTCCTATCCCCCTGAGAAACTGTGGCTCCCACCTTGAAATCTCAGGCTAAAAGCAATAGTTTGACATTTTTGGTAAAAAAGTGTATTTGCCATCTCACTGAAAGTTAGATGAAAGAGACCTTGGTTCTGTCTCACATTTTACTAATCAACATAATGTAGTAAATTGACAAGCTGAGATCTTAATGCTTGGCTAGATAGTAAGAAGACACAGTTTCAGGAAGAAATAGTTACAGCCCATCACAAACAAGACAAAACATGTTAACACAGTTCCCGGGCTGCTGCTTCCCTGCTGGTTTCATGCTTAGCTGATCACCTCCTGGAACATTTATTTTCTTCCTTTCTCTCTTACCCTCCAGTGGGTCTCTGGTCAGACCCAATTGGCTGATGATGTACCGAGGGATGTCTGCCTTCATCAGCAGTCCCTCCTTGGCGTGATCCTCCGCTGCCTCAAGCAAATGGTAAAAATCCTCTGGGTTGAACTCCTGTTGTTGAAAGAAGAAAATACATGAAATGCCAAAGTAACTGATGATGTAAATGTACCTTTAAGCTTAAACTGCCACAACTGAGGATCTGGCAGCAGTCAAAATAATTCAAATGTAGTATTTGGAATCCAAATGGATACGAATAGGAGCCTAAAGTAAAAGGTTGGAAACAATTCAGTGAAAGACTGTCCCTGCTGATTTCACACGTAGCATTATAAAATATCTCCTACACCTGTAGATTGGTTTAAGGAGCAGTGCAGGAATCATAACACCTCTGAAAAAGCAAAACTCTTAATCAGCTCTTGTCAACACACTAGAAGATGAACTGAAACAGCAGCTTCTGCTCAAGTGTTAAAGGAAACCTTTAATATCAAGCAGATTCTCAGGAGAATTGATGTTGAGATGTGTGAAAAGGCTGAACTGTGCTGAACTATCTGAAAGCTCAGACAACTCTGCAGATAGAGCACAGTGTAAACATACAGATGGGGACAAGTCAAAGGCTGAATCCTAGCTTAAAGTCTTATCTTTATAAATATGATTAGGAGGGGCTTGCTTAAAGCTTAGGTGCATTTCTATGCAGATGATTCAATAGTCTACTCAGAAGCCTCATGTGCAGATTAAGAACCTTGTGAAGAAACTGAGAAATAATAGACTTTTTATTATCATGATAAGGCCTCAATCTCACAGATAGTAAAACTCTTGCCCAGGCTACGTTCTGAAGTGTTCTATACTTTGGGGACATCATTTAAATGCATGCTGTCTCCTCAGTACTACATTGCCAATACTCTGTAGTACACCAGCTTTCTGTAGTAGACCCTTTTTTCCTAGTCTTTAATAAGCCGAAGGAGAAGCCTCCTTAGTTATAAAGCCATGCGGGGCCTCCCCCTTCATATCTCTGTGGTCCCTTATCACTCACAGAGCACTGCTGTGATTATCACTCCACTGGACGGCTGCTCTCCACCGGGCATCCAGGATTTACTCAGAACTCAGAGCAGCTTTCTCCTACTTTGCCTAGTCATCACGAAATAACCTCCAGAACTACAGAATCTACAGCTCAATGATTGTGTCTCCCATGGGCGATTTGGAAGCTTTTATAAAATACTGTGCAACTGAAGAGAGCACATGTTATTTCTAAACTGGACATTGTTTCTCTGATATGCTTCATTTTCTATGAATTCAGTAACCTTGGAACCTTGGCCAGGTCTCCCTCAACAAAGAGATTTTACCTTCCTACATAAATAAATAACTAAATATGTGGCACGGTGCTGCAGTGGTTAGCCCTGTCACTGCACAGTTGAGAGTTCGAATCCCTGTTTCTTCCTCTGTGGAGTTTTCATGTTCTACCTGTGATTGTGTGGGTTTACTTTGAGTCTTATTGACTGTAAATAGCCTGTAGTGTGAATGTTAATGGTTGTTTGTCTCTGTATGACGGCCTTAAGATACTAAAAGTGTTAGAGCAGGATCGGAAAAAAAATCAAGAAATGTAAATCAGGGCCTCCGGACACTTGGATGACACCTGCCGAGCAGTATGGAGGTGTTATGATATCATGTGTTTTTTCAGTTGTGTTGAACAATCCCTTTAAGACCATTATAATTATGATTTGCTGCATGGTTATTGTATCATGGTTTATGTGACAAATTACAAAACAGATTTGTGTTTCGTGCCTTTAGGGCATCAGCTAATTCTGACACATTCTAACTGTCAAATAATTTGGCAATTATTTTGTCTATGTCTATAAAATGGCTAAAAATAATGAAAACAAACAACAGTCCAAACAAAACAGAAACTTTCCATTTTGCTATTTTACATTATATAAATTATGTAGTATGTGTGTATACAGTAAGTGTTTGTGGTGGCACTGAACTGAGTGCGGAACAGTTAAGAGTTGAAGAGGTGAACTTTCTGCCGAATAGGAAGAAACACATCCTCTGGCTCAGTGTGCTGATCACATATGAACAGAGAACGTATCAAAGTATATCACCATATTGATCAGCTCTCCCCCCCCCATGGCCTACAGCCAGGTATCGAACCACCGGTGTAATCTCTCTGGTTAGCAGAAACAAAGGGATTTGATAACAGCTTACAAAGGATGACTGCTGATGAAGTGATGTTATATTGTGTTGCACCACATAAACGCATCACATCAAATCCAGAACTGAAGTACAATCACAAAAACTAGACTTTACTTTACAAGCCGCAGGAAATTCCTGCCCAAACACCTCTATGGAGCTGTCAGACAAACATAATCAGTGTTAATACAGCTCCCAACTTTAAATTGCTTTCTTGAAAACATCCTTTTTTTGCCCGATGAAAAAATCTTTTGTGGCTGTCCTGTGGGATTCAGTTTCATTCCTGTCGGTGGAATAACATTTTGATTAGAAAGCAGACCCCGGGGCAGCCATGATCATTTCTTTCCTCCCCCACTCCCTCATATCTGCTTTCCTACACCAGACCAGAGTATGGAGATGGAGGCATTAACCTGCTTCTCTGATTGCTCGCTCGGCTCCAGGATAATATTCGAGGAGCTTAACGCAGACTGACTGTGACATTTTCACTATATCAGACCACACCACTGACTTGAATGCCAAATGAACTCTACAGGCCTGGACAATATTTTAGCTGTGTCTCTTCTCCTCTCTAACCAAAGGGCTGCAAGGATCTAAAGTCCCCTCAACATCCTGCCTGACCCCATCAACCTCTTCTGACGGTTGCCTTGGCAACAGAAAGATGAGCCACCGGTGCTGGGAGGAGGGACCACGGCAATGACGAACATGGGAGGCCATCAATCAGTGAGCTGATATCCATGATGGCTAGGCCTCCGGTGTATAAACTTGTTATTACTAAGTAAGTTGTGTTGAGTTATGTTCTGTATGCATGAACATGCTGAGGACACAGCTCCGGACAATTTGATGTGCTGCTGAAAGGAGTGATGAACACGGAGGTGGAAGAATATTGCCAAAGTTTTGAATTAAGTTGTAATAAAACATCCCAGGGCAGTAAAATGCTGCAGCAGAAATGTGCAGCATTTCTGATGATACTGAGCTGCTCCAAATTAACAAAACCATGACCTCTACACTGCATCATACAGAGCATAAAGACATCCACAGCTCGTGTTACTGAAGGGGACACTACATTTACTGGAAGCAAGTGCACGAGATTTGTGAATGCAGACGATTAGAGTGAATATGCAAATATAGAAGTGCCGAAAGGAGGAGGTGAGGGAGTAGAGTTTCCAGCCCTGTGTTTTCAGCACCCCTTCTGGCTTCACACGCTAAACACATCACATGATGTTATCAGGTAGTACTGCACTTTGTTTACTTTCAGTTCATTTGCAGCATTCTCTTCATAAGATAATGAGACATATGATAAAATAAGACATAAGATAAAATAAGATGCCATGGCACATCGCAGGAAGCACACTGAAGAATTTTGACATATGTACATCCTGTTGTCATCACCTATGTGGGCTGCGTCTACCTATACCACACTCTGATTGGTTTATAGACGGGCCTGCATCTGACATTTTCTCGATTTTGGTAACAAGTGATTTGGATCATTTTCTCACAGCATAGCAAAAAGTGGTATTTCCTTTTAAACAGAAAAAATGAATGAACTGATTTACAATTTCATTACCATCAATAAGGTACCCCACTGAAAATGATCCAAAACATTGTTTGCTTGATCCGGGCCGAGACAACCTCTTTTGGTCAAATTAATTTTGCAGCAATGGTCTGCACCGTGGTCCGAGGCATTATTTTGGTCAGGACTTAACTGAAAAGTCAGATGGGCTGGACCATACAACAAGGTAGTACTAATGTATTGTATTCTCTACTTATCTTTTACGTCTAAAGTACTTGAGGGGACATATCATGATAATGTTATAAAGTAAACCATTTCAATTTATTTATTTTTTATTTGTGGATTCTTACTTTTCTACAGCTACGGGTTAAGACTTGTCAGCAAAGAGTAGATAAGTACTGGGAAGGGCTTGTATTTGGTTTTCAAGATCTTAGACTTAGATTTTGGCCATTTGTGTGCAGGTAGGTGTTACATTTTAGGAGTTTGTTCGGTATGTGAGTGCAGTCAGTCTCTTGTATGTTCTTATTCCTAAACTAGAGGATTTTTTCCATAAAAGCAAGGACGAGTAAAACAAATTTAGTGTTAAAAATGAAATAAGCGTTATGAAGGGTGCCAACGCAGCTTTCTTGCTGTGATATAATTAGCAATGCAAAAAAACTGCATGCATGCAAAACCTGTGTTTCATCACTACAGACTGAAAGCACAGTAAACAGCCTGCCCTACTTCAACTACTTAAATCACATTTCAGCATTAATGAGTAGACGCTCCATCTCCATGTGAAGACAAGAGTCTCTCCCAGCAGATGGAGAACATATTCAGAATATTAAAAATAAAATAAAACATCTTGTCACTACATTCAATTAAAGCTCATTTGTCAAATCCATATCAGTGTGTCTTGAGAAACGGAGCAATTTCAAAGCCTTTTTTTTTTTTAACAAACACAGGCAATGCTTTTAGACAGCGGTATCAAACTCACCAAACACTCGAGGAGCCTGGCGGGACGAGATATGATGATGAAGAGCTTTTTGACCAGTTCAATGACGAAGGTGAGCTCCGAACTCTCCGAGCGCTCATAGGCCTGATGTGGACAGACACAGAGACACAGACAGGGTCAGTTTGTGCGATGTAGTGTTGAACAAAAGCAACCTTCTTCCCTCATCGCTCCACCTCTGCGACTCACGTCATCCATAAGCTTCTCCAGGTTCTCCTGCAGTTCACAGAAGTAGACACTGGTGATGAGGTCCTCGCGTGATTTTGTCAGGCAGTCTCTGGACAGCTCAGCTATCTGGTGGTGGATAAAGCTGAGGACTCCGTCGGCCAGTGGCAGGACGCTCTCTGGGGAGTAGCTGTGAATGAACTCTGCCAGCCTCTCCTCCATCTGAGCCGTGGCCTGATTGAAGAAAAGAAAGTGGTTAAACAGTCAATTACTGTCACGTTGTCAGGCGGATGTAGGGAGAGTAATGTAATCACCTGTCAAAGATAATCAATGGTGCTCTGCTAATTTGGAGGAGAATTAGAAAAGGTCTGAATTTGATGATAAATTACGTAAGCTAACACATCAGCAGTTTATAGATTAGATAAAAACACCTGTATCTGTTGTTACCTCAGCCAAGGTGGTTATGTTCTCATCTGCGTTTCTTTGTTTGTTAGCAGGGTGACGCAAAAACCAATAGATGGATTATCATAAAACTTGATGGGATGATGGGATGATGTGGTATTGGTCAGGAAAGAACCTGTTGGACTTTGGTGGAGGTATGTGCTCTAGCAAGTGATATTCTAGTTTCCAGCTAAAACTTGGACATAGAAGTATTTGACTCAAACATTAAACATCTCAAACATTAAGTCAGGTCCATATCTCAGTATAGAATGACACATTTAAGAGCGTAAGTTCCAGTTTGAGCAAGATATGATCTAATTTCGTTTGTGCTTAAAATCCAGGACAGACAAGTCCGAACTAGGATCTCAAACATGGCCGACCTCCAGGAGATTTAACATACCTCATTGTCAACAGCTTAACATGAAAAGTGCAATAAACAACATATCAGGGGCAGCCCTCTGACTGAAAGCTCTCTTTATTTTGAAGGTCAGAGGAGAACGATAAACCTCATTCACAGGAGATAACAGCTCAGTGCAAGAGGTCATCCTCCCTGAAATCTAAAATGTGAATGCATATGTGAAGCTCTTGACAAATAATACATCACACAAAGGAAAGCCGCGGCCTTCGACATCCTTCTAGTTGATGACATATACATTATACATCTATGCTTAATATTCTAACAGCCTGCAAACTGTACAGTTGAACAGACATATAATGTGGGGCTTCAAACATTTTCAAGGCCTTTCAGTGATCCCACGATTCACAAAAAACAATTCCAGGAGATCAGAGGGCTGTGAAATCAGATGTTTACCACTGCAATGTGTCCTCCAGGGTTCAGTGCTGGGACCTGTTTCATTTTCCTGGCCATACCAGTGAAATTCAGCTCTATGAAGGTAAAGGTACATTGTACGATGAGAAAGAGGGCTGACCGGGGCTGAAGCGGTGTATTCTACTCACTCAGTAGCCCCACACCATCCTGATTACGGGCGTTCAGCTTCAAAAATATGATCTGCTTTTTACTGTAAAGATCTGGAATTAAATCTTTCACTGTATAACGGTTCTAAATGTAAAGGAAATTCACTGTAGCTAAAAAGCTGGTCACTGTTTGCGTAGTGTTCGTGTGCATATTTGAGGAGCGTGTGAATGCAGAGTTTACACACGGTGTATTTGTTTGTGTGCGGCTGACCTTGGGGAAGCGCTCCTTGTAGACATGGTTCATCATCATTATTTCATTGTCATAGCAGGAAGGAGAGCGCCCCGGGCTGCAGAGAAACACAAACACAGAGAGCAGGAGTGTAATCTACGGCGCTGACTGAGAATATTAAAGAAGACATGTCTGAGTAAAACATTGAGGAGAGGGGAGGGGACAGGGCTGGTGAGACGAAAGAGATGAGATTCTGTATTTGTCACCTGAGTGGAGGATTATTTCACTGCTTCCCATCATGTCCATCGTCTGTGTACATTATGCTAATGGAGCGATCAGAAATTCAAAGTACTTGTTTCTCTAATGGACTCGTCTTTTCTGAATATCATGCCACACTCCTCGATCATAAACATTAATACATAAGTCCCATGTGCTTATACACCTCAATATTTTGTACAGCAACTCATCCTATAAGATGCATTTCATAGTCACAAACTCAGTTTGCGTGCATCACAGCAGAGGAGACATACATTTCACATCACATTACACCCATGACCTTGGCAGAGGTATGCACTCTACTGAGTGCTATTCTAGTTCATTTATTTGCAGTCTAACCTTATTAAATCGTAGAATTAATTTATCAATAAATGGCAACATTTCATATTCACTGTGATCAATACTAGAGTTGGAACAGCAATCAGGACGAGGAGCTCAACACACAAACTGAATACTAGTGAGCAGTGACTTGTTGTAGGTAGTTAGGTGTGGGTGCTGAATGCAGAGGCCAGGCGATGATAATAATAGGTGTGGTTGAACAACGTGTACACCAGAGACTCCTGCTAATGAAGAAACTGCTTTACTCTGGCGAGGCTCAAAGCACTGGAGGGTTGGACTGACACTGATACAACAACAGTGGAAAATATCCTAACACTGAAAACATGTACTCAAGTATAGAATATGTACCTTAAGCTTGAATATTTAGAATTTGTGATTATTTCGATAGACTTATGTACCCAGTAGTATATATTAACAGTCTAAGGATAAGGTAAGTGTTATTTAATATGTTTCTCCTTGCAAACTAATTTCATAAGTAGTTAACCAATCACTTTGAAACTTTACAAATATCACTTCCTTTCCTCATCTCAGGGATCAGTCATAAGTCGGTTCCTTATCACTGAAGACAGGGCAAAATCTTCATTTGCTATAACAATTTTTTCCCACTAATCTTCCATAGTCTCACCTGAGACTCCGAGAGCGAGGGCGGACGTGAGGCGAGCGCCGCCCCCCGTCGTCGTCCGTGATGCTCTCTGTGCTGCCAAAGTGCTTGGACAGGAAGTGCAACTCGTCCATGGTCGGCTGGAAGGGCAGCTGGTGCAGACGCTCCTGGGATGAGCTGGATGACTGGAGAGAGACACGGGAAAGAGACAAGGTTAAAAAATAAAGGACTGATCTTTAGTGGATCTCTTTCCGAAGTCTCAGTTGCAGCTACATCATCAATAGCTGAAAAATGGATGATGAAGAGGAAATCTGAAACAACAAATGAAAACACCTTCATTGATGTGGAGGGAAAGTGGAGAGGAGAGAAGAGAAGAGAAGAGAAGAGAAGAGAAGAGAAGAGAAGAGAAGAGAAGAGAAGAGAAGAGAAGAGAAGAGAAGAGAAGAGAAGAGAAGAGAAGAGAAGAGAAGAGAAGAGAAGAGAAGAGAAGAGAAGAGAAGAGAGACGATGAGAGAAGATGTACTTTGAAGTGAGTGGGTGGAAACAACTAAAACAAAGAAGCAGCTAAGTTGAAAGAAGAAGGGAAAGGGAGGTGCAGAAACAAGGAAAACATCCAGAAGGAGGTAGTGTGGGAGGGTAAAAACAGAATAATCTGTACTGAGATGACAGAGGAAGAAGACTGCAGGGAGAGAAGTAAAAGTAAAGTAAAGTAAAAGTTTACTGCCGCCTCAAGTGTCGGCTTCCTTGGGGGTTCACTGCAGCACTATTCCATCTTAAAAAAAAGACTTTTCTTCAGCACAGGAAGGAGAAATAAAACAGTTTGGATCAATCGGAGGCTTAATGAACACATCTCCCAGTGGGACGCCTCGGTTGGCTTTAGCCACACAACGATTTCTGCTATAAAAATCCATTAGAAACTCCATTCAGGTCTTGGCCACATGCAAGCTGCAGGATGCAGCAAGTCCAGTCTCCAGAATCAATTAATACATTCCCTGCAGACAGAGAGAGCTCCGAGATGGAGGAAGATGCCATTGGATAAAATGGCTGTCACAGATGAAAAATGTCTAACGTAGGCCTTACTCCGGTCTTGCACAGTGTGCGTCTCACTTCACTTAACTGCATGAAGATTATCTTCACTTGCATCCTGGTCACGCCCACTGAAGAGGCGAGGAAAGGGAATATGAGATGAGACTCTACTGCTTTCCCTTAAAACAAACTGTTTTGAAGAATCCACAATTTCTTAGACCTAGGGTTGGTGATCCTGCAAAAACTAAAGCAAGTGCAAGCTGCACTAAAAATCTGCCACCGATACATTCCGCCTTCTCCCGTCAGCCCTGTGGTCAAAGCTATGACAAGTATGTATTTGAAACATACAGAGCCTTTGTTATAGCTGATTTATGAATAATTCAACTCTGAATTTCTGTTTGTATATTCATAAAGCCTATAATGACTGTGTCTCATTATTTGTAGAATCATTTGGGGCCTTAACTTCTTTGGCGATATATTTTATCACCAAAGAAAGGGATAATTTATATTAAGAACCACTTTTTGTGTAAAGTTGTTTAAGGCACCCTTGTTAATCGTATCTGGAGTTAAGGTAGATCAAATAATTTTAATTAGATGGTGAATGATGTAAATTATAAATAATATAATAGCTGAGTTATATTTGTCTCAGTCAAAACCAGGCCAAACCACTGCAGCATCCAAATACCTATTAGATCAACCATAAAGGGAAAATGAATCTGTGAACTCAGATGCAGGGAACTTGGGATCTGAAACATTTCAACCTTCTACCTTCCTCCATATTTTACCATGTCTTACATATCAAACTACTCCTGCAGCTTTTCTGCATACATTAAGCTCATATCCATCTCTTCATACACAAAAACCTACACACACACGCACAAACACACATCCTCTGCTTTAATCTGCTCTGCTCAGTATGCAAGGGTCCTGCCGTAACTAATCAAGCGATTAATGGCCCATGTTAGAACCGATAGAGCGCTTAGACCTGACGGGACGGATGAGGGAAGAGGTGGAGAGGAATGTGGTGGAAACTGAGAAACCTTCGTCAACCTCGTGCAACAGTAAAAAGAGATCAATCAATTGCCTACAGCACTGTGTGTACTGCTGGGAGACAGTCAATGAATGAAATAGTGTGTGACAAGCAGCAGATATGCAGAGGAAGTGATCGTGTTCAGGTTGGACACTGAAATGAACAGGCAGTGGATTATGAGGCAACACCTTGCCTCCACCTGAGCGACACACACATTAAGGTCCATTTCTCAAATGGACTATTTACCAAATGGACCCTGGCGGGGTTCATTCCCCTTCGAGTCGTCTCCCACGCTCCAAACATCTTTCTCCCAGACAAAAGTGAACATGATTGTTGTCTGTGTTTGCTTCTAAACATGTTTCACTTCCACCTACACTTGTGTTTATTTGTCTCTGTTGCCCTTATTTACCATCAATCTCTACTTCTTCAAGAGTAATGGATGGAGAAATAGTTCCTGTAACTCTAGTTTGAGACTGCAATGCATAAATAATGGCTGTAATGGCTACATTTCATTTCAATTATCACTGCCCCACTTTTTCCCCCCAGAAAAGTCAACACCAGCCAATAAATCAGGTCGATCATATCTTAGCACGGAATAGTTGCACCATCAGGTATGGTTTACATGTGATGCATGTTAAGTATCCTCAGAAGTCAGTCACAGAACATAGAGGTGTGTGTGTGTGCTTGTGTATGCATGGCGTTTAGCTGCTGGGGTAGCGTGTAATCATTTCAAGCGTATCAAGAGTAGGAGATTCAACCTCAGAACATGAATTTACATGCAGCACAGCACACGCTGATTTTATGCATGAAAATAGATGCAAATAAATTCTTTGGGTGAAATACATATTCATGCAAAGTATACATAGCCCACCTCGTCAAATTAGCGATGGAAGAACAATCACACACAGTTTTGTGTGTCGAGCTCTTGACTAATGGAGCAAAATTAGGAAAAGATGAAAAAGCAGATGCCTCACTTTATTGTCTTTACCTTTCTGTTTTTTTTCTCTGACAAAACGAGGAAGAAAATAAGAAATTACTTTTCACTTGTTGACGGAATCTTGAAGGAGTTTGTCCATAAAAACATTATAATTATCTCCAGAAGCATCACATTTCAACTCAGGGGACTTCTTAGGCACTGCTGCTGCTAAAGCGTGTTGTGGCGTTTGATCGCCACAAGGTTTGTGTTACAAGGACACACTTAGTCAGCTCTATGCTACAGTATGGAGAGGAGAAGGTGCAGTGGCTGCTGCAGTAACAATACACGATGGGTGCAGGAAAGATGCGGCTGTACTGTTGGTCACATCTTAAAAAGAGAGAAAACACAAAGCTCTTCTGATGCAGGCTCTCAATGAGTGACATGACATTGATCTGGGAAATGTTTTCATCCCACGATGTTCCAAATACAGAAGATCAGAATCGGCTATATTGGCCAAGTACGTGTTACTTAAATTATAGTGGTGGATGGTCCGCATAGTACAGTACAATCGCATGTGAAAAGAAAGTAGAGGAGTACGCAGCATATTGAAAACACTGACCAACACACCGAGTATTCACCACGAGAGTATGCACACACATCAAGTAGTACAAGTTACAAGCACAGGAATCAACCATCCACCTCACACTGAGTGGCCAACCCACTATACGACGTAAGCTAGAGCCAGTGTAGATGTGAGAGGCTTTTCTTGGCTGTGAATGGAGAATGAACTGTGCTTATACAGCTCTGTACAACCTAAGTGAGACAAAGCGTTTTACGATTTGCCTCTCATTCACCCATTAACACACGATTACAAACCAATGGAGCTGCAGCTGCCAATTCCAGCCACAGGCCGAGCAATTCAGCGCAATAACCTCTCTGTATCATCCAGATCTATGATGCATCAGGATAAACATCGAGGTTCAATGGTTTCACACTGTTTCTGCCCAAATAAAAACAAAAATTCAGCTTTGCAAATGTTTTATGAGGAAGGAAATACTTTCAGGAAAATTCAATAAAGTACTGGAGTGCTTATGGGACATGACTGATCCACATTCATTACAGTTAAACTCAGTGTTTCAGCAATCAGTCACAGTCATTTAGTCACAGTGGCTTGTTGTTTTTAGTGCCACAGCAATCACTGGCCTCACGCTACCTTGCAGAGAGTATATCAAATTGATTTCATACAATATTCTTAGAAAATAATAAATTACTCTAGTGCGTATCAAAGAGTGGGGTAAATAAATATTTAAGTGAAACTTCTTTATCTTTATCAACTTCCCCTTAAACTCACCGTTGAACTGGGCGTATTGGTTCCATATCCTGACGAGGGCAGAGACGCCAGGGACCATCTTCGACCATCAGCCCTGAGAGGAGAAGTGGAGGAAAAGAAAGGAGAACATACGTTAGAACAACTCCACCATAGTTTAGTATCGTTGCTTGCATGTTTTTCTTTCTTCCAAGCAACACAATTGTCAGTTTAACTACAGCCTTTTCACCACCTTCCTCTCCCTTCAATTTATCCTATAACACATTTGCTCCTTTTCTTCCTCAGGCCTTTCTCCAGCTGTCCCCAGGTTTGACACTTCCTCTGAGTGAGCGATGAGGGACACGCGTCTGGGCCAAATCCTGGCACCCCGCTTCCATCATGTCACTCAGCTGTCACGCCTCTGTCACACACACACACGTGGGGGGAGCAATCTACATGACAAAGATAGAGCAGAGGCATGCAGCTTCGCCGTGCGTGTGTGTGTGCGTGTGTGAGACTGCAGGCTGCTGTGTTCCCTGAAGAGTTCAACTGTGCCAGTATGTGTACGTGTAAAAATAAGCCTAATCTACTTAGCGCAGTTCTCATAACGTTGCATGTGCGACTTGTCGTGTGAATGAAGGAGGGATGTCAACCTTCGAGAAGAGGCGAAGGAAAAGTGGGCGGGTCCGCTTGGAGAGAAGTTGCGCGGGCTGTCCAGCGGACTGCTTCCTGTTGGCAAAACAGAGAACATACAGTTTGGATTATTTTTTTTCGGCTTTTAGCTGATTATACACTGAACACGCTTTGAAGGAAATAGTTTCAGCCACACGCCAACCTGTAAGTTTAGTTCTTTCAGGCATTAACAGACAAATCACTGTTTTAATTTATAATTAAAAACTCTGTATATTCATCATGAATCCTACTTATAATAATAATCTTGTCCTACATCCTGTCCTACAGTGTTAAATGGTTAAAGATTAAGTTAAAAAGCAAAAATACTCCCACTATGATCCAATAAGCGGTAGAGATAATGGATGGAGTTAAAGAGCAACTTAACACCAGCGGAAAATCCTGTTCCTATTGTGGTGATTTGTTTGTTTTGTAGCACCACAGGTTCGGTTGTCTTAGACTGTGCTGAGGCCTCAGATGAATCTGTTTTCCTTAGAGCTCTTTGTGCACTCAGAAATCTTCCCATTGCATTCAAGGATGGTCAGCATTTCTTACGGCTGCTTTACTAAGGCAACTGTGAAATCTCATATCATCAGCTGTGTTATAACTGCATTTATACGTTTTTAGTATAACCTGTGTAAACTACTATCCTGGTATTTAGCCATTCAGGTTATATGTTGCCAAGTAAATCAAATGTTTGGATAAGACCCAGTTTTGAGTTTTTTCTTGTGTGTGTTCAGAACAGATTGGTGAGAATCCAAACACTCATGCAAAACCCTGGATACTGAATTATGTAAACATGGACATGAATAACCAGGTTTTTCCTGTTCCATGGAAACACGTTATTCTAAGAATGATCAAAACCAGGATATAGATGAAAACATAGTCAGGGATTCTGATGTCTGTTGCTTGTATTTTTCCATTTTAACGTGTCTGACACAGATAGAACAGGTGTTGCATAATTTTATAATGGCGCAAAACATAACTTAATATTGACATTGACTGTTAAGGGCCATATCTCACATCGGCACACAAGTGTGTTTGCTTGTTTCAGACCGAAGCAGTTGCCATTTTCCTGCCCAGTGAACACATTGTTTGCATTGTAAATAAACCTGCGCCCACCTGAGCGCCCATGGACAAGTCTGTCTGAAAATTAGGTTTGGTCGGGTGCACCGTGTTGTTATCTTGTGCTTTTGACTAACAAAAGTCAGGAGTCACTCGTGCAGTATTTCATCAGTAATGCGTGTGCTTGGATCGTTAAAATCGAGGGCCGAAAATTATAATAAAAAAAAATTAAAAAACAACTAAATAAATAAAATATTGGACATGAAAAAGATCTAGTCGCACTGCAGAGTGTTATGATACAACAGAGTATTGGGGCCATTGTAAGGGAATACAAATTCAGTAGAGAATTCGAGAATAAGGTCATAATATTACAAGAATAATGTGTATGGCTACATGTTATTTTAGAGAGGGAACCAGAAGATCAGCCACTCACAGCATTAAATGAGGAATGTGGAGCATCTTGTTGAGTTATACTTTAGTATATGTTTCACAAATAACAAAATAATAATGTGTGGTCACATCAGCACCACATTATCCTAGGTATCTGAGGAATTTGAAAAGATTGTTCGAGAAAATAAGTCTATTACGAAGAAAGAACCACACAGACCTGGAGGAAATTGCCTCGTTTTTGGAGGAGGAAATGTTCGGTAGCCGTCGACTGTGAGGTCATCGTTACATCTGTGTGATATTTAAAGGGGTTTTTGTAGTTTCTCAGGAAACAATGAGATTTGTTAAAGAAATTGGATCGAGACGGAGAGGAACTCCAGACAGCACTCATCCCCCTTGCTGCTTTTAAAAAAAAAAAAAAACCTTCATTCTTCTTCAAGACTTACATCTCAATAACAACTTCATTCTCATAATATTATGACCTTATCTTTGAGTCATTTTTGTTTCTTTTGGCCCTAATACCCACTGAGGAACTGTGGGAATCACTGCATCAATGGTTTGAATTCTCACCTTGCTGCAGCACAGTGACATTGTACTAACATGCAAGGTGAGAATGAGAATCATCATAGGAGATAATAAGCTGGAGTCAGTTTGCTCTTTAAGGCTCAATGTTTTCTTGTCGAGTATTTTCAACAATTGAAAATACAAGATTTCCTGAATAGACGGAAATTCAAGTCTACTTTGACCTAGATTTTATTTTCTGAATGCTGTTTCCGCTGTCACCAGTCGGAAAAACCTCGGTCCAAAAATCAAAACACTCTACTCTAAAATATGAATCCTTTTGTCGGTAAAGACAATCTTCTAACAATATTTTAACTATTTAACATACTCACCACTGAGTATTAAATACACTTATACAGGCAATGGAAATCCACAAATCATTTATCTTGTTTTTAAGAGACCTGGAGTTTTTTAGCTTAGCCTTTAGCCTAGAGCATGGCCTGGCTCGCTCCTCCTGATTCTGTTTCCTCTCCCTCTGCCTAAACATAGGATTTTCCAGCCTGTCTTCCATAAATTGTTGATCTGACCCCACAGGGTAATCCATCCCCGAAAACACAGACATTGAGAATGATTGTCTGATTTGCTGCTGTAGGTCATAAAGAGGCAGGATTATGAAAATAAGACCGTTTCATTACCATTTAAAAACTCCTTGTAGGGGCTTTGAGTAAGCATATAGAAGGTTCCTATATGAGCCGGCCATGCTGCTTGATCTGTTATTGTGTGATGCGTTAACTCTTTGATATACTGACCGATGTGTCCAGGCAGTGGCGAGTGCGGCCGTGGCAGGGTGGGGGACGTACTGGTGAGGATGAGGCTTTTCCGGTTATTGGTTCTGCAACTACAACAACACACAGGAGAAGAAAGAAGGAGCACGTCAATATTTGTCTTGATTATACCTTAGACTCCATCGACACCAGTCAGATGAAAGCTGGTACAAACACCCACCGATCTCCTCCAGGTTAATGAACATACTGTTTACGTGTTTGGCCTTGAGCACACTTGTCACCCTGAGTGAATGTACAGCCTGAAATACAATAATGTACACGTGGCTGTGAGTGTGTGTATGCTTTTGTATGTTGAATACAGTATGTGCTTGCTCGTGTGTCAGGCTGTGATGTAAGAATTTATTGACGTCTTCCCACTCACATGGGGGAGAGCGACAAAGCAACAAAGATTTTTAATTTCCTCCAAGTCCAGCCCCACGTCGGTAGGTGCCATGAAATTTAACAGCAGGATGGAGAGATGGAGAGAGAGAGAGAGATGGAGTGGAGGAAAAGGAGAAGGGAGGACAGGACAGGTACAGACTGTAATGAGGATTTGATATTATTGAACCATAAATGCTTCACTCGCTGTCCATGCTGCCACCACGTTTCAATGAACAGCTTGAAGGAACACACACACACACACACACACAAATACACACAGACTACATACACACACACACACACACACACATAGTTGTATTTCTGTGACATAAACCTTAACCTTCCCTTAAGACATGTCTTCATTTGAAATTGAAATGATTTGTGTTACAGGTACTTGCTTTTTTTGTCCCCATAAGGACGACAAGTCCCCAAAAGGTGACCGGGTAAACAGATTTAGGTCCCTACAACATGAGTGATACCTGGACGGCACACACACACAGATGCATGAGTGTTGTTGTCTTACATAACAGTGAAAGTAAAGTGGAAAGTAGATTTTTCAGGTGTTATTTTCATGTGTGGATTGGCTTTTGCGTCGTCGGGGGACTTCACTCGAGTGCCTGTCAGAGCAGATTTTGCAAAGCAGAGTCACATCTGACAAGACAATACAAGTTTGCCTCCCGTTGCATCAGCCAGCACGCTGTTCCACATCTGTGCAGGAAGTGCAGTAAAAAAAAATTGGATCACACACGCACATGGAAATAAAAGCACGAAGTCACGCAACACACCGGTTATCTGATGCATCTCGAATAACACCTTGCTCTATAATCTATGTCCCCATCTCGCAGTCCTCCCACATTCTGCCTTATCTCTTCCTCGTTTTTTTTAATGTGAGTCTTCGCCAGTTGTTTCTCACACACGGAGACATCAAACCCCTGGCAGGGATTTCACCGGTGGCAGTGCGCCTCTGTGGGCGCCAGCTGAGCGAGAGCTTCTCTCAACCTTGCAGAACAGAGGAGGAGCGTATTGAAATATTTAAAGGAAATGCATTAGGTTTGGACTGAGGGCTGGAAGTGGCTGAACGCCATTCTTCACTACCACTCTTAGAAGATGGTGAACAGAGATGGGGGAGGGATGAAAAAAAAGAAAAAGATGAAAAAGTAAAGAGACTGCGTGCACACGGCATATTCCTCTGATATCTTTCATGTGTCACCCTCTTCTCTTATATTATATATCCATTCTCTTGAATCTGCCTGAAATCATCTTATATTTCTCTCCCTCCTTGAACCTGTCCTCTCCCAAATCCACATTTTGGCCCCTGCTCTTTCTTAATCAAAAGCTGAATCACTCGAGCACATGCTAGTCAAGCATCTCTTCACAACATGTTATGAGCTTTTGATTTATGATTCATTGCATCTACCACAGCTCTACTCAGCCGGAAAATTGTCAAATGGCGGTGATTCACTGGCAAGTATAAAGTGTCTAATGTTGCACACCACATATTACAGAGAAAGGGATTTGATTTCATCTACCTTGTTTCTCTGAATTTTCTCCTCAACATCTTTTAAATCACTCTCCCTCTGTTTCACCTTCATTTCTTCACTTTCTCCTCACATCCTGCTCTAATCTCATTCTGCTTGCTCCTTCGTCTAAATTAAGTCTCAGAATGATGAATTATTGAAGCGTGTGAAGTCAAGAAAACTAATTCTTACCCTCTAACTCCAGATTTGAGGGTTAGAGAGTCAGCAAAACTATTAAAGACTGTAACAGAATAAAAACACAGCGGGGCAAAGCAATCTAATCTTCCCATGAAGCCCGAAGACTCTCGTCGCCCCCTGCTTTATAACGTTGTTATCTTAAATGAATACTTCTAAAGGGCATCTTGCAGAAGCATTAGAGTAAAATAAGGTTAAATAAGAGTGCAGCTCTTTCTTCTCCTCTCCAGCAACCAGTCACATATTTATCACCAGTAAAGGTCAGATAAAGAGTTCTGCTGGTTGTGTCGTTGAGGAGCAGAGACAGCGGACGGAGCTTTCATCCGTGGATCTTCTAACAGAGTCACTTCAGACTTGGTGGGAATATAACTTAAGCAGCCAAAACATGGTCGGATAAACACATTTTCCAAGAAATCACTGCAAATAATAGTGGAAATCTAAATTTTCATTCCTGTTTGTTTGTTTGTATGCGAAATTACACAAAAATAACTGAACAGATTTTCATGAATCTTGGTGGAAAGTAAGTATGGGTCAGGCTAGAGCCAATCAAATAATGGTGTGATATCTGAGTGTGTAAAAATTGATGCAGCTTGATTGAATCCTTAGAGGAGGTATGCACTTTATTCTGTATTATACTTGTTCCCTCACATTATGACAAAATTACATAAGGTTACATACTGTATATGAAAATCTGTCATCCCTTTAACCTTTCATTTCTTTATTCCAAGTTACCTGTCATTACAAAACTACAACATTTGAACTCTCTTCGGGGTTTATATCCCTCACTTCATTCTTTCACTGAGCAGAAAGATGTGGCAGCATATTAAAGAAGGAGTTCATGTTAACCTGTCAGGCCCGTTCATGTTTCTTGTCCGGCCCTGAAATCGTGGTCACATAATTAGCAGTCAGTGAAGGTTGCAGGACGGCAGCTAGAGGTGGCTGTAAGTGCTTAAGACTAACACGCTGGATAAAAAAAAGGAAAGGAGATAAGAGGTGGGAATTTGCTGCTGGTGGACGGCAGAAAAAGTGTGTGTGTGTGTGGGTCTGCGTGTATGTGTGCACGTAAATGTGACATTAAATCACTCTGTCACGGTTATGACCATGCAGCCTGGACTCATCCCCCAATCTCGTTCAGAGGCTGTATGTGTGCGTGCATGTGTGTGCGATAGAAAAAAGTTAGTATGCTGCACGTTGCCATGTTTGAATCATAAATCTAAAGCTGTCTCGTTTCGTGGTCAAACACAAACACACTGTCAGTTTTCCACCTCCTCCTCTGTTATGAGGCAGATGGTTGATGTTTGGATTTTTACCGTCACGCACTCGTGCATAAATTAATTTTAAACAGAAAGCGGAAGCTTCACTTATAAACGAGGCACTTTCCTTTAAAATATTCAGACTCTTTCTGATCGAACGGGTTAATTAAGAACAAATTCTCTCTTTTCATAATGAATTGACCAAGAGGAGGGGGGGAAAGATGAAGAGTCATGGGAGAGGAGGGTGTGTGTGAACGTTTCCATAGCAACACATTTAGAGACACATGCAAAAGAAGGTGTCCACAACGAGAAACACACAACTTGTGTGAAATATATTCAATAAGGACGTTCAGATGGAATCAGCTCTGACCTTAAATGAGTAGAAACATTTTTTTAAAATTCTCACCCTGTAGTGAAAACGAATGGTTTGAGTCTGAGTTTGTTGATAGAGCCGTTTGTGTTCTTATGTATGAATGCTGGATTTATAATCCGTCATAATCCAATGCGTAATCCATCATACAGGCTCAATCTGTGTGTGACAGAGGAGTAGTGGTGAGGTGCGCGTGCTGTCAGTCAGACAGAGTATGATGTATCGAGGTCAGTGGTGCATGCTGCTATTGTGTGGGCCTCTGTTGATGGACACAAGAGCTGAGGGGAAAGCTGTGAGTGAGAAGAGCTGAGAGAGAATGTAACTCTTGTGGTTTCGGGCTGAATCTGTCACAAGGTGCAAAAGCAAATCAGTGGTTTTGTGTTGGTAGTTCTGCCGGATGCAGGTGGTTTTTGCATCCATGTGGTCGCCTCCAAAACAAAACAGGGAAGGAGAAAGAGGGAAACAAGGGAGAGGGAGCATTACTGGCAAGTTAAGCACAACCAATGGTTTGATGTTTTGGACACTCCAAGAACTTTAGGGTTAGGAACAATTGTGGACAAATTTAAGAAACTGACGTGAAAATATTTTGAATTTATTTCATTTAGTTTATTTGGATCTGCACAAAATGCATCAAAATCCATGAAATATTCTCTGAGAAATCAACAAAAATGTTGCAATCTTGCAAAGATCTGCCTCCTGATCCAGAGCCGCATCAAAATTGAATGCGTTCTTCCTCTGTTTCATTATGTGTCCAGTAGTTTTTGCAAAATCCTGTTAACAAACATAGACAAATGCTTGGTGGGACTAACTATCATGTTTATGGAGTATTTCAGCATCTTTTAGCTCATTGCTTAATTTCCCCATCAACAACTTAACTGCACTGATTCCCTCTCACCGCTCTTATTGATTATTTCCGGTTGCAAGAGGCAGCTGCTCTCAGCAAAAAGAACAAGATGAACCCACTGTACACTTCCTGCTAAACACCAACAGCAGAGTGACAAGGTTAGAAACTAGCTAGTGAACATAGCTGAACATTTTGCAGCTGAAGAGACAGATCTTCAGACCAGATCACTGGAAACACAACCTCAAAACAGTCATGTTTCTCCATATCTGTCGGCTGTTTAATAGATAAATGCTTTGATATGAATAAAAAACAAATTGACAGTAAACATAATCCAGGCATCAATTAGAGATGTGTTATTCTGACACCTGCCAATAATTCCTAAGATGCTTGTATCAAACCCTAATGATAGAGAAATGTAATTGAGGGTTGATATGTTACAGTTTAATCATAAGTTGTATTATAATTAACTATAATTTAAAAGAAAATATAACTTGAATTAAGAAAGTACATTTTTGGCGTAAAATATATATTATAAATGCACATCTTTTTCAGCATTTTCAGCATTTCTGTAAAATAAAAGTGTCTATGTTGGTGTCAGCAAACCTAAATGCCAAAACCTGGCTTTATGTCTGCGAAAGGCTCATATCAGCTGATTTTTATCAATCGGTTAATCAGGTCTATCAATTCAAATTACTCTAAATCAAGTACGACAAAAGAAAATAGGCACATATCATTGTATTTTGTAGGTGACCCGGTCGCATGTTGAAACATTAATGTTGAGAGAATAACTTAAAGGTGACCCACAGGCAAACAAATAGAGCTACTAAAACCCAAACACACACACACGACAAGCAACACTCCGCTCTCGTGTCTCGCCGCACTCAGGCAGTCATCGGCTCCGACGTAACGATCAGCCCGCTGCCAAAGGGTCAAGAGGTTAAATCTGCGGTAATGACTACTGCATCAGCTTTGACGAGCAATTATCCCACCGCCGCCCCGCGGCTGGCACTGGGCCATTAGTCCCCCTCACACACAAAACCCAAACTGTCACAAAGTGTCTCCACTCATTACAACAGCAGAAGTAACACAAACAACAACACTTAGATACAGGTCATTAAAACTACGCTTTTATTTCTCCCCTGTTTCTGACACAGTCTCTTGGGAGTAAGACATGATGGACCAACTGCTCAAATAACCTGTTTAATAATTGAGAAAAACCCTAAAGTATAAATGTGTTTGATTACAATCCAGAGCTTTAGTTAAGATAGTATTGCGCTCATCAAAGTAACTGCTGCAAAGTGGAAAAACAACCTTTAGCAACATTGATTGAACCACTTCACCTGGAGATAAAACTGAAAGTAAACAATTCTGAGAGGTTGTTAATAATCCCTCATTGCATAAAACTACCGCAGTAGGTCAAAGTCGAATAATGACGTGGGTATTTAAACTGATCTGAAATTTACGATGAACAGATCATGTCATAATTTCACTATTTGACCTGTGGATTGTTTGATTTCCAATTGGACTTCCAATCACCTTTTTTGAATAAAGAAACATTCTCCCTTCAATCGTGAAGACAAAAACGACTACAGAAGCTCTAAGAAGCATGCCAGGCCAGTAGGTGGCGATAAAGTCTACATCAATGATCCGTCAAATATCAAAGAGGAAAACTATGATCCAAGTAATAGGATAGGATAGACAGATGCCTGTGAAGGCCAGGAATGCTAAATATAGCTATAAACTTATAATAAACTTATTAAGTGTAACATTATTGTTGTTTTTTCTCATAACACAAAGCAATAGAGGGGACCCACAAAGTAAGGTGTGAAATCATTGTTTCTCAAACCCTCGATTTTTCTTAAATCTCTGTTTTAGTGAATTAAAAACACTGTTTACATGCAGTAAAGTAGTAGGTGCAGAGGAAAACTTTGATTTGTGAGGTGAAGGCGCTAATTATCTTTGTTCTCATTTATAAATACTTTCCCAGGTCAAGGACACAACACCCTCGAACCAGGAGTTTGGAAAGTATTTAACTTCATTATGTTTCTTTGCTTCGTAATTACTTCCTAAATTGACGTGGAGCAGGCTGTCGTCTCCATCCTAAAACCAAACGGCCTCTGACTGGTCTATGATGTAGTCAGACAGCTGAGCCCACTCATTATAACAGCTGGACACTGATCTAAACACAGGGCAACGTGGACAATGAGCTGAACACCTCCATTATGCACTGAATCAAATTAAAGGAATGAGCCCGTTCAGAGTGAAGAGCCAACACCAACAGCATGGTGGCCCGTCATGAGAGGACGTTTAACAATGTGCTGGAGGACGCAGGCAACAAGAATGTGTGTGTGTGTGTGTGAGTGTGTGTGTGTGTGTGTCTGTGTGCTGGACCGTAACTGATTATCCAATCGCGTGCACACGTAAGGCTGTGACAGATGTGAGTGAGTGCCTGTGCATGCCTAATGAGTTTCACCTAGTAGATTATTAACTCTGTGCTTGTGTGTGTGTGTGTATGTGTGTGTGTGTGCGTGCGTGTCTTCTGTATATTAGCAGATTTGTGTCCTGTTCTGAGTGCTGACTCACAGGAGACCAAAACTTTGTGATGGTTACCCCACACTATTAATCCAAACCCACTTCCTGTCAGCTGACCTCTATCTATCTCTTTCTCTCTCTCTCTCTCCACATCTAAAAGGTAAGTGCATGTTTACAACTTAAAATGGAGGCAATAAAATGCTTCCCCTTTAAAAAGCTTTATGGGCCAACAGGTCCAGGTCCTTGTCCGTGCGTCCCATTATGCAACATCCACTGGTGTCGCCCTAAACAACCACTGGGCTCTATGCAGGGCGTAAAGTGTCCAAATCAAGCCATCTGGGCAGATTAATTAAGCCTGAGGCAGCTACACAGAGACAGAGAGGGTGATTGAGCAATGCCAACATGTAGCAGATGAATGCAAACACACAAAAAGGAAGATGCATGAAAAGATAAAGGACATGAAACCATGAGGAGAACATACGTGTGGGCCGTCTTAGTGTTCGGAATTTCTGCAGGGGTTAGTCACATGGCTTTTTCTTGTTGCTATGCAATGGAGTACAGATACACATAAACAGAGGATTTGCTGTCATTCCCCATGAAAGAGAGGAAAAGAAAAAAAATGATGAAGACAAAGCCGACCTAAAAAAGTAGCAAACAGAGCTTCACAGCCGTAAAGAGATAAAGTAAATGAAGATGAAATACTGACTTAGTCACCCAGTCACTCCAACATGTACCAATGATTTTGGCAATTCATGCTGTGACTCAGGGGCAATTCTCAGTTTTACAACAAGACTTGGTGCTAGTTCAAGAAATGAGAGAAGGTTGTGTGTTTTGTGGTGGCTCTTATTTGAATAAAGAGCTGGCGGGCTGACACGGTGGCCGACCGGCGGGCTGGATGATTGACATGCTGGCTGATATTCAGGCTGAATTTCTGGCTCGCTCAACTTCCTCACTGGCGAGTTGATTTTGTAGTGGCTGACTGACAAAGTCATAACACTGAAGTATGTCGGGGTGGTCGGAGCCGTCGTCTAAATCCTCTCACAGAGAATAAACTAAAAAATGTAGACCCCAGCAAGTTGCTAAACAAAACTAATAATCTGCTGTTTGTAGTTCCATACATACGAGAGTGGTAGAAAAGGAATGTGATCAGCTAAATGGAAGACCTATGATATTATCCTGTTTGATCACATAATGATCTTGACTTGAGATCATTATGTGAGAAAAACATTATCTCAGTAGGTTTTTCGCACTCAACTCACAGACCTCATCAGTCAGTGGGGACTCAAATGTCAGAAAGCCAAAGATTATCTATGAAATGAGAGCAGGGTTGTGCTCCAAAATGTTCATGTTCTGCACTGAAGGTCGAGAGAGGACACAACAGCGGGCTCAGTTTACCAACTAGAATGACACGCATACCAGAGACCCAGCGGTCCCCTCATGAAACCGTATCTAAATTCACTAGATCAAGATTTTCTATTCAGATCTACACCAGATTTCACAAACTAGATATTAGTTCCATAAATCTGCATGAATTATTCCCTTATTCCCTGAGAAATGAATATTAGTGGGTATACGTGGGTTATTGAAGCAAAAAAACTAAAAAAACTCTTATTGCCAGTGGAGGAGTTTGCCTTTCAGTGCGCCATGTTCGATAACTCAACCGACAACTGATGCACTCTCTCACCTCGCTGTCTTGCCTAATTAGCGCATTCACCCATGTGTCGATCTGAGCCGATAAAAACCAGTGTCTTCTGCAGTAATTTGACCCGGGAATGACTGCCGATTGCATCTATTCCCATTGCAGCCATAAGCCAGATGCTAGTGGATGTTAGTGGGATTTTGGACCAGAGGCAAAGGAGCAAAGGGGCTTTACAACAAAAAAAACTCCTGGCTTAACCCGATGAGGTTTAATGCCACAAAAAAGGTGGGAATTGGATCTTGAGTTCAGATAAATTTGTCACTGACAGATTTTTTACCACAAATGCTTTATAATAAATAAGGTTAAGAGTAAGAAGAGCTTAAGCTCAGCTAAGCTTCCTGGTAATGATTAAAGATTATAGAAAAATGTGTATTACATTTAATACCATGTCACCTAAAGATCAACTGGTCGGGCACACACCACAATCAGAGGGGCAGGCACCGCACACATGAATAGAACGCAACGGGACGCAATAAACATCCAGACATCTATTTTGGTCACGTCACAGCTCACCAGTCCAAGGTGTTGTCAGATGTTCTCTAAAGGTGTGAAAGAGTATCCTCAGGCAGAGTGATGCAGCAGGAAATTGCGGCAGTGCAAAGTCCTATCTGGATCGCTCTGCATGTGTCACTATCAGTCTCTCGTCAGCTGGTTTCCTGTTTGTCTGCACCAGTCTCCCCTCCTCATATTCATCAGTCGCCGTTGCTGCCTCAGCTCTTCGCAGTCACTGTACGTGGAGATCTGAGAGGTGCTCTGAATCACCACAATCATGACATTTCCACAGTGACCTTATCCACAGCCAATGATCTGCAGCCGTCCTAAAGACATCCTAAAGACTAAACAGAGCCTCTCCAGTGAGCTGCATCTCATTTGCATGAGTGGAGTGTCTGGCAGCATGTTAAACAGACATTAAAAATGATCTAATCTGATTATGGATAATGCATACAGATTCACAATAAAGCAAGGCGCCGGCTTCCGTCTCTTAGAAGAGTGTCAGAATGGAGGCGGCAATAGGAAGCTTAACTTAATATATTACCTGGCGTGGTGCTGCCAGACTTTAAATTATGATACTGATAGTTTTAAATGAACTTCAGAAGAAAACAGTTCAACAAAACAGCTTTGGCATTTTGTCAGCAGACGATTATTCCCTACGTGAATTGCATGTCATAATAAATAAGTGATTTTAAGCTCTCTTATAACACAAGAGTAACTAGAGTGGCACTCGATAGACGTTCCACTTAAATTCAAGTTACACCAAACCCATTAATAATTATCTGGAAAATCAGTGAAAATTTCAAAAAAGGCCTTGTCTATGTAAACATAGCACCAAAATGCAATGGGTTATTCTGTGAACCATACTGCATCTTTCCACTAAGTTTTGAAGTTATCTGTCGAGTGATTTTTGCGTAACTTTGCTTACAATCAACAACAAACACAAACAAACCTTCTAGGTGGAGATATTATGGAATTTGTTTGTTGCGGTTTTGATGATATTACAAGTCAGAACTTGTTGGCTCTTTTTATTTATTTAATTTAGCAATAGAGCAAGATTTAGAAAACGGCCAGTCCAGTATATTAGCTTGGTGCCAGTGCATTGAAACTGGTGACCGAGGTAATCTGGAGTTCTTTAAAGGGAGATCTTTACATGTACTTGAATGCCCTATTCACAGTATACATTACTTCAACTGTACTACTCAAAATAATGTAAAGCATGTCAGGTTAAGTTTAATGCTTTGTTACATTCCATAAACGGCAAACGTAAGTAAATAAGGTAGTTTTAAAAAATGAGATCAACTTGTAATCACACAAAGCATGAGCTAGAAACGTGCATATTAAAGTGTGTATAACACTTTGCTCTGATGTGGGCACTGCTTTTACAAAAACAATGCAGGCTATTGATAGAATTCGTTCAATTAAATATGTCAAGCATCAACCCCTTCTTAAACAAAAGACAACATTCAACATCAACTTACTGGCTTTTCCACACGTTGCCCAGTTGTCATGGAGCCAGCTCTGTAAAGTGTTGAGTCCACTGAGCAGTGACATAGAGTTAAAAGCTCAGGAAATAGCTTTTAAGTGGAGTTGAGGTAAGAATGCTTTTTCTTTTTTGGTCAAACTCACTGTTTCACAAACTATTTGCAGGAGCAGAATGAGGCCGGGGCTCAAATTCCACTTTTCAGTTCTGCATTTAGGAAATTAATATTCAATGAGGCATTAATGCATTAATTCTTTATAGTCCCATTATCAATACACAGCTGTGTTACAGTGGTCCTTATGCATGGCTTAATGACATCTATATAATCCTAATGCACCACTTAAATATTAATAATTCAACCAGATTTATATTTATCTGGAAAAACTATTTTTTTTAAGAGATTATCATTCTCATGAAACTCATGCTATCCAGGTGCTTGTCCAGCTCCCCGTCAGCCGTTGAAGATACGCTGTGTTTTCATGTCATAGTTATATCAAAGATAAGCCACTAACAGTCTGTGTGTTTTCGTTAAGGCCAGCCTGAACACCAGCCAGTAACAGATGGTGCTGTCATGCTGCAAACAACACGAGTCGAGCATGCAGAGGAGTTTTCCTTTTCCACACCATCCTTCTCTCTACTGCTCCTTCATTAAAAAAATAATACTGCTGCTCAAACGTGTGTCACTGAATATACAACACCCATGTTTCAGAGCCAGGACAAACAGGTTTCTGTTATTTTTATCATCATGCAGGAAAAAATATCTGCGTAAGCACCTTCATTAGTGACCTCGGAAGACCACAACACTCAGTAACCGTGGGTCTTTTGTAGATGCCAAAGCAGATAATTGTGGTACCTGCTTATGCGCTTTCAGGTCCACCATCCTCATGTTTACTGTAGCCTCAAATATTCTGACATGCTTGTTGCACAGATCAGAGCCAAATCAACAGATGTGTAAAATGAAGCCAGTGTTTCAAGGTGAGAGTTGTTTCTGTTTAAAATCTTTTATATTCAGTGTTGCAAAGAAAGCATGTCTGTCTGTTCACTTAAAGAGCATATATAGCATAAAAGGTGAAACATGATTTTACGATGGTTATAATCAATTATTTATGTCACTTTTGGGGAGCAGTCCTGTCCTCCACCTTTATACAGTCTATGGTACTGTGTGGAAGCGCATCCTGTATGACTGTAGTTATCTTAGTGTATGTACTATTTGAGTGAGTGAAATAAATATGCACCCTCATGTTCTTGATCTGCAAACCACTGGGAGCTCCTTCCCTTGTTTATCGTCTAGTTTCAGTCCCTTCGTCCATTATCTCAAAAGCCCAAACAAAAAACCAGCAGAGTTTACCTTCAAGTGGAGAGGACAAGTAAGGAGGGGGGAGGCTAAGAAGTACACACTGAGAGTGTATCGTCAGGGGCTCAGTTAACCCCGGTGGGCTACTCTTAAATGTAGGCTGAGACACTTCCTCAGGCTCTGTCTTTCATCCCACCAGACTCCCTTCTTCCTGTTGCTCTGCTGCTTTCTCATGCCTCACTTTCTCGCTCTCTCTCTTACTCACTTCTGCTGTCTTCCTTTAGCTCACTCTGTTTGGGAGTGGGTCCAGCAAATGATCTCTCTTAAATGCCACAGCCAGCCAGAAAACACAATATAAAGCAACGGGGGGGACAAAGATAGGGAGGCAGGAAGAGAAATCAAGCGTAAATTATTTGATTATATTTATAACTCTAAATTAGGGCTATAGGCATTGATGCGAGTGCTAATATGTATCCTTAATGACGCTGTTGTGCCCCGGACTTTCCTACAGCGCCACCATGAGGTCAAAACATGCCCAAATGTTAAGCTAAGGTGGGGAACAAGGTAAGCATTACGCCTGTTTATCATGTGAGCATTGTCACTGTAAGCATGCTTGCATCCTAATTATAGCATTAAGCTCACAGTATCGCCTTGTTTGCCCCCCTCACCAGTTTGATGGATATTTGTTGTGATCTGCATTTTTTACTATTTTCTGATTATTTTCTCCTATTTCAAATTTTGATTCTCAAGTTGCTGCAGTACTATTAGTAATACACTCTACACTAGTGTATAATAATAGTAAAACTGGCCAATGACTGCACGTGAAACAGACAAGGACAGAAAAATGGTATTGCATCACACAAACAGACTGGGAACATGCTAAGCTCTCACTAGGAAACAGCAAACACACGTGTCATGAGCCTCATAAGCAAACACACCTAATGGAAAGAGCATGCACATGTTCTCTCTCAACAGAGGGAGGTCTTATCCTTGTTGTTCATATACAGAACATCCTGCTGTTCATTCCCTGCACAGTGGGAGCAATGGTGAAGATTCAGCTAATCCTCCTGAGATCAGATGAGATGAAGACTAAAGCTAAAATGAGGCACCGCAGGAGGGGCCATGGGGGTCTGTACAGACTGTACATTAGGTGAGGGGGAGATGAGAGGAGAGGGGAGGAGAGGGTAGAGTTGCAGAGATGAATTTTGAGAAACAGACAAACACAAAGTCAACGGGAAAGATGGAGGACAAACAGGGTGATGTTAAGGACAGAAGATAAAGGCGAGAGGGAACCGGGGGGGGACAAGCAAGGAGCTTGTGCCAAGCAGACACCACTTCAGCACAGCCCACTTTTGGATCTCTGCTACACAAGCACTCCCTGGACACAGACAATAATACTATCAAAATGCCATCTCTGACACACAGGGTACTGGCCAAGCACACACATGGCTTTGACTGTGTGTGTGTGTGTGAGAGAGAGAGAGAGAGAGAGCGAGAAAGAGAGAGCGAGAGAGCGAGAGAGAGAGAGAGAGAGAGAGAGAGAGAGAGAGAGAGAGAGAGAGAGAGAGAGAGAGAGAGAGAGAGAGAGAGAGAGAATGACAGTGACATCACCAGGTCATAATCTAAAGACTAAATCCTTGTGCACATGTGCATCACTACAAAAAAGCTCAACAGGGATATAAATACATACACATCTGAGGAGTTGTAGTGGCAGGATGGTTTAGTGGAAAACACACACAAATAAAAAATCGTCAAACAGACGATTAACCTTGATATAACCCTGTAGCCATATATTCATCTGATGTAAAAATGTACTAAATGCACAGAAACACATCACATATACCACATATGCATGTACAAACATCAAGTAAACATACACACACAAACACACACACGCACACACACCATATTGCTGGAGCTAAATGGAGACAGGGAGACAACTGTGAGACAGCATGATAGCTGGCAGGGACGAGGGTAAAACATGGAAAAACACAACAACCTCCTCCGATGAATCTACACATACTAACAGCAGCAGGGCATCACACCGGTCACAAAGACTGCACGGACACAGATTGTTGTCATTTACCTTTTTGTGCGTCGAAACATGTTGCTAGCAGCAGAGGCTGTGCTGGCAAGTGAACATGAGAGCAGCTGAGGCTTCACACAAACACACTGAAATAAACACACACACACACAGATAGAGAGAGGCTGTCAAGAGGCAGCGATTACGCTCTACGCCGGCATGTGAGCCTCCTCTGGCCAGATAAACACATGCACACACAACCAGACTCTCTCTCTCTCTCCGATGTCTCTCTTTGGGTACGTGCAGGAGTGTGGAAAAATAGGATTTGAAAAATGTCAGCTGTGTCACAGGCGGAGAAAGCAGCAGAATTAAAGAGAGAGAGAGAGCGAGAGCGAGAGCGAGAGCGAGAGAGAGAGAGAGAGAGAGAGAGAGAGAGAGAGAGAGAGAGAGAGAGAGAGAGAGAGAGAGAGAGAGAGAGGGAACAGGCTGCCCAGCATCCCTTTTAGAAGGGGAGAGGATTGTGGGGCTGCTCTCAAGGGTATCGTGCCAAGCCAGGAAGTGCAACATGGCAGAGCGAGAGGGGAGGGAGGCACAGAGAGAGAGAGAGAGAGAGAGAGAGAGAGAGAGAGAGAGAGAGAGAGAGAGAGAGAGAGAGAGAGAGAGAGAGAGAGAGAGAGAGAGAGAAGAGAGAGAGAGAGAGAGAGAGAGAGAGAGAGAGAGAGAGACAGACAGACAGACAGACAGACAGACAGACAGACAGACAGACAGACAGACAGACAGACAGACAGACAGACAGACAGACAGACAGACAGACAGACAGACAGACAGACAGACAGACAGACAGACAGACAGACAGACAGACAGACAGACAGACAGACAGACAGACAGACAGACAGACAGACAGACAGACAGACAGACAGACAGACATACAGACAGACAGACAGAAAGGGACAAAGACAGAGAGGGATGGGGAAAGAAAAAGGGAATGGAAAAGACAGGGAAGTCAATGCAAGCATATACAGTATGAGTGACAGAGCAGCGTGTGGGAGAAAGGAAGTGAAGATGCAAGAAAAAGCGAGTGATTCATGGAGGAGTGAACCCAGTGAACTGAAGACAGACGTAAATGACGAGACAGAGGCGAAGAGAGAGAGAGAGAGAGAGAGAGAGAGAGAGAGAGAGAGAGAGAGAGAGAGAGAGAGAGAGTGAAAAGCACTGCAAGCTGATTTTTAAATGTGACTGTGGAATATTTTGTGTGAAATTTATATGAATCTTTCTCATGAGTGGCACTGACACAGGTCGTTAAAGGATAACATTATATGCTATTTTTTCTTATTGGAAGCAAACACCAACAACTCAAAACATACTAATAAGTATTTTCTGTGCAGCTAAAGCCTGATGGAGCTTATTTCTCTCTACCATAAACCTCCACTTCCAAATAACAATGATAACAAACATTGCATTGAGCTGGTTATGATGATATTCTATCAGTGCATTATGGAATCCATCTAATGAAAAAATATAACTTGTCCAAATCAGAACAAATTTCTTACTGCACTTCATTAACAATCGACATACCACGTGTGAAGCCCATGACATGAATGGTTCTCAAGGTAAGCATTCCACAGACAGACAGAGATTTCTGGAATTTGATAGATGTTTCATTCTACGCAAATATTTAATTACAAAAAGATCAAATCATGCTTTTACGGAGCCTTTAAATAATTGAAACTGTGTTTCTGTCCTGTCTTTAAAGATTTACATTGAGGACATGTTCAGTAGGAGCTGAGTGCGATAGCCGGGGTAGAGAAAGGGACAAGTCGTGAGAAACAGACTGACACACTGTTGGTTTTCATGGGATTTATCGCCAGTAAGAAAATATAGAATTTCATCAGCCTTATCTTTTCAAATGTAGTGACAGGCATATGTTGTTGTTTTTCCTAAGATAAACGCCATATTGGACGAACTCCGGCATTGTCCTACATATCAGAGGAGCTGCTTCTGTAATGCCCGTCTAGAGATGTAATGTCTCCGTGTGTGTTTGTGTGTGCAAATGTGTACGCCCTTCCTCCTTCCCTTTGAAACAATCCCACCAAATGTTAAAGCTGACGTGGGGTGACAGTTGCACAGTAGTGCTGAGGGGAGTAATTCAATAATGGATGTCATCTCTAATGTGGGAGTCTGGATGGATAAAATATACATGAGGGAGAAGAGACAAGGGGAAGGGGGGGGGGGGGGCTGGGGTGATATCACTGGCACACAGCAGGGGGGGTCCCAGACAGGGATGAGCAGCATGATATCATATAGAAAGCATAGTGTATATTTGTGTGTGGCATGTAGGAGTTGGATTTTCTCTGTCTGTCTTTCACAGAAGAAAATTTAACCTGTGATGGTTTCAAACATTTATTAACCTGCTTGTAAATTGTTTCCATTCTGATTTCAACATCATTTTTGTTTACACCCTAACTAAAAAAAGAGACTGGGGCTCCACCCACAGGAGGACATGTGAAGACAAATCCAAGTCCAGCACCAGGCAAAGGGTGTTGGCTAAGAGCCTCCAGCTCCGGTGTCTCCTTGATGTCATGCTGTGACATCTGCCACGTTGCCACACGGGGTCAGAGGTCACGGGCAAAACACACCCGATGACAGCAGTCAGGGACACACACCCGCACTGCACACGGGAGCACACACTCTCACAAAGGCGAGTGGAGTACGGCTGTAAATTGTAATAACACACAGGAAACACACACACACACATGCACATTAAAGATCCCAGGCATGTATAAGAAGCATCATCAGGGTATTTCTGCCAGACAGTACCTCTGCCCAGAGTGGGACGCATGCAGAATACTGAGTAGACAACTACACACAAAAATACAAAGAAATAAGGGAAATACAAATTCAGCTATACACAGGGAATTAAAGCCATGCTTCATATTTACAACCTTCTGTTCTGCCAGCACTCTCTGTGCACCGATAACAGTTTATATGATAAAAATAAAGAAGACAAGAGTTTTGTATTTTGCTCACATTGGGCAAAGTGCGGCTCTGGCAAAATACAGCAATTTCAGAGAAATGTCAAGGATATCTGTGTGTTAAATTTAAAACTTTTTAAGACCAATGACAAGTATAACGGATATGAAGGGACATCAGAGTCCTAGAATTACTAACTTAAAGCTCACCATGATTGAGGACAAGGTGAAATAGCCTAGTAGAGAATAACACAATGTTACCTCCAAACTACAAGCAGAGACAGTTGGTATCCATGGTGTTTCCCACAGACAGTGTACTGAGATTAATTGTAGTTATCAGTATGACATTGCTGTTGTTTGTAGTTTTATTCTAGCATGCTAATATCTGTATAATTGAAAAAGAACTACAACACACAGGGACATTACAAATTAAGCACAACACCAAAATAATTGCTTAAAGCATGATGGAAGTAGCTTTAAATGAACATTAACATAATTAGCCTACCTACATGTATGTAGGACATAGTACGTAGCATTTTAACATATTTAAAATTCAGGTGATTCAATTTTAGACTTTTTATATGAGACCTCCTCCATATTCATATTCAGCATTCTGAGCTGACATGGGACTTGTTCCCAAATTCTGGACTGATTAAAAGCGCAGCAGGAGGAACCACTTTCCAAATCCAACTTTAAGGCTGCTTTATGTCAAAGTTTTATTTTTTTATTGCCAGTAAGAGAACACATTTAAAATGTAGACCTTTTTTCAACATCAATGTTGAATGTAAAAAGTGGATTGCATGTATTGTGGTGTATAGAAAAGGTTCCATGAAATCAAATGTATTATTATTATTATTAATATTATCATTGTTGATGGGATATAGATAAAACAGTGATAGAGACACTGTGTATTTCAGCACCATGGACAGAGACTCACACTTAAAATAACACCAATCTTTTCACGTATTTCACATTTTGCCTGCCCTTATTGTTTAGTGTGAGCGCTTTCATCTGCATGTTCCACAAATGAGGATATTTTAATCAGTTTTGTCGAATCTCAGGGGATCATTCAGTCCCACTCATTCCTAAATGGCACAGAAAATGACTCCCGAGGCTTCTAATTCAGTCACTAAATGTAATCCATCTTTGTGGAGAAGCCAACTGTATCTCTCGCTTTGTCTCCGTGAAGCCAATCATGTTTTTGTAGAGCCGTCTCTGAATGTTAATGTCTGGCTGTAACGTTGACTTTTGAAGGAATTTCCATGAATGATTTCATTCAAGAGCACCGCCAGTAGCTGAGATGAGGCATGAGAGGGCGTCCTCTCAAACTCTCTGCTTCTGATTTACATGATTTCCTTTACAAAACACTTTTAAACAACAGTTTACAATTCAAGATTTATGTAACTGTGGCGCTGGTTAAATAGTGCTATTCCTTTTGGCAGTTGAGTTTGTTAAGAGTAAGTTAAGTTTGCTATTGTCAGGTTTGCAATTTACCGGGAGGTATAAAAACAACCATCACTGATTTACTTTGACACTAATTTATATAAACAGATTTTGCACGTATAAACACTGCATCTGCGGGTGAGGGACAAGATTTAGGGGCTGGAAGCTTTCTAGTTTCCATTTCTACTTTGACCAATCTGCAGGTAAACAGTCCCTGTGAAGCACAAAAGAGGTGGAACACATTGACCCAAATGCATCAGGTATTGGCATTCTGATTTATCTACATTGATATGCTGATGGATAGAGATTAGCTCAAATGTTGTCTGGACTTAAAACACCTACAAAAAGTATCACTGTTTGTGTTTTGTCTGGGGAAACGTTTGACTCATGTGACAAATGAAAACTAGTCGGACTGGAAACGGTGTCTTGGCCCAGATATCCACTGTCTCCGAAAGCCACAAAATATTGGCCAATAACTTTGCTACTAAACTCAGAAACTGAATTATTCTCAGAGAAATCCTGGATTGACTTCTGTACATAAGAGAAATGATGTCCTTGGAACTAAATTAGAATTTCTATCTGTCTGTTGAGATTTGAGTTCATGAGATAAACTTGCATTATTAGAAAAAGGTTGTTTGGCCTTACTGTAAAAAAGTAGGTCAGCATTTTCAATACCAATGCTAAAGGAGATTAATTTACTACATTGCTCTGTGCTGCCATAAAACCACAAACAACACTACATTTAATCACTATACATTACACATCATGTCTTGCTCTAATCTCCTTCCTCTACCTCCCCACCTTCCCAGAACCACGTGGGCAACTGAGGTCACAGCACTGGTCTCCTGCTGCTGAATGTTCACTGCAACAGATTGCTCCGACTGAGACGCTCCGAGTGAGAAAGTGCTCACACAAAGCTGGAACACGCTGCCGTCTGAGGACATGACTCTCAATTCACAATACCACATCATAACCTATATGACGTACCATAAAGATGGAAACATCCCAAGGCCTACAAATGTAATTCCCTCTGTGTCAGTATGTGTTTCAGCTCAGAAAACCGTTTGGTTATATGATGTGGTCATAAGATGTAGAAAAACAGTAAGAGGTTTTAAAATTTAATTTGGTTTTATATATGTAGCCATAGCACATGAAGTGACCCATCTTCCTTTTCCAGCTGGAATACAACTTTCAAAGTCCCACTAAATTCCACGAATTCAATAAGTAGTGAACATTTATTTAATACCCCATACATACAATAGAGGAATAACATGTAAATATGAACTTACCTGCTACTTTTTCGGGGCAGAGGCAGATCCTTCTGGTGAGAAAAGAGAAAAGAGAAGAGTAGAGCGCAGACACATTAAACAAGATTCATATCTAGCAATATGTGAAGCAATATGTACTCAATATGCTTGTGTATCCTCCTTGTTACAGAGTATGGTTTTATTCTTAATATAAGAGTGAGTTTTCCTTAATTTATCATTTTACTTTTAGGATTTCTAAAGGCCTGAAGAGTATCCAGTATTTCACACCCACACAAAAGACAAGCATTACTTCAAAATATAAGTAGAATTGTAAACAATTTATTGAATCACACTGACTCATCTTTGCAACACACTGACTGCCACCAAGGAGGAGGATTGTGGTCACGCTGAATAACCAAATCCTCACAACGATCATGTATCTTATGATTATTAGCATCATCATTTGCATGCGATACAGGAAAAACATAGGACACAACCAACAAAGACAGAACAAATCATTAGGGTTTCGTGATTTCTGCCTCATTGTATAGTGCGAGTGGGAGGCAGCCTGTAAACTGATCCCTCCTAAGTGCTCAGAGACTTCAGAGCTCTGAGAAAACAGCAGGTTGAACGGAGCCAAAGTCAATTTCAAAATGTTGCTGCTATATTTATGACACTGGGTTACAACAGCAAGGACTCTGATGTGATTAGGACCTACTGGGATGGATCTGTGTGCTGCTTGTTGCCCATTTATTCCCAATTTGATTCCCATTTAACACTTGGCCTAAGTAAGATCAAGTTACCACAGTCTGCCTGTCTTGTGCTGATTATTAAGCCATATTCTAGTCCAGTGGCTCCTCTAAAGGGATATCACCATTTGTTTTGTTTTACTCAGGCTTAATGACATAGAGCTGAGTCTGTGAAATAAAATTTAAATATCACAGTGAAGAACCACAGCAGGGTCAGAAGCTGAAATCAAACACAGATGTAAAAAGAAAATACAATGAAAAATACAAGACTGCGGTTGGTTTTCCAGAGACGAATTCCATCCTTTTAAACAAGTGCGCTCTCTCTCTCTCTCTCTCCATGGCTTTCTCTCTCTACGTCAATCTCTTTGTCTTTGAATAAGTAAACAGGCATTACAAAACCCAAACAAAGCCGAGCTGATGATACACGACTTGACAGCTGGAGCTCTCGTCTCAAAACAAGCTCGCTAACCAAAACTTTCCAGCACCAAGAGGCATTAATATTCACACTCTATATAGTGTAAAGCAGAGGGGAGCCAAAAGAGCAGCAGAAACACTGCTACGCTGCATCATTGTGATCATCGACGATTACCCCCATCTTGAGAATGTGCAGCATTAGTGCAGTAATCACAGTACAGAATCTTGGCAAAGGAAGGGCTCTATATTTTAGGGAAATGTGCGTAATAGCTATTTGACGTCACAGAGTTCTACAGTCAATACTCGCCCTTAAAACTACAAACCTGTTTGCCGATCCATTTCTGTTTGTGCACAGATCAAACTGTAGAGCAGGGCCTGTCGAGCTCACTAATTAACCCACCGTATCCTGATGGGCACTTCTTAGACAGAGCCAGGCCATAGAGGTGGCTAATGGATAAAACCTCAGCACCTGCTCCCTCTCACTGCGGCTGTCAAACAGAGCGCCACTTCACGTGTGGTTGCCATGTTACAGTTCACTCCAGTTTTTTTTGTTTTTTTGTAATATTTACCTGAGCTCAAGTGACCATGACAACCCATGAAAGTTCTCAGTAATATTCAATGTTACATAAACGGTGAATTTCGATATTCTGATTTGATATGATAATAACAGTAATCCCAAGCCTGGCTGATCTTTATAAGTGACTCCTCAACATATCCTGTCTTCACGATTATACTTGAGTGCCACAGTGTGTCCTACTTGGTCCTCCCACTTCACCACTGCAGTGTCACTGAAGGGATATCAGAGCTGAGTGATAATACCTTTCCAAGTAAAAAAAACCCTGCCTCAAACTGCCCTACGGTTATATGGCTCCACCAACCAGTGCAGTTTGAGTCAACATGTTTATTTTCCAGTCTCATATGAGATCATCTTGACCTTTTGATTTCAACCACTGAAATTTAATCAGTAAATCTCCAAGTGACAACTGGTCAAAATTGACTTTAGATGTCATGTTCAAAAGACCAAAAACATGTTTTGTGAGCAACAATGACCTTGACCCTTGACCCCCAAACTCTAAACAGCTCATCTTTGAATCCAAGTGAACGTCTCTACCGAATAATAACAGATTCTCTGGATGTTTTTTTGACATATGAAGTTCACAAGGCAAATAATGTGATTTGTGAGGTCACCGTGACTATCAAGAGCACTGTGGATCTCCTCAGAGCTAAAAGAAAAACTCAAACATAATTGATGTGAATTTGCAGAGATATTGTACTGAAGACTCAAACTAACGGATGTGTACACGTACAATCAAACACCTCCTTGGCACATTTAATCCATTATGCACAACCTTCATTGCAAATGATTCAAAGCTGTTCAAAATAGATGAAAATATTAGAGAACTTTCTCTGCCTGACAAGTGAAGAAAGGTATTTTAGGTTTTTTTTTTTTTTTTGTCCTTTTGGTTTATGTTTACCCAAGGACAAAGCAAAGTCCAACTGGAAACCGAAGAAAAGAAAAAATGTTAATATGCTGTTGCTCTGGGCCGAGTCATGAGGCTTCTGCTGGGTTACGTCTGCCAAAGCTGACAGCAGATTGCGAGGCAAATGTCACACAGTGTATTCTTCAGTTTAATGGCCGACCAGCCTTCAAGATTAATTTAAAACATCTGAACTCACTGTTCATTACACAGAGGTCTAAAATTATATAATGTATCAATAAAATGTGCAACTGACTCTTAACCTTTATGACTTTCTTGTTACACTTAATCTAGTTATAAATGTTGAAAAGGGGCTATTTTTCCCACCTTGTCCATTTTTGTGGATTAGGTTGGACACAGGCTTCTGGTGCTTTATAGGCGTCCGGCATGATAATTCAAGGCCAGAGAAAGTAGTTCAAATATCTGAAGCTATTCTCACATTCACTCTGGCCCAGATCAGTAGCTTTGATGTGCACTTTGCTCTCGCAGTACAAAAACGACCCTTTCTGAATAATACAGACATCAGAGGAATGAGATGAGGCAGAACAAAGCAGTGGGCATGGCAGTGAGTGACAGGGCTTGGCAAGGAGGGTTGGATCTTCTGCAGTGATCACACTCTTATCCCTTGTGCTTAGCATATTGGAAATGGGCACAATGCCCAGGACAAAATATTGGACAAATTATGCCTGCGAGTGTGTGTGTTCCTCTACACTCAGAGAGGGATGAGACACACAGTTTGACTTGTGTGTGTGTCAATGCATGAGCATATGGGTTACGTGCAATTGCTCTCCACACACCTACAACAGCTCAGGACAGAAGGATAATCTTCACCCATCTTCACCCGAGATGTAAATGATTCTCATCAGTGACACACTCACTTTCCCACGGAGCCAAACTGAATAGACTGAATGGTGAGATCATGACTTTCATCGTTATTCCAGTTGATTTCGTTTTTATTTTAACCTGGGTTTAAAGAAACAGAGGGAGGGTCGTTTGGAAAATCTAATATTCTGAGATTGAAATAGAGGAATGAAGTTTTAAAACATAAAAAGGCGTTGATGGGCATGTGAATAGCCATGTATGACCTTAATCTGAAAACCTGGGGTCAGAAGTGGTTTTCCCACAAGGTGGCTATGTTTTCATTGGTTTATATTTGTTAGTAGAATTATGCAAAAAATCTGGATCTACTGAATTTAGATCATAAGGGGACTGTTTGGCCTTGGCTGAGGTCTAAACTCTCAAGAGCCATTCTGGTTAATCTATAATTTAAATCTGCACTTTTGCTACCATGACATAGTAAATTCAATGCAAAAGGAATCTTAAGTATCGGCATTGAAAGATTTTAATGATATTTTAATGATACTAACTTTCGCTGAAGCTCAAATTATTTTCACCTTCCACCCTCAGAAATGAACAATGCACATGAAAACGACATGAAAAGCACACACAAACACATAAACAAACAAACACACACACACACAACCCTTTGCCTCCCTCTTCTGTCTCTTTGGTGTGAAAGAAGATCCCAGCAGAAAAGAAATCCAGATACGGTAATAGCTACTTAAAATGGGGTGCACTGTAGCCCACAGCTGCTGCCTCCCCCCAAACCCATTTCCCCCCCGTCTGGCCTCAAGCCCTTTCAGCCCGTCCTGCTGCTGGTGGTCGGTCTTCCTCCCTGAGGGCGCACAGGGCTGTTAGGCCACCATTAGTCCTGTTAATGGGCCTGACAACTGTGCCACATCCTCAGCATTTAGAGCGCCGCTGTCTGAGATATGGATATCGACCACTTCAATGGAAATGGAGAGTAGGGGCAGGGGGTGGGAGTCAATTTGATATGTGCATATACTGTGCATGAATGTTGTGCACAAACACACACACACAGACAAAACGAGATGTTAGGTGTAGCGTCCGTACAATCGACTGAATGGATGGACACACTCATTAACATGCACTCAAGATCCGTCTGAAATCAGAAGTGGAGTTTGACTCAGCAGTGTGATCTTCTTGTAAGTGCAGGGAGTCTTTCTGTGTGTCCGTGCGTTCCTGTTTTAAGTTGGATTCAAAGTCCATCTTGCAACAGTGTGGGTGTATGTCCTGCTGTGTCTCTGCATTACTTTCAATCTTTATGATCACATCAGAACCGCCTTCCTCCCCTTCCAGACTACCCTGCTCTGCAATCGTACATGTCGACATCTGAAATTCCGCTTCAATTATCCTCTGAGGAAGTCTTTCTATCATGAGAACTCCTGAGCTCAGCTTAGTGGCCATTTTGACCATATTCACCATTTTTACTTTGATAAACTTATCCCAGGGCTCTCATCAGATCAACTTGAAATTCAGATGAGTGTCATCACAACAAGATGGAGATAAAAACAGATTTAGAGATCGATTTTTCGTCACACCGTGTGACCGTGGAGTGGCGTCAAAGTTTGATTAAACGCCATCAAAACAAGAGTTTCTGTATCTCGGACATACATTGTCCAATCGAGTCCAAACTAGACATGTGAGACAAGAGTCCCGGCCTGATGACATATACACAGAAATTATGACCTGAAATCACACCGCCCCCTGGTGGCTACAGGAAGTGACATGTTTTATACTTTGATGAACTGCTCCTGGCTGCTTTACAATATACAGCTTAAATGAGCTCAGTCAAGTCATTGGATCATAGTCATAATTGTGACATTTCCTCAAACCGTGTAAACATTGAGCTGCGGTGAAGGATCATCCTTCGCCAAAGGACACGATGTTGTCATAACACCACTGTGCATTTTCCTATCACCACCAAACTTCTGTCACATGATCAGACACTAAGCCTGAACAGCTCTGTGTCAATATTTCCTCAGTGTCATAGAGCCACCTACTGATTCACCATGAAACAGGAAGTACTTTGTTAATCCACTCTGCACTATCCAACCGGCTCCGAACTACTGACCTATGATCACAATCCTGACCTGAACAGCTCCATATGTAAATATTAGTTCAGGGTCATAGCGCCACCTACTGATCAGTGTCAATATTTAAGTTGTAGTAACATTGTCCAATTGACACAAAATTGCTCACGTTACATCAGAGCGCCTACTTGAATAGATCTATATGTCTGTGCGTAATAATAGTGATGGTCCCACCTACCGGCAACAGGAAGTAAGCTTTTTTTTACAACTATCATTCGATTTACGTAAAATGTTCACAGTTTGATGTGCAATTGATAGCGTGGACCATAATGAGCAATTAGCAGGCAAGGATCAACATCGCGTGACGGACGCAGGAAGGGAAGCGTTTATCCTTGCCGCAGTGCGCAAAACGCGTGCAACGCAGAGACGTGCGCTTGGTCATCGATCGCTCTCTCCACCGACAGCAACCGGCTTCAACGTGCGGGTGCTCACGCCCGCCAGTGCTGCAACGTAGCCCTAGTTTTTTACCTTCTCTAACAGGTGTTAGCGTGAATAGATGGAGGTATTTGCTCTCTGCTATCCTTCTATGTAATTTCATGACTCTCTCACTTTTTTTTCGACAAACAATTCACCCAGACAATATTGGGCAAATCTATCATTACATTTAAAGTAACTATTCATTGGTGTTAAGGTTATAATACCAAGGCTTACCTGTGAGTGACACACAAAGTCAAGGCTACCCGCTGACGCAAACGTCATATTAGAACTGAACAAAACTACTGCGTCGCTAACAGCTACAAAGAGACAAGGATTATCAAAAGCTGCAGTTGAAATGTCATAGAGATACAGAAGAGGGAGAAAGTAAACACACGTTGGGCTGGTGGGAGAGGTAGCAGAGAGTCTTGGATGACATAAAATGAAACTGTCTCCTCCATAAACTCCATCAAAGACGGTCATTTATCTTACAAATATTTAATCTTGTGTCTGCTTTAATTCACCAGAGCGTACATTAAAAAAATAGTGCACCTGGACTGGATACTCTCTGGAAGTCTGGGAGTGTTGCCCCTGTTTTCACAAGTGAACAACATCTGTACCAAAAATCTTCCACTTTCACGTGTCTATTTTATGATGAGCAATCATCAAGAGCAGTGTATCTTTGCACAATGTACAGCAAAGTAATTTTTACTGTGAATGAATTCACAAGGAAGCAGCCGTCCACACAGGCGAAGGTCTCGAAGGAAGCTTTTACCAGAGCCTTCCTGTGGCTGTCATGATGTACAATATGTTTGGTAAGTGACTATCATGCAAATACAATAGAATAATCCACTTCCTCCACTCTCACCATCTAATTTAAGCAAACCCTACTCAACACATGACATGGTCATTGGACTTGTACACATATTGTTGTGAATATAAAACAATCTACACACTGATCTGTCACCCATTGCTTTCGAGACAACATGTCATACGAAAGGCTTCGTATACTGTAGTGTATTTGGCTAATAGCTAATGGATCTTTTGAGCATGGTTGTAGAATACAATGACATGTTAATATCGTAAGGCGCCTTGAATCTCATGTCTAGACTTTTAAGAACTATTCTAGATGCGCTCTGCTAAATTCCTCCTACTCTGAACGTTATTTGAACCGTGCAGTGTATTATAAAATATGCAAACAGGCTCTGCGAGGAAGGTCCACCTGCTATCACACCTACAGTGTTACTTTGTGGTTTTCAATCTACAGACAGGTGTTCAAACGTTTCTTTTGAACACAGAGCCGTTGAAATTTTACTACAGGATTTACATGTAGATAGTGTCTCCATGTCTCAAAGGTTAACCTGTTCCACCACGTTCACTTCCACCATTGGAGAACTCAAACCTTCCCTCCTCTCAGCTTGCACCCAGTTCTGTCTATAAATGACATTGTCTTGCAGAAGGCAAGTCAGATTTTCACCATTTGGCTGTGTGATGTCTCTAGAGCTCGTCCTGACCTGTGAAACTTCTTGTAATAAACATTATACTTGTAAGTTCTGGGTCTGCGGTCTCCTCTCTTCAAACACCGACTTCGACAAGACACTGCTGCATTGAAAGACACGACAATACCTAAAACTAGGGTGGAGTTGTCTACCATTGATGATTTTACTACTCTGATAGCCACTGTATCTCTATAACAGTGTGTATTAAACTACTGCAAGCAATACAGCAAATGAATAAGCAAACCCACGTTTGATATTTTGAACTTTAATGTGATAAAGTGACCTAAGTTATCTAATGTACCAGAAACATGTATTTGAATTAAAATTATGCCAACAATATTATTGGTGGACCCTGTTTTGTGCAGTCAACTAAATTAACTGACTGAGCACCTTCCTGTATCCAAACCTAAAAGTGAAGCCTTTACATACTACTTGCATTTACTCATTGATCTATGCCTCCAATGGTTGAAAATACCATTCCTGGCCTTTTCCTTCCTTAATGACATAAGTCAAACAAATGAGGTCTGTCTAGGGATAACCGACGAAGCAATATCAATTATAATCAGGATCAGAATTGTTATCAATATAAGTATATCAAATGTTAAGTATATATCAATATATGCATCGTGCAGGCTTAGTGAGAAGGTATAACACAACCGATCTACATTAGATTTGTAAAGCAGTTCTGCCGTTTAAAACAACCTTCTCTCATGAGCCAAAATCAGTCTTTAAACATAAAAATAATAAAAATAACGTGACATTTATCTTGATAATTATCCAAAACTAAATATATCAATAATAAATTATTGGCAGTTGAGCCCAGTCCAAGTCCTCACCTGCAGCCTCCGTCTCCGGATGATCCCAGAATCATCCATGGCGCGTGTCCGGGGTCACACCTGTCTGGAGGGGTCACCTGGCTCCCGCGGTTTCCAGGTGTTTACGCGAGAAGACGGCCCCACTCTCGCTGGGCTTTCAAATGGCCACCACGTGTCCACGATATAACCACTCAGCCCAAATACTTAGGAGGAGTATCGGAACATCGGCTATTGGCGATACGCGATTCACCGTCAGAAATAAAAACAGATAGAGGACATCCGCGCTCCCTGATAGAAATATGATCTCTAGGTCTCCAACTAAAAACTATAACTACTCGATCAAATGTGAGCCAGGCTTCAGAGCTGTCACTGCTGTGCTCCCCCCCTGCTGACCGCCCATGCTGGCAGCTATAGACGGACACCACTGACCGGGCTGCTCAGTGGGGGGGGGGGGGGGGGGGGGGGCTGTTGAAGAAGCGAGAGGCTGCACGGTGGGGTCAGCGTGTTGTGCAGGGGCTGAGGTCCAGCAGAGAGATAAGAGAACGTCCCACCCGAGATTAGACTAAACAAAACAAGTTTACACTCATCCTCACAACAACAACAACAACAACAACAACAACAACAACACCACAGTGCGATTGCACGTCAGATCAGACAAGGCGACTGCTGTCATCCCTTCCGTCGCTTCAACAGCAACGATCCTCAGATGGTGATCCAACCACTTGGATCCGTCTGTTTGCAGCTGAGGAGGCTCCAGTGCATGGATGCATGACTTTCACTGGATTCACATGAAACTACGAGCCACCATTGTGCTATGACTCCCGCATGCTGTCACACCGCGTATGTGCATTCAAAAAAGAAAAAAGGTGAGATCACTGAGGATCTGCAGCGAGCGAAACGCGCGCACGCACACGTACACATGCACACGCCGCTAAAGAAAGCAGGTTGATCACATCGCGGTTTTTCGTCCTCCGGTAAAAAAAAAACCCAACAGCTTCCTCTGTTCTCCGAGCTCTCTCAGTTACACGACGTGCTCCCTCCGCTCCTCTCCGGTGTAACGCTGCCTCCCGTTTCTCTCTCTCTCTCTCTCTCTCTCGCCCTCTCTTTCGTGTAAAACGATCTGTGGAAGCCACACAGGGCTTCGCTCCATCCTCAGCTCCAACCACTGAACCACCCACTTCCTACAGCCGGATGACGTTTAACCCCTCAGCGGCCACAGGCTGGGAGGAACACCGTGGCTGTGAGGCGTTGTGAGGTGGGGGTGTTACATCCCTTGTTTAGGAACAGCAAGGAATTTTTGCGGAGGGAATTGTGCTGGACCATGGTCTAACTATGCATTGCTTTCAGTGTTGTAATGTAGTACCTGAATGTAACTGATAAGTCCGGTTTTAGCGATAGACCACTTCAAACCTCCAAATATACTGCTGATAATGTATATTTTTAGTAAACTCATACAAAACTAGGGTTAGGGTTAAAAGTCCCCAAATGAAACCTCAGTTACATTTACAAGATCACAATTGTTATTTGGATCTGCACCAGGGGCGTTTCTAGGTATCTGAAAGATCCGGGGCTTAGCCCAGGGCCAAAACGTAACTGCGCATGCAATTTTTGAAAATAATAACAAATAACAAAATAAACAATGTATGCAGTTTATTAATACCAATGGTAAAAATATAGATTTTCACAAACTTCCCTTTGTCTTAACAAAAAAGTGCCTCATTCATAAGCACCAACATTAAACATTTCGATAATAAATGAGTCACATAGTCATATATGTATTCTTCACATATTTGTATTAGTTTCACAATAGTAAACAATGTCTGAAAAAGTATACAATGCAGAAAGAAAAGATGTTTAAAAGGCAAGAGCCTTTTAAACATCTTATCTTTCTGTAGTCATGCGTTTGTCTTTGTTCATTTCTTTTCTTCTACAGTATATCTGTCTTTACTTTACACTTTCCATATTGTGTATACTTGTACATTTGTCTGTGTATTATTAACTGTTACTCTACATGTATTGTCTTTCTTTGTTCATTTCTTGTTTGTAGTGAACTTTTTATTTTCACTCGTTTCACTGTTTCTTGCTCCTTTCTTTGGACCTTTGTCCTTTGAGCACAAGTGGGTATCTCCTCGGTTTGACTTGGGCAAACCGGTCAATGACTTCTGGTCCATCACACTACTAGTCATTAACGTTAGCTAGCTAGAGCATTCTAGCTGCAGACAAAGTACATGATATACATTTGCATTCAATTATAACATTATATACATTTACCATAAGTAAGGTTTTCAAAACGTTTACAGACATTTTAATTACTGACATATAATAAAGACATTGTGAAATCTAGGGCTTGTGCTCACTACTCACCTGTTGTAAACAGTGAGAGACTGGCTGCTGAAGTGTAATGACGCACTTGTTGCTCTGTTCTCGTGCGGTAAATGAGGGGCGTTCAAGGACCGTCGGAAAGTCGATTTTTTTTTTTTTTTTTTTTTTTTACCAAAAAATTAGATTCGGGGCTAATCAAATTAGATCCGGGGCTTTAGCCCCGAATAAAACAGCCTAGTGACGCCACTGATCTGCACCAAGTTTTTTTTTTAATCAAGATCAATGTATTATTATCCGACAAGTCAACAAAAATGTTTAAGAATTTTGCAATGTTGAAGAAAGTGAAAAAGAAAGATTCGGCTCTTGACTTGTCTGACTTTAAACTCAGAACTCACTTGTTTTTTCCACAGTGGCCCTAATCCTCTTCCGTAGCTTTTTGCATAATCCTGCTGACAAACCAATAAAAAAACAAACCAATAAAAAAACAAACCAACGAGCACAGGTGAAAACATTATCTCCTTGGCGGAGGTTATACCAAACTTGACCATATTATAATCAGGTTAATACATGTACCATGAGAAATATAAATATGTCAACGCCAGTGGATGGTATTTAATAACATTGATGATCTCTTGATGTTTCATCAGGCCTTGGATTCTAGTTCGGCTTAGTCTTAGCTTTTTTACTCCAAGTCACACTGCAGCCTCACATATCTGCTGTAACCCTAACCCTAACCCTAATTCTCCAAAAACTCACATTCCAGACTGGTCATTTCATCCTTAAACGGTTTGTAAAATTATTATTCAGAAAAGTTAAGACTGCATCTAACAATATCTACATTTATCTCGCAATTATTTTCTCCATTTGTCGCATCCTTAAAATGTCAAAAGATAAAGGAAATAATGGCCATCACAGTTTTCCAGGGTTCTCAGTCACATTCTGCTGTTTCGTTTGATCAACCACAAAAGACCTAAAGACGGGTAAAAGCAAGAAAAGCTGCAGATTCCCACAAATGGTAGAAATTATTACTGTTTTCAGTTATGCTTAAAAAATGACTGAATAGCTTGATTATTAGAATAAATGCCATTTTTTCAAATGACCTACTAAATAATAAAAAAACAACATTATCATCATATACAGTACATACATGATAATGTGATTGAGTTTTCTTTTTATATTTTCCACTCCCATTTCAAACAGAGCAAGTGTATCAAGAGGAAAAGCTGTTTGAAATTCACAGACATGGACGTGGCATCCAATATTATGCACGATTCCTGCTATCTTAGCATTTCACCAACATCTTTGCATGTTTGGACAGAGAGGTGTTGTTTCTCCAAAGTTAAGTGTTTATACTGTTTGTCTGGCTCATATAACTGACATCATCTAACTGAATTAACAGTCAGCGCAGCATGTCGTCATACTTCCGCTGCTATTCCACCAAGTATTGTGGGTTATTCAACATTCACACCTGTCACACAGGATTCACTGCCAGTTATATTTCATAGCTCCTCACCCCTCAGTTACCTAGACCCAAATCTTAATGAATGAATATTGGCCTTTAAACAAATCCCCTGAAGTGATTTTGCAGATTTATGGTGTTTTCTATAGATCTATAGTAATATTCACAACAAGTGAACCATCCTGTCTTCACCGAATCATAAATGATGCACACACAGATCGATAATGACTGAAAACCACCACTAAGCACTAGTAACCACTGACACATTTTAAGGGCAAGGTCTATCACCATGTTGACATAATGCAGTGCGTTTCTCACAAGAAAGAAGGGAAGAAAAAATAGCGAAATGTTGGTCAAAGGTGGCTGGTGGGACGGATCAATGTGGAGTGAGAGAAACACAGAGGCTACAGTCAGCTGCTCAGGCTCCTGGACAGAGGGAGACAAGTGGGAGACTTAGAGGCTCTCAGCACTGTGGCCTTAATGTTTCCCGTCTCTCATAGTAGACAGAGCTGGCAGGCCCCTCCTCACCCGGAGGTTTAGTGCTAACAGATCACTCAGAGCTGAACCTCAGCACTCCACCACCATCACTACCACCACTGCTTCAAGAACCTCACTCTCTGCCGCACATAAGTAACCCTTCGTCTAAGGGTGTGGACCATTTTCAAAGGGGACCTAGGGCGGCAACTAATTACTGGCAAGGAGGTTGTGTTTTCCCTTTGTCTGTCTGTCAGTCAGTTAGCAGAATCATGCAACAACTAGACTAGAGGATGGATTACCACAACATTTGGTGGAAGGATGAAGTGTGGGTCAGGAAAGAACCCGTTACATGATGGTGAAGATCCTCTTAAATGGCTGGATTGTCTATGAAATATAAAAAAAATGCCCTTCCCGATTTATCAAAAGCTAAGGTATTGAACGAACCTGAACTTTCAAATAATCTAAGAAAGGTACGTTGTGTCCATAGGCACACGGTGATCTTACATTAAAGAAGGCATCACAGTAAGCTGGAAGCAGCAGGATATTATCCTAAACTATTTCTCACAAAAATGGTCATCGGTGGCATAAATGTGCTTAGGTGTCAGCAGGTGAAAAATGATGTTTCAGCGAGTGACCCAGTTACCAGCGTGTCTGACTTCTGGAACACATTTAGCGGCTGCTGCTTTTTCTTATTAATATTAAATAATTGATGAAGGCACATGAATTTTACATCTTTTTGTTCATTAGGTGCTGTGAGATTTGAGGAAGGGGGGGGGACAGCAGCGTTCAGCTCGCACATGACATCGTTTTTTTCTTATAAAGCCAAAGACCTCTTCCTATTTCTCAGAGTGAAAGAGCTCAAAAATGATGTCACTCTTTTTCAAAGGATGCCCCAAGGGAGGCCAGACGGGGTCAACTCTCTGCAACCAAAAGCTTGGCAGCGCTGGGATTTGGAATATGCCTGCTGCTTGCGCAATCCTATTTCCTGTCCCAGTAAGCCTGTCTCACAAGAGCCACATCAGATCACCTCTCTTCATAGGGTGCAAGAGCCTCCGCCTGCATTTAAATCTGCTGTGTGTGTTTGCGTGCAGGATGATATTTAATATTCCAGACACAAACTGTAACATGTCGACATTATTTTATGTGAAAGTCTTTTCGCTTGTCCTTAGACATATAACTAGGATCTACGAGGAATGGTTAACACATTTCAATTCAAGCGACTCTAAAAGCCTGCAAACATTATCTTTGTGAAACTTATATCAAGATTTTATTCTGGTTATATAGAGGCAAATGGGATGTTTTGTATTGACTTATAAAGGAAATCAACATAGTAGGTTGCCGTTATTTCAATTAGCAATTGATTTGCCAATTATTTCCTCACAGTTTGGCGTGTGAAATGTCTCAAGAGAATGGCAAACGGCAATCATAATGATCCAGAACCCAAGCTGGCGTATTCAATGTCCCTGTTATTTTTGATTAACCCTTCAAAACCTCAAATAACTGTGAACATTTGCCATTTTGAAGGACATAAATTAGTGATCAAAAACCTTTGCAAAAAACATTCCTGCTGAGTGACTACTCCAGCAGTACTCAAATTCCTTTTTAGCCTGTCTGATTTGTCAGTCCTTCATAAGTACAGAATATATGAGGCAATACCGTTTTGCCCACATCTCTAAATCTTGTCTTTCAACTCTCATTGATTTGCAGATATATTTAATTTTCCCCAGGATTCCTTACAATCCCTACACCTCCTTTCTCCCCCTCTCAGCTCCCAGCTCCTTCGTATTTCTAGGCATGTCTGTCTTGAAGAAGTGGGTCACAGACTACAGCTGTGCTAAAAGCCTCGTCTGGGAAGAGGAGCTTCTCTAAATAAAACACCATACAATCAGTTGTCTCAGGGGCGCCTCATCATACATACATACATTCAACAAAGACAGAGAGAAGAGGGGAAGAAAGGAGGCATAATGTATATATGCTCGATCGCTTGAGTGCATTTCTGGCATTGTTGTCTCTGTAAAAGTAAAGTGATTTCCGCTTTCATGACTATATACATATAAACAATTATGAATCAAAGCTTTTAATCGAGTTTTCAATGTTATCATTGATATGTACTTTTTGTCCACTGAGAACCTTCATTTGAACATTCTGTCGCTATAGCAACACCTGCTGGTTACATCCACAATTCAGGTCCTTGGCAAAGCAAATATTATTTCTATATACCAATATCTATGTTGTTAATCTACTACCCAGATGTCTTTGTTGAGCCATTATCTGCTGTACACTTTTATTATATCTCATTATTGGTTAATTGTCAGTTTAAGTGAGGCTTGAGTGGTTATTGCCTAAATTTTTATGTTGCCCCAATTACTCAGAATGATGTGTTACATCACGTTGTACCATAAATCATCCTGCCCTATACCCTGAGACCTTCTGATAAGGCCCTGTTACTTGAAACTTCATTGTCTCTTTCTAAATAATGTTATGCTCTTTTAATAATTTTCTTTTGCTATTACTTTTATTTGCTGCCCAGATATTATGAGGGCCCGAGCACCGAACACTAGGAGACAGTGGGAGGCCCTATTGAAATGGTAAGGATTTTTTTTTCTTAGGCATATGAATTGGCCTTTTGAGGGCTTTAACATGCTCAAATTCTTACTAAAATTTGAGGAAGATTAGAAAGTGGTGAAAATGTACGTATTCTGGAGTAATTTTAAATGGGCGTGGCAAAATGGCTCAACGGGTTCCCCCAGGCCCCCGGAACACCTTCACATTGACCGATCTTCCCAAAAATCGATACACAGGTGTATCATGACCCGACAAACACAAAAGTCTAGTTGTTGTAACATTGTCCAATTGACACAAAATTGCTCAAGCTCCATCAGAGCCTCTACTTGAACAGAGATATTAGTCTGTATGTAATAATACTGATGGCTCCAGCTACTGGAAAAAGGAAATACGCTTTGTTTAACAACTATCATTAAATTTACATGAATTTTCAAAGAGTGATGTGCAATTGATAGTGTCGACAGTAATAAGAAATTAGCAGGCAAGAATCGTTATCACGTGACGGTGCAGGAAGGGAAGCGTTTATCTTTGCCGCGGTGCGCAAAACACATGCAACGTTTATTTTTGGTTTTACTATCGGTGTTTGTTTAATTTAATTATTGACTATTTCTACTTCACAGTCTTAGTACATTTACTTGTAGTGGAATAATACTTTACTGTCTAGGTACTTTTACCTCAGTGAATGATCTGAATTCTTCTTCCACTATTGGTTTAGTTCATTTTGCAATTTAGTAGTTGTTTAACAAGTACTTGTAAAAAGAGTATTTCTACTGTGCAGTATTAGTACTTTGGTTTCCTCTTCGTCCACAACTACATGGATCACCTTCAAAAGGTCATATCTCACCCAAAACAGTTAACTCAAGCTTCAAAACCAAATCATTTACTCATATAAATAGTCAGTGCCCCCAAAATGAAAAGTTCGTTCTCGATTGCTGTGGCTCATCTCTCGGGGGAAAAAGGACATTCTCCAAGGTTTAAATACATTTGCCAAAATAACCTAGATGGTTCAGCAAAACTCCATGGCACACCTGCAAAAGGTCATATCTCTCCCAAAACAGACAATTTATCAGTCAAAACTAAATTCTTTTCTCATTAAAATAGTCAGTGCCCCCAAAATGAAAAGTCCCTTTGGCATTGTTTAAACGTCAAAAGTCAAAATGTTTAGATGTTTTGTCAGTATGGCAGTGGACCATAGAAATATCCCGCATGTGCACATTTCAATCTTGGCTCAGTCCTTTGACACTGAATGGTTACAGTAGATGTTTTCTTTCCAGAATACTATGTGTAAACAGAAAAAAGATTAATTCAAGGTTTCACATAAAATACTTTATTGCAGTCATACAGCCATGGAAATTGTTACAGTAATTGCCATACATCGTGGTTACAGTAACAGAAAATGTGTACAGCACAATATACTGTGGGACAATAAGCACATCAAAACTAAAATTAGGTATAGCCCACACTAACAACACATACAGTAAGAAACTAAAGTAAAGCTGCAGTTTCACTAGTTTTTCATCCTCACTCTCCTGCTCATCCTCGCGCTCACGTCTGTCTGGCCACAGATTTTCATCAACATCACATCTGATGTTCTCCCTTGCTATGCAACGGGGGAAGAATCGGCGTGCATGCTGCAACCATCCCTGACACTGCTCTGCTGTGACATCACCACAAGCAGAATCCATTGCCTGGAGAAGGGACCTCTGGTTTTGAGCCCGATGCTCATAGACCCTCCACCTCCATGCAGATAAAAACTCCTCGATAGGATTGAGGAATGGGTAGTAAGGTGATAAGAGCCCCATCAGCATTCTTGGATGGGCAGTGAACCACGCCCTGATGAGCGGGCCACGGTGGAAGCTTACATTCTCCCACACAATGAAAAATGTGTGGGAATAGACACTATTACCATTTGTATTTAGTTGTTTACTTTGACTTTAGTTCAATAAATTTGAATACTACAGTTAACTCTACCATCAATAATTCCATAGTTGACTGACCACATACCTGTTTTCCCTGCGGAATGTTTGGATGATAGAGGACACTGTAGAGCGTGGCACATTAGGCTGAACTTGACGACCTGCCTCTGTCATTCTGAGGCCATGGTTGACCACATGGTCCACAAGTGTAGCCCAAATTTCATCTGGCACAAATTGTTGTCTTCGTCCTCCTCGGCCTCTTCCCCCTTCTCCACCACCATGCACCCTTGCTCCTCTTCCTCTTCTTCCTCGAGCAGGCAGTTGCCCTAGGTCGTTTCCCTGGCCAGGTGCTTCTATGTTCATAAATTGTACTAAACTTGGTCAAGCTCTAGATATTTGATGGAAGCATTTCTGCTCCTGGATAGCACCTGTCAGCTAACTAAACTTACTGTGTGATTGGTGATCGGATGTGTGAAACTCCCCCTTGATTAGTAAAGTTCTAGTTGCACCTGAAAATTAAGCAGATGATCCAAGAGATCCATATTACAGTATATACCATGATGTTTTTCATGGTATTATGTGCCTGAAAGATTTTGACAGCGGAGTGAACTATTGTGCAGGTGATGATGTAAACAATGAAATTATGCCAACATGTTCTGCAGAGAACAACCACTTGACTGAGAAGCAACATTCAGTTTAGACCAGCAAGATATATTCAATTGGTAATTGGGCTAACTGAAGGCAATTGTACCTAACCGTTTGCAAGGTGTCCTAAATCATATAAAAATTGTGCTTGTCATGTGCAAGGCTCTGCTTATTCAATTGCAATTTGATTAAAGGAATGAGATCTTCCAATCTGTTGTGAACAAGTGCCCAGTGGTTTGGAGGTTTGCACGTTTTGAGAATGTAATTTCTGTTTTGTGAAATGAGCCAAACCAATTGAGAAACTGTAATAGACCTGTGTTTAAGATTTGACCAAGGTAGGTTGATTGACATTTTGATTACAATGGTATTCAACTAATTCTTAACTGAAACCTAACCTATATTGTTAATAACTGTATTCTTAACAGCAGTTAATGATTTATGTTCAGCAAAAAATTACACAAGATTAGTTAAGGAGAAATATTTTTCATTATTCAAAGCCTCCCACCACATGTTCCATCAAACAAAAAAGTGCAACAGATAAAGTGCTTAAACAATAGCCTTTTTAAGAAATACAATGGATCAACACTTGACAAAAATAACTTAAAATGAGGTATCAGATGCAGATCAGAAGCTGGTTAGTCATTTTCTAAGATCTGTGGGCAAGGTTGTACTGGCCTGTGGCCAGTGGTGTACATAGTACTTGAAAGCCATACTTGAGTAAAAGTACAGATATCTTGCCTGAAAGTGACTTCGGTAAAAGTCACCTGCCAGAAAATGACTTGAGTAAAAGTCTTAAAGTAGCTCATATTAAATGTGCTTAAGTATCAGAAGTATCTGGTGTTGAAATGTACTTAAGTATCAAAAGTATCTGGTGTTGAAATGTACTTAAGTATAGAAAGTAAAAGTACAAGTACCAAAATTAAAAAATGCAAAGTGCTTTTTATAGTAGGCCTATACAGACACAAAACAACCCAAAATGTTTCTCCTCATGATGTATTTCAACTAACTGAAAAATTATAACAACAATGTGCATATAATGTATATAATTTATAATTTTACAAATTTTGAAACCTAGATGCTGAGGTTCAAATAGTAATGGACCAGCGCATCTGAACTTCTAGAGACAACAAAGAATCAACTATAAACAAGTGCCTCTTGTGTCTGCCCAAGAACATTAATAAACCACAGTATAACCACTAAACATTCTGTAAATATCACTAAACATGGACCTCTCATCAGCCCCTTATGATAACTCAGCAAAGGGAAACTAAGCACAAAAAAATAAGATAGTTTCTCTTTTGTTAACAGCCTGCACAGTGCTAGTACAGAGAGCAAAAAATCACTTGACACAGTCTCGTTTTGCTGCCAAATTTACAGAATACTAAAGACTGAACTGAACTGAACTCCTGCACGAGCACCTGGATCATTCTAAAGGGAATGAATGGATGGGGAATGTGCTCGTGTTGATCAAGTCCCTGCCCACACACATCGCAACTCCCCATTGGATGGTTTAGTGAGGTCCACGGATCGGCCCCGTCAGAGTCTGTCACGGCCCTGGCGGAGCGCCGAGAAGACGAGCCCAAACAACCTCCGGATGCTTGGGTCTCGCGCAGCCCCCCCCCCAGAGCAGACGGCAAACACGCCCCCGGACCTGCACATCTCCCGAGGTAGCAGGCATGCGAGTGCGCGAACGAGAGGTGCGCCGTGCGCGTCTCGGCCCAAAATCAGATTTTTTTTTGGCGTGAGAAATTGGATGTGTGGCGTGAGTGCGTTTGAAAACATGCAATAGCGTGTGTCACACGGCGAAAGCGTGAGAGTTGGCAGCTCTGGAATAATGTTTTAAAATATATAAATTTCCCTTTACAAATATACATCAAGAATTATTTAATTGTATTTAAAAAGTACATGTACCACTACCAACACAATGTTATGGGCGAGCCGCCTGTGGCAAGATGGCCGCCATGTGCGGACGTTCGACTCCGTTTGCCGAGACATCTAGCCTTTATATATAGATCTATGCCACCTCACCTGAATAACGAGGGGGATTTGATGCTGTTGTGAACGAGTCTGTGCAGAAAACCTGCTGCTGTGTTGCTCATGTCTGAAACAGAAAGTCCGGACACATTTCTCTGAGTTTTACCAACAGGTCTTGTCTGAAAGCATCTTAACAAACTAACTAACTTCCCATCGCCCTGTTCTCCTCTGTTAGCAGTGGTGGAGGAAGTACTGAATTTTAGTACTTAAGTAAAAGAACAAGTACCCAGGAAAATATACACTTAAGTAAAAGTAAAAGTACTACATCAACAATCCTACTTAAGTAAAAATAAAAAGTACTTTGTTTTAAATTTACTTTAAGTATTAAAAGTAAAAGTACTCACGCAATGGGTTGTCTCTCAATGTCTAGGCTGTGCCATTTTGATAAAGAATGCAGATATAGCTACTGGTAATACTCATGCCTCTACAGATGTCACTACTAGTAATAATTATAAGCAGAAAGGTTGGTGTACTTATTGTTCTTACCCTCTGTAATACTGTTCACACTCTTATCTTACAATTCTGCGGATGACAAGTTATCTAGCAGGGATTATCTGCAAAGTTAATATCATTAAGCCAAACCATGAGGACATTAACTTAGCATAGCAAGAACTCCGCTTACCTCGATATGCTTCTTTAAATTTTTTATTTCTTTAATGTTTCAGCAAAACAGGCAAGGTTTTAATGCTGCTGCCATCGCGCTGTTGCAGGCATATCTATGGTTGCAGGTATGGCCTGCCCCTTTAAGGAACGGGCCCAGAGAGTGACGTAGTGCACCTGGGTATTGTGGGAAAGGCGCAAGAAGTGTGTGAATACGAGAAGTGAACGACCACCTAGAGGTGATGCGAGTGTTGCTCAGGTGGACAGTCTAAAACTGAAAAAACGTCTCCTCCTCCTTCTTCAAGGAGTGGTCCGGACGGCTGGTTACAGGTCACTGTGTGTGACTGTGTGTGACTGTGTGTGTGTGCGTATGTGTGTGCGTGTGTGTGTTTGTAACCCAGATGCGGAGCTGATGTGTGGAGTGTGCACCCTCCGTAGGCCCAGCGCTAAACAGAGTGGCTGATGGTTAGATAGTGATCAACTACGACCTTTAACAGGAAGAGTGGAAATGTTTGTTGGCGTGTGTGTGGCTGCGTGTGCGCGTGTGTGACACTGTGCGTATGTTGAGCGCTGGCGGTCAGTGACAGAGCCGCTCCGTCACAGCAACATTTTTGCAAAACTGTGTTCATAAATGTAACGAGTAACGACACATATTGTAGAAATGTAGTGGAGTGAAAGTATAGATAATAGCTGCAAAATGTAACGGAGTAAAAGTAAAAAGTATGCACTATTATTTTTACTTAAGTACAGTATAGACAGTGTTGGGGAGTAACGGAATACATGTAACGGCGTTACGTATTTAGAATACAAATTATGAGTAACTGTATTCCGTTACAGTTACAAATTAAATAGATGGTATTCAGAATACAGTTACATTGTTGAAATCAGTGGATTACATGACGGTACTTCTCGAGTTTATTCACTCTCTCGTAAATCCACCGGCGGCAAAGCCCCCAGGAAGCAGCTGGAGACCAGGGCTGCCGTAAGAGCGCCCGGACCCCAGCCGCGTGAAGGAGCCTCACCGCTACCGGCTCGGGACCGTTACAGGCCCGGGACCGAGGCTCTGAGAGAGTTCCGTCGCTACCAGAAATCTACGGAGCTGCTGATCCGCAAGCTGCCCTTCCAGCACCTGGTGAGAGAAGACCGACCTGCGCTTCCAGAGCTCCGCTGTCATGGCTGTGCAGGAGACCAGCGAGGCACGCCGGGTTCACACCGGACGCTGAAGCGCCGTGAAGCGCTGATAATATCACCCGTTGACCCAGTAGCATATGGTCACTTGTTTCTCCAACATTAACTGCAACAGCGTCCCAATTTAATTTCATCCATCTTCAAGAACTTCTCCGCTGTTCTCTCCGTTCAATGTCGGGTGTCGAGGGTAAATTACGTATTCTCCGCCCCCCACTCTCTTTTTATCTTTATGACTGCTTGTGTGTCTGTAGTGGATGGGCAGAGGGGGGCATTTAATAATGTGATCGGTAAAATTGGTAAAATTAAAACTCCAGGACAACAGAAGGGGAATACAAACTATGGGATGCATACTTTATCATTTATATCATATAAAATGTCATCAATATCGTTTAAAATCATTTTTCAGTGTGTTTCATGGAGCGATACGCTCGCGTCAAGCGCAAAAAAAAATAAACTCGACGCCGAAACGATCGTAGCACGGCGCGAGGCAGCCTTGGCGCAGGGGGGGGGGGGGGGGTCCTTCAGCCTCCGGTGGGGCCGGCACAGAGGTGGGAGTGGATGGGAGCCGGACATCCAGCTGGAGAGAGAGTTTAAACTGCTGCTTCTCCACTGACTATAACAACGCCGCAATCATACACTTAAAAAATGCAATACAAACCGGAAGTATTCCAAGTATTCAGAATACGTTACTCAGATTAGTTAATGTAATGGAATACGTTACAGATTACATTTTTGGGCATGTATTCTGTATTCTGTAACGGAATACGTTTTGAAAGTATCCTTCCCAACACTGAGCATAGATACGTCAAAATGTACTTAAGTACAGTAACGAAGTAAAAATACTTTGTTACATTCCACCACTGTCTGTTAGTGACCTTAATGGTTTATTTGGCCTCTGAATGAAAAACTTTTCATTATCAGAAACTCTTTGTTTATGCTGCTTAGGGTTGGTAATGAATATTCAAATATGCGTCATTAAGAATTTATTCGAATAATAATCCAAGCCTAATGAATAATCGTTGTAGTCCCGCACATTATGAGAACAACATCTTCCGGTATCTTGCGGACTGAGAGTGGATCGACTGCGCACACGTCTTACCCCAGAACATGTGAATATGTTGATTTTCATGAACAAGAACACATAGATGGGCCTGTGATAGGAATGTATGCCCAGGCAATACATTCAGTTAGTTGTTTAACAGCCTGGTGTTTGTTAGCCATTTCTCAGAGCCTACAGTAGGCTAGCCTGTAAGGAAGCTATAGCCTACATCTCGCTTATAAGTTTCCATGATGATAAAACAATGATCTAATTTGGCATTAAGCCATTTTTTGTTATTATTCTTTTTTATTTGTGTCCAGTCTGATGACCAGTCAACTGAGCTCATAGTTTTAAGTTAAGTAGCGTAGGCTAAGTTAAAACTCAATTGTCAAATAATTATGCTGCCGCCAGCGTCGGGGAGCCTGACGTTTAAAAGGATGGTCATTAGACCGTGGTTATTTCTTTTTAAAATTATTTTCCAATGTTATTATTATTAATTCATTTTTCAAAGGTCTATGCTGTAGCCAGGCAGTGATGCGTTGCAATCGCTACCTGTTAAAATCCGTCGGATGGCGTAATGCGATGTGAAAAGTTAAACTTGACTACAAACTGGCGTATTTCCTTAATGAAGCTATTTTTGAGAAATATCAGTCCTGTTGTGTGCGTGTTTGACCTTAATGCGTGTGGGGGTGATGGGTGGGTGGGTGGGGGGGGGTCATGAATATTCGAATAATTGTTCAATAACGTTATGAATATTCGAACATGAAAACTCCTGTAAAGTCCAATCCCTAACACAACACAAGTTTTTCAAAACACTTCAGGAAACTCTGAAATGATAAACATGTGTATTTGTGTTTCAGTGTGTCCTGCAGATGTCCTGCAACTGATGGTGATTAAAGAAGAGGTTACCCCTGAGCAGCAGCAGTGGAGCCCCCTTGTGGACCAGGAGGACCCAGAGCCCCCCCACATTAAAGAGGAACAGGAGGAACCGTGGACCACTCAGGATGGACAGCAGCTTCAAGGACTTGAGGAGGCTGATATCAAGTTCACATTGACTCCTGTCGATGTGAAAGGTGAAGAAGATGAAGAGAAACCTAAATTGTCAAAGCTTCACCCGAGTGAGACGAAGGAGAACAGAGTGGACTGTGGTGGACCAGAACCAGCCAGGAACTCAGGTCCTGATGGACGTTTACAACCAGGTTCTGAGGACAAGACTGAAGACTCTTCTGAGACTGACGACAGTGAGGATGATTGGATGGAGACCAGGGAACCTCAGACTGGTTTAAATACAAGAAATAACAAACAGCTTCTAAGTGATATGGGATGTAAGACAGAAAAAAAATCGTTTAGTTGCTCTGAGTGTGGTAAAAGATTTACCCACAAGGGCGATCTAAACAGACATATGAGGATTCATACAGGAGAGAAATCGTTTAGTTGCTCTGAGTGTGGTAAAAGATTTACCCTCAAGTGCAGTCTAAATAGACATATGAGGATTCATACAGGAGAGAAACCGTTTAGCTGCTCTGAGTGTGGTAAACGATTTAACGATAGGGGCAATCTAAATAAACATATGAGGATTCATAAAGGAGAGAAACCATTTAGTTGCTCTGAGTGTGGTAAAAGATTTAACCAAAAGGGCAATCTAAATAAACATATGATGATTCATACTAAAGAGAAACCGTGTAGTTGATCTGAGTGTGGTAAAAGATTTAAGATTAAATCTTATTGTACGAGACGTGAGGATTCATAAAGGAGAGAAGTGATTCAGGTGCAACCTTTGCAACAAAACCTTTATTAGTATTTATCAGCAGATATTCATATTATACATATTCATAGTTCACTGTTTTAAATAGATTATTAACAATTTTTATGTCCCTAGAAAAAATAACTCAATGAATAACACGAGAGATTTGTGTTTATATATATTATTTCTACTGATTTCTACATAATTTATCTATTTTTCGTAATGTCCATTTCATTTTAAGGTTAGAGTGTCTTCCTTGCAGAGTATGAATGTGTGTTCTTAACTAGTTCATATGATTAAATATGTTTGTATTAAAACAATGGTTTCTTGGTTCGCGAGATTCAATGACAGTTTGTGTTCTCCTTTATGTATTGAATGTGTTTCCAAGAATCACAGTCGAATAAAAATGGCGTGGTCGCCCTCTTTGTTTCTGTACGAACGGCGGCTGCACTGGCAACAGTTGAATTGTCTCATCACGAGACAAATTAATCTTTTTCTCACAGTCAGACATGTTTGTTCACGTTTGATGTGAAGTCGGACCTGGGCAATTTCAGTTCAGCTTGTCTATGATGCTTTGTATTTTTGTATTTGTCTTTTCAGTGGAGCATATTTTATCAACTGTTTTGAATGGTGTTACATAAATAAAATTGTTATTATTATCTTATGCTTGACAGTAGCTAGTATGAATACTTGGATCAATACCTCTGTTGGGCCTTCACACATTTTTGGCCATACTAAATAAAAGAAGACCTCTGGCATAAAGCATAACAAAGGACTCATGTTTCCTTTAAATGTAATGTTAAAACCTGCCTGTTAATGTAATTTAAAAGACTCATGTACCAACATTTTCAGATGATGGAAAAAAGACCAGTTTTCATTTTGGGGCAATTGGGACCCCATGTGGAAAGGATCTGCCATGATCATTAAAATGAGCCGACGTAATAATAAAAATATAATGGTAATTAAACTATATATTTCTATAGCACTATCAAAACAAATTGCTTTATTAAATGTATATGGGTATGAAACAACACAGAACAAAAATAGGAGAGATAATGTAAAATACAATTTTATGAACAGACTAAATCTGCACAACATATTGTGTGTCAATGGGCCAAGAGAAGTGTTGGGGCTCCTGAGGGAACTCCATGAAGATGATTTAGTCTGAAGGCAAGTTACAGCAGACTGTGGAGACCAGTGGAGGCACTGGTGATCCACAGATAAAAAACAGTTTTATATAAGACTGCCAGATGCTGTGGGAATATTCATGTGAGATAGAGCAAGGATATGATGATTTTCATATGAATAATAATCACAAACGTGTTGACTAATGAGGAAACTGCTGAGTGATGTTTAAATCAGATAAAGAGGAAAAAGCAGAAGAACATCAAAGGATTCAATCTGATGTTGAACCTGAGGTTGGTTTCCACGTGCCAGTGGGTCGAGCAAGGAAGCTGAAGAAGAAGAAGAAGACACAGTAGATGGTGGTAATGTACCTTGATGATGGTTGCCACCCGCCAATAAACCAACCAAAGAAGAAGAAGAGGGATCTGATGTTAAAGAATCCCTGATGGAGACAATGTGTGAAATGCCAAGCGGCTGTTCCTGCAGTGTAATGAAGAAATCCTCAAAAGGTCACATACACTGATGATGACATTTACAAACTGCATTTCCCATTGTGTTACTACGATGGTGCAGATTGTCTTTGATTTTGTACTGAACAGAATAATCTGCAACATTAACATGACTTGTTAACTACAAATTCGTAGCGAGTCCAAGTAGCTCATACCACACATATATTTGTTCACTATTACCTCTGCTTGGGGGATGTTCTCATCTGTTTGTTTGTGAGGATGAGGAATGAGTCAGGGAGGCAAACATTAAACTTGTACTTGTAACAAGAGTATTTCTACTGTGCAGTATCAGTACTTTGGTTTCCTCTTCGTCCTCCAGTCCAACAGGGGTCGCTGTTGGCTCGGAGCTCGGTGTCTCTGGTTTCCTGTCGCTGGTTCTCTTTGTCCCCTCAGAGACTCGATGTGCGCAGAGAGGAGGAACATGTCCGCCGTGCAGCTGCTGCGGGTGTCGGTACATGAGCGAATCAGCGCTGCCGCTGAAGACTTCCTGCTGCAGGTGGAGGAAGGAGGAGGAAAGGCTCAAGTCCCGGAGCTGAGAGCGATGCTCACCGAGCGGCTAACGGTGGCCGGGGAGGAGATCCTCGTGGGGATGGAGGAAATCTTGTTGGAGTACGAGGAGCGAGTGGAGCGGTCCGAGCTGGAGATCTGCCGCCAGAGGAGGCTGCTCGATGCCGTGATGCAGCCCGAAGTCCGGCTGCACAGAGCAGGTCAGTCCCTAGAGGAGCAGCTAACATGCTAACGTTAGCTAGCATTAGCTCGAGCAGTGGAGTTAAAACGCCACTTCCTGTCTCTGTCTGCTGCTCCACCTCTCACCTGAATAATGAGGAGGATTTGATGCTGTTGTGAACGAGTCTGTGCAGAAAACCTGCTGCTGTGTTGCTCATGTCTGAAAGAGAAAGTCCGGACACATTTCTCCCACAGGTCTTGTCTGAAAGCAGCTTAACAAACTAACTAACTTCCCATCGCCCTGTTCTCCTCTGTTAGTGACCTTATTGGTTTATTTGGCCTCAAAATGAAAAACATTTTTATTACCAGAAACCCTTTGTTTTATGCTGCTTCCTTTACGAGCTGCGTCGTTACACCATCTGTAAACGACCTCAATATCTCTACTTCCTGAATGTGATCGTTCAAAAATCACAACAGTCGACATTAAAGGAGACATATCATGCCCATTTTACCACAGTTGATATGGTTTCTTGGGGTCTTAATAAAATGTCTGACATATTTTGGTCAAAATACCACAATGATCATTTAAAACAGCACCCTTTTTACCCTGTCTAAAACAGCCCTCCTCAGATTGACCTGTTTTGAGTGCTGGATACGAAGATACAATCTTGCAACCATATAGTTTTGAACCAGAGGCAGGTGGGCCGAAGCCTGGTTGCGAGAGCCCCAGCACCCCAGCACAGGCCCGTAGTGGGAGCAGGAGCAGTTAGCTCCAGCTCCCATAGCCCACTGCCCATAGCTCCAGTTAGCAGCCATAGCAGCTCCAGTTAGCAGCCATAGCTCCACTTAGCAGCCAGCTCCCCAGCGTTAGCTCGCTAGCTAGACTCCCTACATGGGTATGGTGTGACTATGACGTGTATTCTAGTCGCAATCCCATTGGACACACTCTAGTGTATCATTTCTGACATAGAGGAACCACAAAAAATCACGGGAGTTGTTTTTTTCCAGAGTTTTTTGGACGGTATACATGCCAGATACCCAAATTAACGTGTAAAAGCAATACAAAAGTGGAATTTTCCCCTGTAAACAACACAACACAAGTTTTTCAAAACACTTCAGGAAACCATGTGTATTTGTGTTTCAGTGTGTACTGCAGGCGTCCAGCAACTGATGGTGATTAAAGAAGAGGTTCCCCCTGAGCAGCAGCAGTGGAGCCCCCTTGTGGACCAGGCGGATCCAGAGTCCCCCCGCATTAAAGAGGAACAGGAGGAACCGTGGACCACTCAGGATGGACAGCAGCTTCGAGGACTTGAGGAGGCTGATATCAAGTTCACATTGACTCCTGTCGCTGTGAAGAGTGAAGAAGATGAAGAGAAACTTAATTCGTCAAAGCTTCACCCGAGTGAGACGAAGGAGAACAGAGTGGACTGTGAAGGACCAGAACCAGCCAGGAACTCAGGTCCTGATGGACGTTTACAACAAGGTCCTGAGGACAAGACTGAAGACTCTTCTGAGACTGAAGACAGTGAGGATGATTGGATGGAGACCAGGGAACCTCAGACTGGTTTAAATACAAGAAATAACAAACAGCCTCTAAGTGATATGGGATGTAAGACAGAAAAAAAATCGTTAAGTTGCTCTGAGTGTGGTAAAATATTTAACCAAAAGGGCCATCTTAATATACATATGAGGATTCATACTGGAGAGAAGCCATTTAGTTGCTCTGAGTGTGGTAAAACATTTAACCATAGGAGCAATCTAAATAGACATATGAGGATTCATACAGGAGAGAAGCCATTTAGTTGCTCTGAGTGTGGTAAAACATTTAACCATAGGAGCAATCTAAATAAACATATGAGGATTCATACAAAAGAGAAACCGTGTAGTTGATCTGAGTGTGGTAAAAGATTTAAGATTAAATCTTATTGTACAAGACGTGAAGATTCATAAAGGAGAGAAGTGATTCAGGTGCAACCTTTGCAACAAAACCTTTATTAGGATTTATCAGCAGATATTCATATTATACATATTCATAGTTCACTGTTTTAAATAGATTATTAACAGTTTTTATGTCCATAGAAAAAATAACTCAATGAATAACACGAGAGATTTGTGTTAATATATATTATTTCTATTGATTTCTACATAATTCATCTATTTTTCGTAATGTCCATGTCATTTTAAGGTTAGAGTGTCTTCCTTGGAGAGTATGAATGTGTGTTCTTAACTAGTTCATATGATTAAATATGTTTGTTTTAAAACAATGGTTTCTTGGTTCGTGAGATTCAATGACAGTTTGTGTTCTCCTTTATGTATTGAATGTGTTTCCACGAACCAAAGTCAAATAAAAATGGCATGGTCGCCCTCTTTGTTTCTGTACGAACGGCGGCTGCACTGGCAACAGTTGAATTGACTCATCACGAGACAAATTAATCAGCTTCTCACAGTCAGACATGTTTGTTTACGTTTGATGTGAAGTCGGACCTGGGCAATTTCAGTTTAGCTTGTTGTCTTTGATGCTTTGTATTTTTGTATTTGTCTTTTCAGTGGATTACTTTTTATCAACTGTTTTGAATTTTGTTACAAAAATAAAATTGCTATTATCTTATATTTGAAATGAGATTGTATGAATACTTGAATCAATACCTCTGTTGGGCCTTCACACATTTTTGGCCATACTAAATAAAAGAAGACCTCTGGCATAAAGCATAACAAAGGACTCATGTTTCCTTTAAATGTAAAGTTAAAACCTGCCTGTTAATGTAATTTAAAAGACTCATCTACCAACATTTTCAGATGATGGAAAAAAGACCAGTTTTCATTTTGGGGCAATTGGGACCCCATGTGGAAAGGATCTGCCATGATCATTAAAATGAGCCAACATAATAATAAAAAGATAATGGTAATTAAACTATATTTCTAAAGCACTATCAAAACAAATGTCTTTATTAAATGTATATGGGTATAAAACAACACAGAACAAAAATAGGAGAGATAATGTAAAATACAATTTTATGAACACACTAAATCTGCACAACATACTGTATGTCAAGGAGCCAAGAGAAATGTTGGCGCTCCAGAGGGAACTCCATGAAGATGATTCAATCTGAAGGCAAGTTACAGCAGACTGTGGAGACCAGGGGAGGCACTGGTGATCCACAGATAAAAAGCAGTTTTATATAAGGCTGCCAGATGCTGTGGGAATATTCAAGTGAGACAGAGCAAGGATATGATGATTTTCATATGAAAAAGAATTACAAACATGTTGACTAATGAGAAAACTGCTGAATGATGTTTAAATCAGATGAAGAAGAAAAAGCAGAAGAACATCAAAGGATTCAATCTGATGATGAATCTGAGGTTGGTTTCCACGTGCCAGTGGGTCGAGCAAGGAAGCTTAAGAAGAAGAAGAAGACACAGTAGACGGCGGTAATGCACCTTGATGATGGTTGCCACCCGCCAATAAACCAAACAAAGAAGAAGAAGAGGGATCTGATGTTAAAGAATCCCTGATGGAGACAATGTGTGAAATGCCAAGCGGCTGTTTCTGCAGTGTAATGAAGAAATCCTCAAAAAATCACATACACTGATGATGACATTTACAAACTGCATTTCCCATTGTGTTACTACGATGGTGCAGATTGTCTTTGATTTTGTACAGAACAGAATAATCTGCAACATTAACATGACTTGTTAACTACAAATTCGTAGCCAGTCCAAGTAGCTTATACCAAACATATATTTGTTCACTATTACCTCTGCTTGGGGTTGCTCTCATCTGTTTGTTTGTGAGGATGAGGTATGAGTCAGGGAGGCAAACATTAAACACTACTGTGGATCCAAATCAAGGGGCAGATCTAGGATAGCTTTTGGCGGGATTGGGCATTTCTCAACAACTTCATTGATACTTCATAGAATTATGGACAAATTAGAAATTTGGTTCAAAACCAAATCATAATCAAGATATTGAAATCTTGATGAAGGTAGTTCTAGTTTTATACTTTTTCCTTTTTACAATAGTTGGTTTAAATAAGGAAATTATTTTAGAGTGTAACATTAGCTTACACAAGGTAAGATTCAAACTGCTCACACATTTCTCAAACCGTGACAAGATATCTGGTATTTCCATTTGCATGTTTTTTCAATCTTCATGCAAGATATATATCAAGTATTATCGGTGTAACCCTCTGGGAAAACCAGTTGTTACCAAAACACTTATTTATAGTATTATTTATATTTCCTCCTTACTGATAATTCCTTTTATTTAATTAACAATTCTGTTTTATTTCTTCTGTATTTAATTTATTATTATTAAGTCATTTCCTTTTTGCTCAGGAAGTGTCTACAGGTCAAAAAACTTGACAACAAATGAGCCTATTGGTTCAAGGTGAGATAACTGCATGTTATTGGGGTAAAACGGTCTAAGTCCCGCCTCCTCACTCAAGTTAGATCGGTGTGCAGTCGAGTGTGGAGACAGACCCGGCCTGATGAGAAGTGGAGAAGTTGAAATTACGGAGCGATATTACTGCTACTGGTAATCGATATAATACTGAACAAAGAGAAGTTAGAGTATGTTTGAGCCCATAAGAAGTTTATCAACTACTGAGAAGACCTGGAGAGCAGCTTAGAGCACCGGTTATTCTTTTCTTTTCCCGGTGAGTTGCACATGCTCAATTAGCCACCACACGTGGCACAGTAGTGAAATGCTATATGACTTAGCATAGCCTCGTGGTGTTTTTGCCATTGAGTGTACTGTAAGATGTTTCATATTTCTTTAGTTATAGAGACAAAAGGGGACATTTGTGTGTGTAATATGAGTATGTATATTAGTTACATTGAGTACAGAGCTAAGGATTATGTAGCTGAATTTCAGCTTTGAGATTAGCTTTCTGTTCATCATTGTGCTGCTTGCATTCACAAATGCAAGGTGTCAGTGTTGTGACAAGAAAAATATTCACATTGCTTTACTTACGATATTCACATATAGTGAGTATTTGATGATAAGCTGTAGGTTGTTTGCATAATAATCTAACATTCATATGGTTTCACTGCCATTAAAATTGTAATTTAATAAGTATTGCTTATACTTTAATATTAAGAGTTAAATGTTATGATACAACAGTAATCCTTTATTCATGGGTTAAGTACTGAATTGTATTATATGTTGACATTGATAAAATTGAACTGTACAGTTAAGAGAATACGAATATTTGCATATGTTGCTATATAAGCCGTGTTATGTTACACAGGCTGGGTTTTCTGGATACCCTTGAACTTTGAGTTGGATTGGAATCTCTTCCTGACGAGGAAGATGGCGAGCCACCCGTGTTGAGCACCTGGATTGAGGAGCGCTTCCAGCATTCATCTACCTTGCTGTCAGTGTGGTAGGACTGTGGGGAAGGACCTCAAAGGACAGTTGAATCTAGCAGAACATCCTATTTTTTGAGGATCACTTTTATTTTCTGGGTGCACCCATTACAAAAGACATTTCTAATTTTTATAAACTGAATGCCGGCAATGTTGTAATTATTTTGTGTGTAAATACAATTGTTTTCATTTAAACTTAACTCTGTGTTCTGGTTTCTCATTGTGGTGTCTGATTCCTGTTAATTACTCCTCCCTACGAATCTGGGTTATACTGGTCCAGTGTGCACCTACCCTCCATGTGGGTTACATCAGCAATATCAGTCTTTGCTTTATTAAGCAATTACTACCTCCTCTGATACATGTATGAACACATGTAAAAGCTCTATTACAATCTGAAAGCTAAGACATCTGGATCCTGACACCAAGGCAAACCGTGGTTTGTCACATAAAAAAAGCAAGGCAGTGTTGATTTGTCCCCACAACACAGTTCTGACATGGTGGTTTAATAAAGGGACAAAACAAACCACAGAACAAACAACTTCATTGTTGCACTAATATTTATTCTTGTCATTTTCTCAGTTTCAATAAAACATCTTGTACAACCATAACAGTCTTGCCAGTATCATTCATTCATTAATGAAAGCTTTCTGTGTCACTCGTGGAAAAGAACCAGCACAATCCAATTAGCACAATTAAAGGGACGCCATGAAAAGAAACAATAAACCAAACAAAGCGGCTGTTTCTGCAGTGTAATAAAGAAATCCTCAAAAGGTCACAAACACTGATGATGACATTTACAAACTGCATTTCCCCATCTGTTAATACGATGGTGCAGATTGTCCTTGATTTTGTACTGAACAGAATAATATGCAACATTAACATGACTTGTTAACTACAAATTCGTAGCGAGTCCAAGTAGCTTATACCAAACATATATTTGTTCACTATTACCTCTGCTTGGGGGTTTTTCTCATCTGTTTGTTTGTGAGGATGAGGTATGAGTCAGGGAGGCAAATATTAAACTTGTACTTGTAACAAGAGTATTTCTACTGTGCAGTATCAGTACTTTGGTTTCCTCTTCGTCCTCCAGACGCTGCTGGCTCAGTGCTCCTAGTCTCTGGTTTCCTTTCGCTGGCTCTCTCTGTCCCCTCAGAGACTGGATGTGCGCAGAGAGGAGGAACATGTCCGCCGTGCAGCTGCTGCGGGTGTCGGTACATGAGCGGATCAACGCTGCCGCTGAAGACTTCCTGCTGCAGGTGGAGAAAGGAGAAGGAAAGGCTCAAGTCCCGGAGCTGAGAGCGATGCTCACCGAGCGGCTAATGGCGGCGGAGGAGGAGATCCTCGTGGGGCTGGAGGAAACCCTGGCAGAGTAAGAGGAGCGAGTGGAGCGGTCCGAGCGGGAGATCTGCCGCCAGAGGAGGCTGCTCGATGCCGTGATGCAGCCCGAAGTCCGGCTGCACAGAGCAGGTCAGTCCCTAGAGGAACAGCTAACATGCTAACGTTAGCTAGCATTAGCTCGAGCAGCAGAGTTAAAACGCCACTTCCTGTCTCTGTCTGCTGCTCCACCTCTCACCTGAATAATGAGGAGGATTTGATGCCGTTGTGAAAGAGTCTGTGCAGAAAACCTGCTGCTGTGTTGCTCATGTCTTAAACAGAAAGTCTGGACACATTTCTCTGAGTTTTACCCACAGGTCTTATCTGAAAGCAGCTTAACAAACTAACTAACTTCCCATCGCCCTGTTCTCCTCTGTTAGTGACCTTATTGGTTTATTTGGCCTCAAACTGAAAAACATTTTTATTATCAGAAACCCTTTGTTTTATGCTGCTTCCTTTACGAGCTGCGTCGTAACACCATCTGTAAACCACCTCAATATCTCTACTTCCTGAATGTGATCGTTCAAAAATCACAACAGTCGACATTAAAGGAGACATATCATGCCCATTTTACCACAGTTGATATAGTTTCCTGGGGTTTTAATAAAATGTCTGACATATTTTGGTCAAAATACCACAATGATCATTTAAAACAGCACCCTTTTTACCCTGTCTAAAACAGCCCTCCTCAGATTTACCTGTTTTGAGTGCTGGAGACGAAGATACAATCTTGCAACCATATCGTTTTGAACCAGAGTCAGGTGGGCCGAAGCCTGGTTGCGAGAGCCCCAGCACCCCAGCACAGGCCCGTAGTGGGAGCAGGAGCAGTTAGCTCCAGCTCCCATAGCCCACTGCCCATAGCTCCAGTTAGCAGCCATAGCAGCTCCAGTTAGCAGCCATAGCTCCACTTAGCAGCCAGCTCCCCAGTGTTAGCTCGCTAGCTAGACTCCCTACATGGGTATGGTGTGACTATGACGTGTATTCTAGTCGCAATGCCATTGGACACACTCTAGCGTATAATTTCTGACATAGAGGAACCACAAAAAATTTGCGGGAGTTGTTTTTTTCAAGAGTTTTTTGGACGGTAGACATGCCAGATACCCAAATTAACGTGTAGAAGCAATACAAAAGTGGAATTTTCATAATATGTCCCCAGTAAACAACACAACTCAAGTTTTTCAAGACACTTCAGGAAAGTCTGAAATGATAAACATGTGTATTTGTGTTTCAGTGTGTCCTGCCGACGTCCAGCAACTGATGGTGATTAAAGAAGAGGTTCCCCCTGAGCAGCAGCAGTGGAGTCCCCTTGTGGACCAGGCGGATCCAGAGCCCCCCCGAATTAAAGAGGAACAGGAGGAACCGTGTACCACTCAGGATTGACAGCAGCTTCAAGGACTTGAGGAGGCAGATATCAAGTTCACATTGACTCCTGTCGATGTGAAGAGTGAAGAAGATGAAGAGAAACTTAATTTGTCAAAGCTTCACCCGAGTGAGACGAAGGAGAACAGAGCAGAGTGTGGAGGACCAGAACCAGCCAGGAACTCAGGTTCTGATGGACGTTTACAATCAATTCCTGAGGACAAGACTGAAGACTCTTCTGAGACTGAAGACAGTGAGGATGATTGGATGGAGACCAGGGAACCTCAGACGGGTTTAAATACAAGAAATAACAAACAGCCTCTAAGTGATATGGGATGTAAGACAGAAAAAAAATCGTTTAGTTGCTCTGATTGTGGTAAAAGATTTAACCAAAAGGGCCATCTAAATAGACATATGAGGATTCATACAGGAGAGACGGCATTTAGTTGCTCTGAGTGTGGTAAAAGATTTAACGAAAGGGGCAGTCTAAATAAACATATGAGGATTCATACAAAAGAGAAACCGTTTAGTTGATCTGAGTGTGGTAAAAGATTTAAGATTAAATCTTATTGTACGAGACGTGAGGATTCATAAAGGAGAGAAGTGATTCAGGTGCAACCTTTGCAACAAAACCTTTATTAGGATTTATCAGCAGATATTCATATTATACATATTCATAGTTCACTGTTTTAGATAGATTATTAACAGTTTTTTATGTCCCTAGAAAATATAACTCTTTGAATAACACGAAAAATTTGTGTTTATGTATCTTATTTCTACTGATTTCTACATAATTCATCTATTTTTCATAATGTCCATGTCATTTTAAGGTGTCTTCCTTGCAGAGTATGAATGTGTGTTCTTAACTAGTTCATATTATTAAATATGTTTGTTTTAAAACAATGGTTTCTTGGTTCGCGAGATTCAATGACAGTTTGTGTTCTCCTCTATGTATTGAATGTGTTTCCAAGAATCAAAGTCAAATAAAAATGGCGTCGTCGCCCTCTTTGTTTCTGTATGAACGGCGGCTGCACTGGCAACAGTTGAATTGTCTCATCACAAGACAAATTAATCAGCTTCTCACAGTCAGACATGTTTGTTTACGTTGGACGTGAAGTCGGACCTGGGCAATTTCAGTTTATCTTGTTGGCTATGATGCTTTGTATTTTTGTATTTGTCTTTTCAGTGGAGCAAATTTTATCAACTGTTTTGAATGGTGTTACATAAATAAAATTGTTATTATTATCTTATGCTTGACATGAGCTAGTATGAATACTTGGGTCAATACCTCTGTTGGGCCTTCACATATTTTTGGCCATACTAAATAAAAGAAGAATAAAGCATAACAAAGGATTGATTTCAGATGATGGAAAAAAGACCAGTTTTCATTTTGGGGCAATAGGGACCCCATGTGGAAACGATCTGCCATGATCATTAAAATGAGCAGACATGATAAAAATATAATGGTAATTAAACTATATTTCTAAAGCACTATCAAAACAAATTGCTTTATTAAATCTATATGGGTATAAAACAACACAGAACCAAAAATAGGAGATAATGTAAAATACCTTGAACCTGAGGTTGGTTTCCACATGCCAGTGGGCCGAGCAAGGAAGCTGAAGAAGAAGAAGAAGACACAGTAGATGGCGGTAATTCACCTTGATGATGGTTGCCATCCGCCAATAAACCAAGCAAAGGAGAAGAAGAGGGATCTGATGTTAAAGACTCCTTGATGGAGACAATGTGTGAAATGCCAAACAACAGCACCCGTCCCGTATTGAGCTGAAACGGGACGCACTTTGTCCCGTATTACTGTGAGATTTAAAAAATGTTCAGTAAAATGCCAATGGAAAACGAATATCAACGCGCTTTATATGAAATTTTACGGTAAACTTGTTCCCAGGCAATGTCCTGATCTGGGACCAATTAGCTGACAGCATATTCACACACGTGTACGATGACACAGAATACGCTCATCCCATTGGCCGAGGAGGTACTGTTGGTCGCGCAGAAGATAGTGGAAGAAAACAAAGCAGCATGGCTGACAGTGACTCAGGCGCCGACACTGCTCTACGCAGGGGTCCAGCTTCAAGCAGCCATTCAACTCGTACTCCTCCCAAAAAAAAGGATGACAAAATACCGGGAGGAATAGGAGAAAGCTAACACCTGGGTGGAAAATGTGCGCAAAAACATCTATAAAGCGCACTGCACGGTGTGTCGGCGCACTTTTTCTGTAGCCCCTGGTGGGCTGACTGACCTCAAGCAACATGCTTCCAGTGGTGGGCACATGTGAAGCATAAGGTACAACAAAACCAGGGGGACCCTAGACCAATTTGTTGTCCACCAGGCAACGCCAGATGCAGATATGGTATGTAAAGAACGTTTCTTTTTTTTAATATGGGAAAGCAGCAAGTGCAATTGATGTCAGCATTGTATGGACAAAGATATTATAATATTATTCAAGTACGATATATATATGTATATATGTGTGTGTATAAATTATGAATACACACACATATACAACCTTACACATTTCTTACAAGTTGAAACCAATAGAGATAGATATAACATGCATCATTTGTACTGTAGAGGCAGTTGATATACTACTCAAACGATACATAAATACAGTAAAATATCTTATTTTTTCTAACTTACAGGTGACTGCTGCAGAGGTAGCCCATACCTACCACACTGTAAAGCATGGTTTAAGCTATAACTCAGCTGAATGTGCAATTAAGCTGACTCTCAGAACACTGAATGACTCCTGCATTGCCAAGAAGATGTCCTGTGGGAGGACAAAAGCTGAGGCAATTGTCACAGATGTCCTGTCTCCAAAGGCAGTAGAGGAGGTGATCAAAAAATGGAAAAGTGGTGGAAATCCACTCCCATTCTCTCTTCACACTGATGCCTCGAATAAGGGAAATCGGAAGATGTTTTCCTCGGCCGTGCAGTTTTTCACCCCAGAGGATGGGGTTGTCAACAAGGTGATAGATTTCTTTGAAAATCCAGATGAGTCTGCACAGGGAATACTGAAAAAAATACAAAGCTCTCTTGAAAACATGGGTCTATCCCTAGATCATGGTTCTGCATTCAGTGCTGACAACGCAAATGTCAATTATGGCAGCCACAACTCGATCTTTACAAAATTGAGAGAGGCCAACAGTGAGATCCTTCGTGGCAACTGCCATGCACATATTGTCCATAACACAGTGAAAAAGGCCCTGGACAAGCTCTCAGTGGATGTGGAAAATATTGTCTTCAAGATATATAGTTTATTTTCCAACTCTGCCAAAAGGAGAGAGTCCCAAAAGGAGTTTTGTGAATTCTGTGATGTTGAATTCCATGAAATCCTGCGCCATGTGGTGACAAGATGTCTGTCACTCAACCCTGCAATCACCCGCCTGCTGCAGAACTGGGTCCCGCTGAAGTCTTATCTCATCAGCATTGGTGAAGAATGTCCAAAGCGCCTGAAAGATTTGCTGAGGTTGACAGAAGATGCTGCTGGAGTTGAGGAAGAGGCAGACATTGTCGAAGTTTAACTCCTCTTCTGTAATAATGTCCTGTCCCTGTTTGAAGAGGTGGTGAAAAAGCTGGAGAAGAATGTAACCTCGTCTGTTGACCTCTTCTCCATTATGGACTCTTTCCGGAGAAGACTAATTCAGAGAAGAGATGATGGGTTCTATGGGTACCTAACCAAACAAAAGCTCTAGCATCTCTCACCATCTGATGCGGATGTTGCCAGGCAGGAATATACAGCCTTCTTAAACCATGCCATCAGTTATATCGTTAAGTGGTTTGACTTCTCAGAGGAAAACTGGCTTTTCCACCTGTAGCCCCTCTCTCTAGCATCTGGGAAGATCTCCTTTGATGACATGGAGAACACAACCGGCTATGCCTGGTTGGCAGGAAAGAATGAAACAATTGCTAGTGTAGTGATAGACCATGTTTTAATATTAATGATGGTTATAAACAAATACAATTGATAGATAATATATACAAATAAATACATGAACTTAGTTTACAGTATACACATGTATGCAATATTTTATACAACATCTTACAAATTCAAACAGTTCATATACTTGATAGATAGATGGATAAATAAATAAAGAATAATAACTAAATTAAACTATATAGGTAGTTAAAGTAGTATTCAAAATTATGAATATATACAATTAGATTTTTTTCTAACCCTAACTTCAAACAGTCTTCTGGAGCACCTCACTCAGGAGAAGGAAACCTGGCAGTCTAAAGGAACAGCAGAGAGGTGGATGGAGGTTCTTCAGGCAGCTGACCTTCCCAACATCCAAGCTGCTGTATCCTTTTTCCTCAGCATTCAATCTTCCACTGGGTTTGTGGAGAGGATTTTCTCTTCTATGAAGAACAAATGGACTGATGTGCGGAACAATTGTTCCACTGAATTAATTAAAGGTGAGCTAATTGTCAGCCTCAATTATGAACTGTCTTGCTCAGAGTTTTACTCTGCTGTACAGAAGGATGTTAGCCAAGCTGGCGTCCATCATGGGCAACACCTCTCACCCCCTACATGACAATGTGGGGTCCCTGAGCAGCTCCTTCAGCAGCAGACTGTTACACCCATGGTGTAAGAAGGAGAGGTTCCGCAGGTCCTTCATCCCGGCTGCAGTCGGGCTCTACAACACCAGCACCACCTGATAATGTTGTAGTCCCTGTCTATTATCTCTATCTCCACTCAACCTCTCACCATAGCTGTATTTGTATTTTTATTTTCCTTATTTATTTTTTATTTTTTACTCAGATCACTACAATGCACAATAATATTCAACATTGTACATCTATATTTATATCATGGTCACTTATAATGGTTAGATTGCAATATTTATATTTCCATTATGCTATCTTGTAGTATTATTTATATTATGGTCACTTACTTTTTAATTATTTTCTGTATCATGGTCACTACTGTTGCAATATTACTTATAATATTTTTGTTTTCATTACAATAACACTCACATCATTCCACTTTCTCCCCAGTACCTGCTTTTGCACAGTGTCTGTTTTGCAGGTTGTTTTTGTTTTTGTTTCTGTACTCTCATTATGTGTAGTTTAGTAGTGTACATATTGTGATCTTTTTTATTGTGCTTCGGCACTGTTATTTAAATTCTGTTTTCTCTTATTTTGCTGTAACAAGTGAATTTCCCCGTTGTGTGGATAAATAAAGAAATCTAATCTAATCAAAGACAAACAACTCCTCACTGCAGCAAGATCTCAGAAGAAATACAAGTGGAAAAAGTAGAAAAATCTCCACATAATGTGGCACTGAGCTGTTGAGTTCATGAGTTGTTTTTTCTGTTTTACTACAACTGTAGCCTACTGTCATGGTCTTTGAGGCACAAATATGTTTACAATGATTCTACAGACGTTCTGTTTGCACTTTTGTTATTGCACTAAAAATATGCACTATTTCAGGATGGATGTTCTGCTTTCTATCTATTGTTTTATATTAATGTACACAGTTTTATGTTAAGCAAGAACGGTTTCTGTTTAAGAAAGATTCTTATTTTATTCAGTTGATTTTGTTTATTATTAAAGTGAATTGCTGGATAACAAATTGTTTTCCATGTGTTCATTTCTCTCAAAAATATGCATGTAATTCAATTCAGGGTCAAATAGTTAAAAAATTGTTTCACTCACAAAAAAAGGGGTTTCAAAAATTCACCGCGCAAGGAAAGGTGAAGGCAATCGGGCCGGCCGGCCCTGCCAATGAGGTGTCCCTTATTTATTTTTCAGAGAGTTGGCAACCCTACATACACTGTTGACATTTATAAACTGCATTTCCCCATCTGTTACTACGATGGTGCAGACTGTCTTTGATTTTGTACTGAACAGAATAATCTGCAACATGAACATGACTTGTTAACTACAAATTCGTAGCGAGTCCAAGTAGCTCATACCACACTTATATTTGTTCACTATTACCTCTGCTTGGGGTTGTTCTCATCTGTTTGTTTGTGAGGATGAGGTATGAGTCAGGGAGGCAAACATTAAACTTGTACTTGGAACAAGAGTATTTCTACTGTGCAGTATTAGTACTTTGGTTTCCTCTTCGTCCTCCAGTCCAACAGGGGTCGCTGCTGGCTCGGAGCTCGGAGTCTCTGGTTTCCTGTCACTGGCTCTCTTTGTCCCCTCAGAGACTCGATGTGCGCAGAGAGGAGCAACATGTCCGCCGTGCAGCTGCTGCGGGTGTCGGTACATGAGCGGATCAGCGCTGCCGCTGAAGACTTCCTGCTGCAGGTGGAGAAAGGAGGAGGAAAGGCTCAAGTCCCGGAGCTGAGAGCGATGCTCACCGAGCGGCTAATGGCGGCGGGGGAGGAGATCCTCGTGGGGCTGGAGGAAACCCTGGGAGAGTACGAGGAGCGAGTGGAGCGGTCCGAGCGGGAGATCTGCCGCCAGAGGAGGCTGCTCGATGCCGTGATGCAGCCCGAAGTCCGGCTGCACAGAGCAGGTCAGTCCCTAGAGGAACAGCTAACATGCTAACGTTAGCTAGCATTAGCTCGAGCAGTGGAGTTAATACGCCACTTCCTGTCTCTGTCTGCTGCTCCACCTCTCACATGAATAATGAGGAGGATTTGATGCTGTTGTGAACGAGTCTGTGCAGAAAACCTGCTGCTGTGTTGCTCATGTCTGAAACAGAAAGTTTGAACACATTTCTCTGAGTTTTACCCACAGGTCTTGTCTGAAAGCATCTTAACAAACTAACTAACTTCCCATCGCCCTGCTCTCCTCTGTTAGTGACCTTATTGGTTTATTTGTCCTCAAAATGAAAAAAAAAATTATTATCAGAAACCCTTTGTTTTATGTTGCTTCCTTTACAAGCTGCGTCGTAACACCATCTGTAAACGACCTCAATATCTCTACTTCCTGAATGTGATCGTTCAAAAATCACAACAGTCGACATTAAACGACACAACACAAGTTTTTCAAAACACTACAGTAAACTCTGAAATGATAAACATGTGTATTTGTGTTTCAGTGTGTCCTGCAGACGTCCAGCAACTGATGGTGATTAAAGAAGAGGTTCCCCCTGAGCAGCAGCAGTGGAGCCCCCTTGTGGACCAGGAGGACCCAGAGCCCCCCCACATGAAAGAGGAACAGGAGGAACCGTGTACCACTCAGGATGGACAGCAGCTTCAAGGACTTGAGGAGGCTGATATCAAGTTCACATTGACTCCTGTCGATGTGAAGAGTGAAGAAGATAAAGAGAAACCTAAATTGTCAAAGCTTCACCCGAGTGAGACGAAGGAGAACAGAGTGGACTGTGGTGGACCAGAACCAGCCAGGAACTCAGGTCCTGATGGACGTTTACAACCAGGTCCTGAGGACAAGACTGAAGACTCTTCTGAGACTGAAGACAGTGAGGATGATTGGATGGAGACCAGGGAACCTCAGACTGGTTTAAATACAAGAAATAACAAACAGCCTCTAAGTGATATGGGATGTAAGACAGAAAAAAAATCGTTTAGTTGCTCTGAGTGTGGTAAAAGATTTTCCCACAAGGGCCATCTAAATACACATATGAGGATTCATACAGGAGAGAAGCCATTTAGTTGCTCTGAGTGTGGTAAAAGATATATCCAAAAGGGCGATCTAAATAAACATATGAGGATTCATACAGGAGAGAAATCTTTTAGTTGCTCTGAGTGTGGTAAAAGATTTAACCAAAACAGCAGTCTGAATAGACATATGAGGATTCATACAGGAGAGAAATCGTTTAGTTGCTCTGAGTGTGGTAAAAGATTTAACCAAAACAGCAATCTAAATAAACATATGAGGATTCATACAAAAGAGAAACCGTGTAGTTGATCTGAGTTTGGTCAAAGATTTAAGATTAAATCTTATTGTACAAGACGTGAAGATTCATAAAGGAGAGAAGTGATTCAGGTGCAACCTTTGCAACAAAACCTTTATTAGGATTTATCAGCAGATATTCATATTATACATATTCATAGTTCACTGTTCTAAATAGATTATTAACAGTTTTTATGTCCATAGAAAAAATAACTCAATTAAAAACACCAGAGATTTGTGTTAATATATATTATTTCTACTGATTTCTACATAATTCATCTATTTTTCGTAATGTCCATGTCATTTTAAAGTTAGAGTGTCTTCCTTGCAGAGTATGAATGTGTGTTCTTAACTAGTTCATATGATTAAATATGTTTGTTTCAAAACAATGGTTTCTTGGTTCGCGAGATTCAATGACAGTTTGTGTTCTCCTTTATGTATTGAATGTGTTTCCAAGAATCAAAGTCGAATAAAAATGGCGTCGTCGCCCTCTTTGTTTCTGTACAAACGGCGGCTGCACTGGCAACAGTTGAATTGTCTCATCACGAGACAAATTAATCAGCTTTTCACAGTCAGACATGTTTGTTTATGTTTGACGTGAAGTCGGACCTTGGCAATTTCAGTTTAGCTTGTTGTCTTTGATGCTTTGTATTTTTGTATTTGTCTTTTCAGTGGATTACTTTTTATCAACTTTTTTGAATGGTGTTACATAAATAAAATTGTTATTATTATCTTATGCTTGACATGAGCTAGTATGAATACTTGGATCAATACCTCTGTTGGGCCTTCACACATTTTTGCCATACTAAATAAAAGAAGACCTTTGGCATAAAGCATAAAAAATAAATCATGTATCCTTTAAATGTAAAGTTAAAACCTGCCTGTTAATGTAATTTAAAAGATTCATGTGCCAACATTTTCAGATGAAGGAAAAAAGACCAGTTTTCATTTTGGGGCAATAGGGACCCCATGTGGAAAGGATCTGCCATGATCATTAAAATGAGCCGACATAATAATAAAAATATAATGGTAATTAAATTATATTTCTAAAGCACTATCAAAACAAGTTGCTTTATTAAATTTACTGGGGTATAAAACAACACAGAACAAAAATAGGAGAGATAATGTAAAATAACATTTTATGAAACAACTAAATCTGTACAGATGTCAAGGAGCCAGGAAAAAAGTGTCGGGGCTCCTGAGGGAACTCCATGAAGATGATTTAATCTGAAGGCAAGTTACAGCAGACTGTGGAGACCAGGGGAGGCACTGGTGATCCACAGATAAAAAGCAGTTTTATATAAGACTGCCAGATGCTGTGGGAATATTCATGTGAGACAGAGCAAGGATATGATGATTTTCATATTAATAAGAATCACAAACGTGTTGACTAAAGAGGAAACTTCTGAGTGATGTTTAAATCAGATGAAGAAGAAATAGCAAAAGAACATTAGAAGATTCAATCTGATGTTGAATCTGAGGTTGGTTTCCACGTGCCAGTGGGCCGAACAAAGAAGCTGAACAGAAGAAGAAGACACAGTAGATGGCGGTAATTCACCTTGATGTTGGTTGCCACCCGCCAATAAACCAAACAAAGAAGAAGAAGAGCGATCTGATGTTAAAGAATCCCTGATGGAGACAATGTGTGAAATGCCAAGCGGCTGTTCCTGCAGTGTAAATGAAGAAATCCTAAAAAGGTCACATACACTTACGGTTGCCAACCGTCCCTTGAAAACTGAATCGTCCCGTTTTTAGAAACAAGTGCACCCGTCCCGTATTGAGCTGAAACGGGACGCACTTTGTTACGTATTACTGTGAGATTTAAAAAATGGTCAGTAAAATGCCAATGGAAAATGAATAACAACACGCTTTATATGAAATGTTACGGTAAACTTGTTCCCAGGCAATGTCCTGATCTGGGACCAATTAGCTGACAGCATATTCACACACATGTACGATGACACAGAATACGCTCATCCCATTGGCCGAGGAGGTACTGTTGCTCACGCAGAAGATAGTGGAAGAAAACAAAGCAGCATGGCTGACAGTGACTCAGGCGCCGACACTGCTCTACGCCGGGGTCCAGCTTCAAGCAGCCATTCAACTCGTACTCCTCCCAAAAAAAAGGATGCAAAAATACCGGGAGGAATGGGAGAAAGCTAACACCTGGGTGGAAAATGTGCGCAAAAACATCTATAAAGCGCACTGCACGGTGTGTCGGCGCACTTTTTCTGTAGCCCCTGGTGGGCTGACTGACCTCAAGCAACATGCTTCCAGTGGTGGGCTCATGTGAAGCATAAGGTACAACAAAACCAGGGGAACCCTAGACCAATTTGTTGTCCACCAGGCAACGCCAGAGGCAGATATGGTACGTAAAGAACGATTACTTTTTTTAACATGGGAAAGTAGCAAGTGCAATGCATGTCAGCATTGTATGGACAAAGATATTATAATATTATTCAAGGACGATATATATATGTATATATGTGTGTGTATAAATTATGAATACACACACATATATACAACCTTACACATTTCTAACAAGCTCAAACCAATAGAGATAGATATAACATGCATCATTTGTACTGCAGAGGCAGTTGATATACTACACAAACTATACATATATACAGTAAAATGTCTTCTTTTTTCTAATTTACAGGTGAATGCTGCAGAGGTAGCCCATACCTGCCACACTGTAAAGCATGGTTTAAGCTATAACTCAGCTGAATGTGCAATGAAGCTGACTCAGAACACTGAATGACTCCTGCATTTACAAGAAGATGTCCTGTGGGAGGACAAAAGCTGAGGCAATTGTCACAGATGTCCTGTCTCCAAAGGCAGTAGAGGAGGTGATCAAAAAAATGAAAAGTGGTGGAAATCCACTCCCATTCTCTCTTCACACTGATGCCTCGAATAAGGGAAATCGGAAGATGTTTCCCTTGGCCTTGCAGTTTTTCAAGCCAGAGGATGGGGTTGTCAACAAGGTGATAGATTTCTTTGAAAATCCAGATGAGTCTGCACAGGGAATACTGAAAAAAATACAAAGCTCTCTTGAAAATTGGGTCTATCCCTAGATCATGTTTCTTCATTCAGTGCTGACAACGCAAATGTCAATTATGGCAGCCACAACTCGGTCTTTACAAAATTGAGAGAGGCCAACAGTGAGATCCTTCGTTGCAACTGCCATGCACATATTGTCCATAACACAGTGAAAAGGGCCCTGGACAAGCTCTCAGTGGATGAGGAAAATATTGTCCTCAAGATATATAGTTTATTTTCCAACTCTGCCAAAAGTAGAGAGTCCCTAAAGGAGTTTTGTGAATTCTGTGATGTTGAATTCCATGAAATCCTGCGCCATGTGGTGACAAGATGTCTGTCACTCAACCCTGCAATCACCCGCCTGCTGCAGAACTGGGTCCCGCTGAAGTCTTATCTCATCAGAAGAAGAATGTCCAAAGCGCCTGAAAGATTTGCTGAGGTTGACAGAAGATGCTGCTGGAGTTGAGGAAGAGGCAGACATTGTCAAAGTTTACCTCCTCTTCTGTAATAATGTCCTGTCCCTGTTTGAAGAGGTGGTGAAAAATCTGGAGAAGAATCTAACCATGTCTGTTGACCTCTTCTCCATTATGGACTCTTTCCGGAGAAGACTAATTCAGAGAAGAGATGATGGGTTCTATGGGTACCTAACCAAACAAAAGCTCCAGCGTCTCTCACCATCTGATGCGGATGTTGCCAGGCAGGAATATACAGCCTTCTTAAACCATGCCATCAGTTATATCGAGAAGTGGTTTGACTCCTCAGAGGAAAACTGGCTCTTCCACCTGCAGCCCCTCTCTCTAGCATCTGGGAAGATCTCCTTTGATGACATGGAGAACACAACAGCTTTGCCTGGTTGGCAGGTAAGAATGAAACAATTGCTAGTGTAGTGATAGACCATGTTTTAATATTATTGATGGTTATAAACAAATTCAATTGATAGATAATATATACAAATAAATACTAGGGCTGTCAATAGATTAAAAAAAATTAACTAATTAATCACACATTTTGACATTTTTTTTAAAAGTATGTTTTTCTCCTAAAAACTAAATGTTATAAGTTATAAATTAACGAGTAATCACTCCAGACATCGTGTAGACCAGGGGTCTCAAACTCAAATTACCTGGGGGCCGCTGGAGGCAGTATCTGGGTGAGGCTGGGCCGCATCAGGTATTCCACAAAAAAAAAAAACTTTGCTAAAAAAATCCAAACTTCTCTAATGTCATTACTAACAGTTATTTAACTTCAATGGGTTCTTCTGAACATGAATAGAATATTGAAGAACACGAACAGTTCTTGTAAACATGGCTTCTCTTGCCTACTTCTTGCTGCCAGAGACCTGGCAGCGCTTCCTCTCACATAGCTGAGCCACATTTGGCTTGAGGGAGGAAGCAGTTGAGACCCTCAGTATGGCTTGAAGATGATCATCAGTAAGCCTGGACCTGTACCTGGACTTATTGAAGTTCAAGGTGGAGAAGAGCTTTTCACACAAATGTGCTCCAAAAAAGGCACATGGTCCGCTTGAACATTCGGGAAAGCTCAAGGAAGCTGGGGTTCAATTCTCACAAAAATTGCCCCAGCTTGTCTTCCTTTCCACTCACCTCCCTGAACTTGGCTTTGAGGTCAGAGTTGCACTGCAGGCCAATGAGCTCCATTTGAAGCACAGGAGGGGCATCTTGCACATTAAAGGAGAAGGGATCCGCAAAATTTTTGTAAAAGTCGCTCTGTGCGTCTTGAAGTCTGCAAATCTATGATCAAATTCCTCCTGTAGCCTCACATTTTTCTATACATTTTTGTGCTTACTTTGTGCCGGCGTGTTGGCTTGCCTGCGTTCTGGGACTTATTTGAGCAGATCCGGTACCTCTCGTATCGAAAAAAATATGAACATTAAAAAAAGTTTTTTAAGAAATGATTAAAATAAAATATAACAATATAATGTAATCACTAGAAAATTACGGAGCCCCTGTTGACATCGGTGGATGAATTACTAATTTGTGGCCACGCAATAACAAGATAATCTAATAAATTATATATAAAGCTTTCTAAACAACAGCATCACAATTTCATAAAATAATAACAAATGCAGACTTCTAAGATGAACCAAAATAACTAGCACATCGTCATGTACAGTCCGTGGCTCGGTGCGTAAATGTCACCACCAGAGGATGAGGGAATTTAAATCATTAAAATTCCTCCACACATATCAGGTGTAAATAATAATGTAAAACAGCCCAGACTGTAAAATGTAGATATTAGCTCAATGACGTGTTATAAACTGCTGCGGTTTAGAATAATCTGTCTGCGTAAAGAAGCTCCCAAAACCTCACAGCGCAGCGTGTGCGTAAAGGAGCCGTGGTGTCCCTTGAATTTGCCTTCAATTTAACAAATTGTGTGTGTGTGTGTGTGTGTATGTGTGTGTGTTCCGTTCAGAAGTCGCCTTTGCTCAAGACGCCACTTTATTAATCACTGACATAAAGACTGATACCGTCACTGCAGTATAGCCTAAATAAGTCCCACTGCATTGTAAGTGGCATGTGTGTGCTGTTTTAAGCGGCGTTGTATGTGCGTTCCGGGACCTGTGCTCGTCGTACCTGCGCTGTGATATGTACTTAGCGTTCCGGCACCTTGTGATTTATAAATGAAGCACTGGATACATCATGACCTGCGCGAAAGAGGGCAGAAAACTATGAATTTCACCCTCCTGCACCGCACATCCAAAGCCACTCTTTTCTCTCCCGGCTCTCTCTCTCACTCACTCTCACACGTACACACACACACACGACCCCGCCCCCCATGTCACTCACTTACATGCTGCGTTCACTGGTCAGGCACACAGTAGGAAACCAGAACATCATAACATTGTCCCACACAGCAGCTAACAGCGGAGCTGCTACAATGTTTGTGCGGGCCGCACTAACATTAAACTTTCATATTAAGGTGGGGTCCACAAAATATTGTCCCGCGGGCCGCAATTGGCCCGCGGGCCGCGAGTTTGAGACCCCTGGTGTAGACAGTTTAGACAGTTGTTTAATTGTACTTTTTTTAAACACAAAACTACACACAGAGCTTTATTTTCAAGGAGGCTCAGGCCTTTAATTCCTACCTATAAAGTGGCAGCCCAGGTATTTAAATATCATGTATGATAAATTGTGTAAACATAAACACTGCTTCTTTCTTCAGTGAAACATCCAGATTAGTAAAAAAAAAAGGTGTATTTGAGCCACCATTGGTACTGTCATCTTTAACATTAAACAACACACACAGCAGCATAACAAGCAGCCTTGGTAAACTGAACTGACATTCAAATCTCTGAAAGTGCAAAAACTTAAGGTGCAAACAAACATGCAAATAAAAACAGACATGCAAATGAAAACAGGCATGCAAATGAAAACAGGAAGATCTCTGCTACTTTAACTGACATGTGACTAATCATCTTTGATTTTCAGCCAATTGCTGAGACAGACAAGCATGTTGACATTATCTGGAGCCAATGCTGCTCTCCTCTTCTGGTCAATATGACCAGAGAGGGAGAACAGTCGCTCACAGGGAACTGTGGTAGCATTTTTGGCTCCGCTCTGTAACGGTCAAGAGCTTTGCTAATGGACTCCTCCTCTTCTTCCTCTGAATCTGTATCAGAGGAGGCCAACAAGAAGGGAGACATCCTCTGCTTTTTTGGATCCTCTGTCTCTCTTCTCACAGGTGCGGAACTCATCCCACCGTTGTCCTCTAGCATCAGGTTGCGCAGTAAAGCCCAGACCTCACCTCTTTCCTCTTTCGGGAGGCACTTTAAGTCCTTGCACATGGGGTCACACAGTGTCACAATCTTCAGCATCTCCAGATTGGTATTCTCTTTGCGATTGGCAAGGTCTGCAGTAAAGGTGTCTTTGAATTTCACCACGTAGATGGGATCATCATCAGATGACTCCATAACCCTGGACAGGTGGCACAAGGCTGGTAAGACCACTGAACAGGAAACGTACTGCTCTCCTCCCAGTAGTTCAGTCACATGTCTGCAATAAAAGGTGCAGGTATGTTTTAATAAGGGCCTTAAAACAATCACTCTCACACACATGCACACACACACAGGACGGTGAAACAGAAAAAAAGAAAATACTAGCAGAGTGGAAGCATAAGCTGAGAGAGAGAGAGAGAGGGAGCATAGAGTAGAATATAGGTCTCACTCAAAGTAAAAAAAAGACTGTCAGAGGGAGAGCACAGACACGTAGCCTACAAACTGAGGGACAGAGTAGTCCACACTCAGAAAACATTAGCAAAGGCAGAGAAAGAGAGAGAGAGAGAATATAGGCCCTGTCGAAAAGAAAATGAGAGTAGAGACAGAGATGGAATGAGAGAAGACGGGGAGAGGAGTAGCTTAAGCCACACGCAGAAAATACTAGCAGAGTAAGAGAGTAAGTCGGCCAACACGCACGAACATGCACGCGCGCGCACAAACACACACACACTAAGTTCGGGGCAGAAAAAAAGGACAGAAAGAGTGAACTTGCCTACATGGTTCAAGTAGCTGCTCCAACTTCTCCAGTTTAGCCAGCTCTGGTGCAGTCAACATCGAGATGGTGGTCTTGTGCTGAGCCAGGGTGGCGGCAAGCGGACCCTTGTTTCGCTGGATCCGTTTCATAATTTCCAAGGCAGAATTCCACTGGGTGGCAACATCTTGAACCAGCGACTCCTCCTGCTGTCCTTGTGCAGTTTGCTTTGCTCTCAACTCTCGATCATTTGACGGGCTGTGTCTGAAGTGCCCAACAATCTTCCGACATTTAGCCAGGACGTTTTCAAAACCACTGTCTTTCAGGGCAACAGTGATGGTCCTTTACAGACTGTGTGCCGCGCAGGGTAGATGTTGGAATGGAAGTAGCATAGCAGCTGCCAACATGTTACGGGCACTATCAGTGCCTAAAGTGCTCAGTTTGCCACTTATCTCCCATCTGTTTGCGATGTCCAGGAACTCCTCAGCACAGTTCTCCGCTGTATGTCGCCCCTCTGTTTTTTTAACTTCCAATGCAAACGATCTCAATTTCCATTCAATGTCAATAAAATGAGCTGTGACACCCAGGTAATTGTCATTGCTGACTGACGTCCAGTGGTCACCGGTGAGGGCGACGCTGGCAGCTTGCTCGAGGAGCTGCATTTTTCGTGCTCTCTCGCCGTCATACAAGGAATGTATGCGAGACACGATGGTGCCTCTCGACGGTAAATCGTAAGAATTTACCCCGAAGCAATTCAAATAACCTCAGTTTGCCCACCGTCCTCAACTATATTGATGGGCCGACAGTCACGAGCAACCCAAACTGCTAAGGTGTTGGTTACCTTTTCATGGAGTGGTCTAGTTATTTTTTTGGAGAAGTCGTGGAGTGTGGATTGGCGACCATCTAACCTGGACCTGCTTTCTGTCGGGTGCTTTGCATTAAGGTGATAAGTTAAAGACGAGCTGCTTCTGTGATAGCTAAATTCAGCTTGACAAATGCAACATACAACTTTTGTTTTGATGATTGTTCTGTCATTTTGCCTCTTAAATACAAACTTTCCACCCAACAATCCCTCAGCTCTCTCCATCTTCAACTCGGTATCTCCTTGTTTACTGACTGCAGACGCGCTGCGGTTTCCTGTGTCCGGAAGTTACGCACAGCGGAAGTACACAAAACTGCGTTAACTTCGTTAAAATATTTTATTGCATTAATCTCGGCCACAATAATCTCATAGATTAACGCGTTTATTTTGACAGCCTTAATAAATACATAATCTTAGTTTACAGTATACACATATATGAAACTTTTATACAACATCTTACAAATTCAAACAGTTCATATACTTGATAGATAGATGGATAAATAAAAAAAGAATAATACATAAATTAAACTATATAGGTAGTTATAGTAGTATACAAAATTATGAATATATACAATTAGATTTTTTCCCATTATTTACCACTGTAAATGACAACTTTTCAACTCTTCTGGTAGGCTGAACATCTTCCATCCATTTCATCCATGGATGATCTGTATGAAGAATGTGTAACTGTGTAACTGCAAACAGTCTTCTGGAGCACCTCACTCAGGAGAATGAAACCTGGCAGTCTAAAGGAACAGCAGAGAGGTGGATGGAGGTTCTTCAGGCAGCTGACCTTCCCAACATCCAAGCTGCTGTATCCTTTTTCCTCAGCATCCAATCTTCCACTGGGTTTGTGGAGAGAATTTTTCTGGAACAAATGGACTGATGTGCGGAACAATTGTTCCACTAAGTTAATTAAAGGTGAGCTCATTGTCAACCTCAGTTATGAACTGTCTTGCTCAGAGTTGTACTCTGCTGCACTCAAAGACAAACAACTCCTCACTGCAGCAAGATCTCAGAAGAAATACAAGTGGAAAAAGTAGAAAAATCTCCACATAATGGGCACTGAGCTGTTGAGTTCATGAGTTGTTACTTTCTCTTTTACTACAACTGTAGCCTGTTGCACTTTTGTTATTGAACTAAAAATATGCACTATTTCAGGATGGATGTTTTGCTTTCTATCTATTGTTTTATATTAATGTACACAGTTTTATGTTAAGCAAGACAGGTTTCTGTTTAAGAAAGATTCTTATTTTATTCAGTTGATTTTGTTTATTATTAAAGTGAATTGCTGGATAATAATTTGTTTTCCATGTGTTCATGTCACTTAAAAAACTGCATCTAATTCAATTCAGGGTCAAATAGTTAAAAAATTGTTTCACTCACAAAAAAAGGGGCTAAAAAATTCACAGCGCAAGGAAAGGTGAAGGGAATCGGGTCGGCCGGCCCTTCCAATGAGGTGTCCCTTATTTATTTTTCAGAGAGTTGGCAACCCTACATACACTGATGACATTTATAAACTGCTTTTCCCCATCTGTTACTACGATGGTGCAGACTGTCTTTGATTTTGTACTGAACAGAATAATCTGCAACATTAACATGACTTGTTAACTACAAATTTGTAGCGAGTCCAAGCAGCTTATACCAAACATATATTTGTTCACTATTACCTCTGCTTGGGGGTTGATCTCTTCTGTTTTTTTGTGAGGATGAGGTATGAGTCAGTTAGGCAAACATTAAACTTGTACTTGTAACAAGAGTATTTCTACTGTGCAGTATTAGTACTTTGGTTTCCTCTTCGTCCTCCAGTCCAACAGGGGTCGCTGCTGGCTCAGAGCGCCGAGTCTCTGGTTTCCTGTCGCTGGCTCTCTCTGTCCCCTCAGAGACTCGATGTGCGCAGAGAGGAGCAACATGTCCGCCGTGCAGCTGCTGCGGGTGTCGGTACATGAGCGGATCAGCGCTGCCGCTGAAGACTTCCTGCTGCAGGTGGAGAAAGGAAGAGGAAAGGCTCAAGTCCCGGAGCTGAGAGCGATGCTCACCGAGCGGCTAATGGCGGCGGGGGAGGAGATCCTCGTGGGGCTGGAGGAAACCCTGGCAGAGTCCGAGGAGCGAGTGGAGCGGTCCGAGCGGGAGATCTGCCGCCAGAAGAGGCTGCTCGATGCCGTGATGCAGCCCGAAGTCCGGCTGCACAGAGCAGGTCAGTCCCTAGAGGAACAGCTAACATGCTAACGTTAGCTAGCATTAGCTCGAGCAGTGGAGTTAATACGCCACTTCCTGTCTCTGTCTGCTGCTCCACCTCTCACCTGAATAATGAGGAGGATTTGATGCTGTGAACGAGTCTGTGCAGAAAACCTGCTGCTGTGTTGCTCATGTCTGAAACAGAAAGTCTGGACACATTTCTCTGAGTTTTACCCACAGGTCTTGTCTGAAAGCAGCTTAACCAACTAACTAACTTCCCCTCACCCTGTTCTCCTCTGTTAGTGACCTTATTGGTTTATTTGGCCTCAAAATTAAAAACATTTTTATTACCAGAAACCCTTTGTTTTATGCTGCTTCCTTTACGAGCTGCGTCGTAACACCATCTGTAAACCACCTCAATATCTCTACTTCCTGAATGTGATCGTTCAAAAATCACAACAGTCGACATTAAACGACACAACACAAGTTTTTCAAAACACTACAGTAAACTCTGAAATGATAAACATGTGTATTTGTGTTTCAGTGTGTCTTGCAGACGTCCAGCAACTGATGGTGATTAAAGAAGAGGTTCCCCCTGAGCAGCAGCAGTGGAGCCCCCTTGTGGACCAGGCGGATCCAGAGCCCCCCCGCATTAAAGAGGAACAGGAGGAACCGTGTACCACTCAGGATGGACAGCAGCTTCAAGGACTTGAGGAGGCTGATATCAAGTTCACATTGACTCCTGTCGATGTGAAGAGTGAAGAAGATGAAGAGAAACTTAAATCGTCAAAGCTTCACCCGAGGGAGACGAAGGAGAAAAGAGCAGAGTGTGGAGGACCAGAACCAGCCAGGAACTCAGGTCCTGATGGACGTTTACAATCAGGTCCTGAAGACAAGACTGAAGACTCTTCTGAGACTGAAGACAGTGAGGATGATTGGATGGAGACCAGGGAACCTCAGACTGGTTTAAATACAAGAAATAACAAACAGCCTCTAAGTGATATGGGATGTAAGACAAAAAATCGTTTAGTTGCTCTGAGTGTGGTAAAAGATTTACCCACAAGGGCCATCTAAATACACATATGAGGATTCATACAGGACAGAAACCGTTTAGTTGCTCTGAGTGTGGTAAAAGATTTACCCACAAGGGCCATCTAAATAGACATATGAGAATTCATACAGGACAGAAACCGTTTAGTTGCTCTGAGTGTGGTAAAAGATTTAACCAAAAGGGCAGTCTAACTAAACATATGAAGATTCATACAAAAGAGAAACCGTTTAGTTGATCTGAGTGTGGTAAAAGATTTAAGATTAAATCTTATTGTACGAGACGTGAGGATTCATAAAGGAGAGAAGTGATTCAGGTGCAACCTTTGCAACAAAATCTTTATTAGGATTTATCAGCATATATTCATATTATACATATTCATAGTTCACTGTTTTAAATAGATTATTAACAGTTTTTATGTCCCTAGAAAATATAACTCAATGAATAACATGAGAGATTTGTGTTTATATATATTATTTCTATTGATTTCTACATAATTCATCTATTTTTCGTAATGTCCATGTCATTTTAAGGTTAGAGTGTGTTCCTTGCAGAGTATGAATGTGTGTTCTTAACTAGTTCATATGATTAAATATGTTTGTTTTAAAACAATGGTTTCTTGGTTTGCGAGATTTAATGACAGTTTGTGTTCTCCTCAATGTATTGAATGTGTTTCCAAGAATCAAAGTCGAATAAAAATGGCGTCGTCGCCCTCTTTGTTTCGGTACGAACGGCGGATGCACTGGCAACAGTTGAATTGTCTCATCACGAGACGAATTAATCAGCTTCTCACAGTCAGACATGTTTGTTTACGTTTGACGTGAAGTCGGACCTGGGCAATTTCAGTTCAGCTTGTCTTTGATGCTTTGTATTTTTGAATTTGTCTTTTCAGTGGAGCACTTTTTATCAACTGTTTTGAATTTTGTTACAAAAATAAAATTGTTATTATTATCTTATGCTTGACATGAGCTAGAATGAATACTTGGATCAATACCTCTGTTAGGCCTTCACACATTTTTGGCCATACTAAATAAAAGAAGACCTCTGGCATAAAGCATAACAAAGGACTCATGTTTCCTTTAAATGTAAAATTAAAACCTGCCTGTTAATGTAATTTCAAAGACTCATCTACCAACATTTTCAGATGATGGAAAAAAGACCAGTTTTCATTTTGGGGCAATAGGGACCCCATGTGGAAAGGATCTGCCATGATCATTAAAATGAGCCGCCGTAATAATACAAATATAATGGTAAATATAAAGTTTTTACTTAAAAGCATAGAATATCTTTACACATTGAGAAGCTTTCTTATTATGGATATGCTCTTTTACAAATGTTCTTCATAATGTTGAAGAGACACACCACAGAGTTTGGTCAAACATTTTCTTCATATTGTCACATAAAAATAAAGGAGTCTGACAGGAATAGAGAGTCACACCTCTGCTTGTCATGGATGTGTACTCAGCCCTGTTGTGATCCGGATTTTCTTGATGATCACCCAGTCCCTCTGTCCTGCTGTGACTTGTATCCTCAGACAGGATAAAGCAGAGTTATACTTTTTGTTTACCTCATGCATCTCAAACCTCCCGTTCACTACTGTCCCGACTGACTGGAACGCCTTACAACTCTTCTCAGAGTTCTCGATTGTAACGTCATGGCCCAACTCCACCTGAGCTGACTCCAGGAGGTCTTTACCCTCTGACCCAGTTTCTACAAATATATCTGTCACCACTGCAGGAATTGTTAACACCACAGTCAGGTAATTTCCCTTTTCTGGGGCAATCCCCCAGAAGAATTCCTCCCCTGCTTCCCAGGCATTTTTGGGGATATGTTTCTCGTAGGTGGACATATCAGAGTAAACTTCAGCTGCAGGATTGGCGTAGAGCCCTTCTTCAAAGTCCTTGTCCTTAAGCTTGTTGTATGTCCCTTCGAACGAGGAGAAAGTGCCCATGTGCTGGAACAGCGATGGTTTAAAAATGATCGTCTCCTTCTGAGTCAGCAGCACTCGAAAGTGAGACATCAACCAGTCGCAAGGCATTTCCTGGTAGAAGAGGAAGAGGAAGCGGGCCAAGAGAGGAAGATGGGCGGATTTGTAGAGCTTCCCGATGTAGCCAAGGGCTGAGAATTCCAGCATTGTCCAAGTGGTCTTCTTTGCCTCTTGCTCCCCAACATGCTTCCTGATGGTGGTGAGGAAGTTTTTGGCAGATGAGACGTCATCCTCCAGCTGGATATAGTACTTGGCAAGACTGGCACTGTAGTGGATGAGGAAGGAGTAATCCAAGTTCTGCTTGGAGCGGTACGATACCCTCTGCGGAGCATCATTGTAGTTCCTCTTTAAACCTGTAGGAGAATCAAAGGGTGATTTCAGACTGTACTGAATGCACTGACCTCCTGATAATCACCAGAAATTATCTGTGGAGTGGCTGATTGTGAGAAGGCAAAGGGGTCAAAGACAATTAAAGTTTCGAAAATTTTATCTTTTAGAACTTTTCTAGTGCTTTCTATAAAGATGTAATACATATTTTGGATCCAGAACAATGTTGTTAAACACATCTCATTTGTTAAATTTCAAACTGCAAAGATTCATTTTAAACAACAATTACAATTGTGTTTTAAGTGAAATCTTTGGCAGGTACCCATTAGAGGGTCTTCACTGCCTAACATGCTATTATATAGTGTTCTACTAACCAGGTATTCAATATTTTAACCATGTAAATTTAAAAGTGGAAAAATAATTACAAAAATGCAAAAATCAGTCCATTCGACACAATGCAATATATTGTGACTGAACATGTTTTAGTCAAGATTCAGAGCTAACCTCTGAGCTTTAACACTGCAATGTACCATGACTTGATATCTATAAGATCTGCAGGAAATCTCCATCTTCATAACATAAATTACACACACAATAGAAAGCAGTTCTCAAAGAGTCACAGTTTGCGCCTGTGGTGCATTTCCTTTTTTTTTTCTTTCTGTTTATTTGAGTTTTATAAGGATAGTTCCCAGTCAGCATTTGAAATACATTCTACATAATTCCCGTCCCATGTGCCCGCCCCCAACCCAACCCAGCATCCCCTTGAAACAACAATAAATAAATAAGTAAACATGTAATGTACACTCTGCACTGTGCTATACTAAAGATATTATGAATAGACCCAGTCTGTTATTTGGGTTAAATTGTCATAATATGTAAGAAAAGCCTCCATACCTTTTCAAATTTGTCTGTGACTCCCCTCAGTGTATATTTAATCTTTTCAAGCTTCAAATAGAACATGATCTCTTTAAGCCATCTTGTATGAGATGGTGGCACCGGCCTCTTCCAGTTAAGGAGGATAAGGCGCCGAGCTAGCATAGTGGTAAAGGCGATCACAACATGCATGCCAACCGGCCCTACTGGGCAGGCATCACCCCAAAGAGTGCAGTGACAGGTTGAGGTTCAATCGTCATGTGATAGATGTCACTAAGCGATGCAAAGATTTTCTCCCAATATGTTTGGAGGCTCGAACATAGCCAAAACATGTGTAGCCAGGTTGCAGTGGCAAGCTTACATCGGTCACATGTGGGATCAGTATTAGGGTATATTCTTGCTAATTTCTCTTTGGTGAAATGGAGACTATGAACTATCTTAAACTGTATTAGACCGTGCCTAGCACAGGGGGAAGAAGAGTGAACCCGGCCAAGCCCACTGACCATCAGCAAATGAAAGGCCTAGGTCTTGTTTCCAAATTGTCCTTAGGTTATTCAGAGACTGTGGGTTTATCGCGTCAATCTCCCCATAAATCCTAGAGATGGTGCCCTTGAGACCAGCCTTAAATCCTAGGAGATTATCTAAGGGCGTGCTTGGGGGTTGCTCAGGGAAAGGGTGGTAACCCCTTTGTACAAAGTGCCTGATCTGTAGATATCGAAAGAAATGGGAACGGGGCAACGTGTATTTCTCTGACAATTGATCAAATGAAGCAAACACCTTGTTAACATAAAGATCCTTAACAAGTCTAATCCCATTACCATGCCAGGCCCGAAAGGCCAGATCTGACTTGGAAGGGGTGAAAAGAGGATTTGCAAGAATAGGAGCCTGTATTGATGCACTCTGCAGGTGAAAATGTTTCCAAAATTGTACCCAGATCTTCACAGTATGGGCAACTACAGGGTTTTTAAAAGAACCAGAGTTAAGTGGCAAGGGAGCTGTTACCAGTGAATGGAGTTGTAATTTAAAAGATTCCAATTTAACCCAAGCGGGGGTTTCCACTTCTGCACCACTATTAGCCCACATTATGACCTTTTGAACATTGCAAGCCCAGTAATAGTGAAGAAAATTAGGCATTGACATACCTCCTAACTTTTATGGCCTTTGTAAAAAAGTTCTGCGAATACGGAATCTGAATACATTGATACAAATACAGAAACCTATGAAGAACATTCATCTTAATTAGATTGATTCGGCCAGCTAATGATAAAGGTAACATGTGCCAGCGGTTTATATCCTGCCTGCACTGATCCAGTAATGGTGTGATTGACAGACACTCTCTTGAATGGGAAGGCTGCGGTTGGGATATCGAGAGCTGCTTTATTTATGGGATAAAGTTCACTTTTATCTAAATTCAGTTTGTAACCTGAATTTCCAAATTGTTCCAAAGATGACAGGTCGTGCGGCAAAGAAGATACTGGGTTAGCAATGTACAAAAGTAAATCATCGGCATAAAGTGATAGCTTGTGTGTTGTGTCTCCTCGAGTTATTCCTTCAATTGCCTGGCATTGATGAATAGAAGCCGCAAGCGGTTCAATCGCCAGAGCAAAAAACAGGGGACTCATAAGACAGCCCTGTCTCGTGCCTCTATGTAGTGGGAAATATTTTGAGTGAGTCATTAGTATGGACAGAGGCTAAGGGAGACGCGTACAACAATTTAACCCAGGATATAAATTCATCAACAAAGACAAATTTCCACATGATCATAAATAAATATTCCCACTCCACCTGGTCGAACGCCTTCTCTGCATCTAAGGATATTACAAGTTCAGGATCCTCCGAACGGGTTTCTGCGATTCCTTAAGGGTTGGTAGGTTCAAATTTTGAAAAGATGACTCTGAATCTGAAGCCTCATCATCATATTCAGACAAGTATAAGTTTGTATAAAACGCTACAAAGGCATCATTAATCTCCTTGTGGTCTGTAGTCACTGACCCCGAGGTGGTCTTAATTTGAGTTATCTGGCGTGAGGCTGCAGTTTGGCGGGCTTGGTGAGCGAGAAGCCGGCCTGCTTTGTCGCCAAACTCATAAAACGAATGTCGGGACTTTAGTAACAGCTGCTCTGCTGCTGAGGTAGAGCCTAGATCAAACTCAGTCTGTAGGTGAATCCGCTTTTGATAAAGTTCTGGAGTAGGCGCTGAGGCATACTGATTGTCCAGCTGTGAAATTTTTACAGAAAGCTCTTTCAATTTAGCCATCCTTGCCTTTTCAGTATTTGAGGCATAGCCAATGATTTGGCCCCGCAAGTATGCTTTCAGCGCTTCCCCTATGGTGCTATGAGATACCTCCGGTGATGCATTGATCTCAATAAAAAAATGTATGTGGGTTTGGATGAATTTGACAATCAGACAGTAGAAGAGAGTTCAGGCGCCACTGTTTATATGGGGAAGGATGATCAGGAAAATCTAGTTCAAAGGATAAGGGGGCGTGATCAGATATAACTATACTAAGATAAGTAGGAGGGCTAGAAAAGGGTTTAAGCCGCGTATCTAGAAAAAAATTGGTGAACTGGTGAAAAGAAAGAAAACACTTTTCCTGTAGGGAAGTGAAAACGCCAGGGGTCAACCATTCCGTACTGCTCAATAAAGGTACTAATAGCTGTGGCCATTTTAGACCGTGGTGCATGTCTGGTAGAAGACCGATCAAGACTGGGGCAAAGAACACAGTTAAAGTCACCCCCAACAATCAAATGGTGGCTATTGACCCCAGGGACTGTAGAGAAAAAGGAGTTAATAAAAGCGCTGTTGTCCCAGTTTGGAGCGTATACACTAGCGAGAATAACAGGTTTGTTGAAAAGCTGACGGGTGACTATGACGAACCGGCTGTTCGTGTCTGCAATTATCTGATCACTACCAAAGGTGACATTTTTGTGTATGAGAATAGCTGCGTCCCTGGCCCTAGCGTTAAACTTGGAATGAAAGAATTTCCCCACCCAACTCCTCTGAATACCTAAAACATCTGCACTTTGTAAGTGTGTCTCTTGGAGCTCTGATAATATCTCGTCCCTCACTGCAGCTACATCCTCTGTGATGCCATCTCGCAGTTCTTTCAGTGCCCAGTGTGTTAGTTCCAAGCTCGGATTGTCCGACGTTTTATTTCCAGCACCGGCTTCGGGCGGCGTGGCCTGATCGTTCTTGGCAGCTTGTTTCCCTCTACCGGCTTTCTTTGACATATTTACGGTCCAACGGTTATGAGTAACGGAGTAGAGGTTTTCAGAAAGTGCAACTAGACTTTAAACTAAACACGTGTTTAAACAGAATAAAGTACAAAATAAACGAGGAGAGTTTTACACAGGACGTCCTCACTCCGCCATGACACCTTAACTTGATAGTAATATCTACAAGTACAAATGATCAAATTGACTTTTTTTGGAAAGTTTATTGCATCTTTAACTTTAAACTAGTTAACATTTAAAAAATGTAATGGAGAATTTAAGACCTTTGAATAACATTATGTCATATAGCGATATTCCGTTCCCTGCAACCTGACTTACTGGTTGCTACATCCTGACTTTTTCAGCTAATTGTAATTAAGATAAGCTTCTACTTAAAGGTAGTATTAGCCTCTGCTCAAGTTTATACTGATATTTTTTGAATAAAAAATGATATTTTCTTAGTTTTACATTGGTTCTACCACTTTAAGCAATATTTGAGAGATATCTACAAATGTTTTTATTTAGCTATAATGGTCACTTGAGCTCCTCTGGCTGATGCAATATTTTGTTAACTGTTATTACCTTTTCATTTCAAAATAAAAGTCTAGAGTTTAGGGTTGTGCCAACCTGAAATTTAAAATATGCAAACAGGACCTACTTTTGAATTTAGTATCTTTAAAGTAACATTTCAAATAGTTTTCCTTTTCTGCACATTTGCACACATTTGATGGAGCTGACATTTAGTGTTTTGAGAAGCCAAAAGTAATATATAATTTAATATATGTATGTAGTGAAATTGTGTCTAACTAAATAGGTTTTAAAGAATAAAGCAACATATGTCAAGAATAGATTACATTATAAAAAAAAGGAAATGCACTTGGACGTGAAAATATGCAAGTCATGACATTGACCCAAATGTCCGAGTGTAGAGAAGTCTGGAGAAGGTCCTAATGACACGATGTGAATTGTTTGAATGTTTGAAAACAACTAGACAGAGTTTAACACAGCTTCAACAAAACAGTAATGACACAGATGTGAATTCAGTTGTGAGTTAGACATGAATGCTGCACCTGTAAGGGGAGGGTAGTAGTCCTCAGGAACATGGATGATTACCAGCTGGCCTTGCTCCAACTCTGAGGCAAATGCAGTTTTGATCTCCCTCACTGTGGCAACTCTCCAGCTGACATCAAAATCTGCTAGCAGCACTATCACCACCATGTCTGAGCGCTCTTCAGAAGACGACTGTCCGAAGAGGGACTGCAAGGTGGGAATTAGATAGCGGCCCTTCTTCCTATTTATCGATGACATCCCAACAGATAAATACCCTAAAACAGAAATGGGAAGTCAGAGTTGGCTTTACACCGTTCAGAATACATATATTTTCTACATGATCAATACACATTGTGCTTTGTGCCAATCCTATTGAAGCCAAGTCCTAATGTCAAATAATGCTACCCAACAGGTTTGGATGTCACATCTACTGGGCTCTCTGGCAGCCTGAGTTAACCTGAGTTTATTCAAGGATGTATAAACTGGCCTTGATTCTTAGCCTCACCCAAGCAAAGAGGGTCTGATTTACAGACTTTCAGAACATAGTCAGCCTTGAGTTAAAACAACACAGGGCTGTGTTGGCCAGCTCAGCTACCTTAAGACTAAATACAATTTCTGTTGTTTTATTACGTCTGAAGAAGTAGTCACCATTGACCTCTGAAACTCCAAAAGTGTTTTGTAAACTCAAACACTTTCCCCCACACCTCCATCATCATAGAGGAGAGTACATAATGAGTGAATTTACATTTCTGGGTGAATTATCCCTTTAAGATCTGTCATCCCAGATACAAAATACAAAAGGTAGTTTGTGTTCCATGGAGTTTAGCCTTCTTGGCGTTGTGAGATGGCATAATTGTAATAAATATTTTCATAAATTTCCCAGAACAAAATACATGTTTGGGAATAACTTCAGATAACAATCACATGAAAAAATAAATCAAAAAGTATATCACACACTCTGTTGAATAGATGGTGCTCCAGCGAGCAGCTTATAGGACGTGTTGAGAGGAAGGTAATCTCCCTGATCAACCCAGGACTCCATTCTGACAAACCTCTCTGTCTGCCAAGATAATTCATTTGGAATGTGTTCACTTGACCTTGTGGGGCCCTGCAAAACAAAAATGTCACAGAAGGTCAGAATATGCTACGTAAATAGGTTTCATTGGGAAGGTCTACTGCTAAATCAATGAGCAGTGTAAATACAGTTTGAATGATGTTTTCTTTTAAAGACCCACTTTCAGGTTTGTATCAACATTGCAAGCAGCATAAATGTAAATGTGCATCTCATCTCTAAAATATGTACATTCAAAATAATATCAATTAATATAAATGTTATCCGCTGTGTGTGTGTGTTAGAGAAAGAGAGAACATCTTTGGGATGGATTTCAGAATACAGACCAGTTACGTGGGAATAAAAGTCAAGCGGAAAAAATTATTTGTGGGTCAGAGCTTAAGGTCAGTCCCCGGAAAGTAGTACATGTAATACATGTAACTGGCCAAAAGTGGCCTGCGACAACATGTGTGTGTGTATGTGTGTGTGTGTGTGTGTGTGTGTGTGTGTGTGTGTGTGTGTGTGTGTGTGTGTGTGTGTATGTATGTGTGTGTGTGTTTGTACTTACATCTATGAGAAAACTTGAGTGGCTCATGAGGTACAATCCCCCAGCTAGTAGGAGCACTGCCAAAACAGCGTTCTTCGTTAAATAACGTCGCATTTCCTATCAGTCACAGACACACACAAACACCATCCATTATACTGATTCAGTTACTAGATTATGAATGATTTAGAGGGCGCAGACATGCTGACAGGTTAGACAGACTATGAGAGGGAATTGATTTGGTGTAAACAAGCTCCTCTCTGTAAAATAGGTATATCAACAAACTCATAATCACATTGTGTGTCAAATATTGAAAGTAATGACAAAATGTCTCTTTTGCTTAGATGCCAGTGACATAATCAGCCACCAGGTCTGTCCAGATTGTGCTACATTATGCATCTGCTGATGTTGATCAAGCAATTAGTGAGAACTATGAGAACTTCTGAGGTGAATGAACCACATCCTTATCATTTCTTGTTTCCGACTTTAGAGTGCTGCTGCTTGACTTTCACATCACAACAATGACTGTTTCAATCAGCCTGCTCCTACTTTCAGTTGTATTTATACAACCTTAGTTTCAATATAATTGAATTAAAAACTGTAATCAGATTACTGGTGGCTCAGATTTAACTTTCTCAAAACAGGTAAGAGATAAACACTGATCTATGGCTGCTCAACATATGCCTATGGATTTACATATGCCTATAGTGCAGACTGTGGTAAGTCAGTACTTCTACCATTTGCATTACAAATGTCCAATTTGGATTTTTCACGTCTTGCTGGATTTATAGCTCTGTTGCTAGATCTGAAATATAAAAGGGGTGTAGGAGGTGAATGAGTAGTACAGGATGAATACGTTGTCAAATGAATGGAGGGTAAACTTTATATTTATAATAGTCTGCTCTGTTAACATGCACTGAAAAGTCAGGCTTTCAATATAGTCCAGGAGTCGTGTCAAAACGAGATACTTTAGTGTCCTCTCTGGTGTAAGGACACTGGGCAAAGTCTAATTATAGAGAAGAATGCCTCGTCTATGATTACCTCAGGCCTATATTCTCTCCCGCACTGCTGTACCTCGTTTGTTGGTCCCCTTTGGTGTCCCCTCCTGGAATTGATCTTGAGAAACTTCTCTGTTTATCCTATCCCCCGACAGTAAAATGAAAGATACGCCCCTGTGTGTCTGTGTGCTGAAGGTAGAGATGTCTTATTCAAAGGAAGAAACCTGAGCATAATAAAGCTGCCACACGAAAAATGTAGCTAGTTCCACAGTAACATTGTACAGAGTTAGTTTAGAGATAACTTTCGCTAAAAACTGTCTAACAAATAGGGTAACGTAACTTCATATAAGATATAAAATTATCAATAAAAGTAGCATTTCTGTCAATATTGTTGTAAATATAACATCTTTTAACAATAAAAGAAACATTACTGTACAACTATTTTTGTAGAACAGCGGTCGCCAACCGGTCGTTTGCGATCGATATGTCACAAACAAATGGTTGCAACACTTTCTGCAGTTTTTCCACATTTTGTTATGTTACAGCCTTATTCCAAAATGGATTCAATTCATTTTTTTCCTCAAAATTCTAACATGTACATAAGTATTCACAGCCTTTGTTGAAGCACCTTTGGCAGCAATAACAGCCTCAAGTCTTTTTGAGTATGATGTTACAAGCTTGGCAAGCATATTTTTGGGCAGTTTCTCCTGTTCTTCTTTGCAGGACCTCTCAAGCTCCATCAGGTTGAATGGGGAGCGTCGGTGCACAGCCATTTATCAGATCTCTCCAGAGATGATCAATAGGGTTCAAGTTTGGGCTCTAGCTGGGCCACTTCAAGGACATTCACAGAGTTGTCCCCAAGACACTCCTTTGTTATCTTGGCTGTGTGCTAAGGGTCGTTGTCCTGTTGGAAGATGAACCTTCCCCCCCGAGTCTGAGGTCCGGAGTGCCCTGGAGCAGGTTTTCATTAAGGATGTCTCTGTACATTGCTGCATTCATCTTTCCCTCGATTCTCAATATTCTCCCAGTTCCTGCTGCTGAAAAACATCCCCACAGCATGATGCTACCACCACTATGCTTCACTGTAGGGATGGTATTGGCCAGGTGATGAGCGGTGCCTGGTTTCCTCCAGACATGATGCTTGGCATTCAGGCCAAAGAGTTCAATATTTGTTTCATCAGACCAGAGAATTTGGTTTATCATGGTCTGAGAGTCCTTCAGGTGCTTTTTGGCAAACTCCAGGCTGGCTTTCATGTGCCTTTTACTGAGGAGTGGCTTCAATTTGGCCACTCTACCATACAGGACTGATTGGTGGAGTTCTGCAGAGATGGTTTGCCTTCTGGAAGGTTCTCCCCTCTTCACAGTGCGACGCTGGAGGTCTGTCAGAGTGACCATCGGGTTCTTGGTCACCTCCCTGACTAAGGCCCTTCTCCCCCAATCACTCAGTTTGGCCGCAAGGCCAGCTCTAGGAAGAGTCCTGGTGGTTCCAGACTTCTGAGTGTCATGGCAAAGGCTATGAATACTTATGTACATGTGATTTTTTCATTTTTTCAGATGACAACTGAGCCAAAGTTTCCAGGTGCCAATAATCTCCAATAAGGCATGTAATTTAAATAAATGTAAAATAAGGAAGATTATTTAATGTTTTCACACTTTTCAGAGTTCCATCTAAGCAAACCGGCATATTGAACTGTTTTTTCAACAAATCTTTGATTAATGACCCTCCTTACTGGAGTGTGTCAAACGCTGCTTCAGCGCATGCATACAAAGCAAAATCGGGAGTGTTAATTCAACTCACAGAGTGTTAAATTTAACACTTTTTCTGAGTCTATATAATCCTCACGGATTCTGAGTTAAAATTACACTTTGAAAAGTGTTAATATTTGAACTCTTTAACAGTGATAAATATTTGACACCCTTGGTGTTATTTTATGACACCACATAAGTGCACCTTTAACTCTAAATTGTGTTATTCCCTTTCACTGTGAGTGTTAATTTTTAACATACATAGTGTTATTTTATGACTCATTAAAGTGTATTTTTAACACTAAAATGAGACCGAGGGTCAGTCTCACACCTGTCTTGATAAAGAGAGCCGAGGAATTTTGTTATGGTTTGGTGCAGAGATTTGTGGTGAAGCTCCTCCCATATTTTATGATCAACTCCCCCTGAAGCACTGCATGAAAAGAAGCGTTTGTGTCAATCTGTGTCGCAGAGAAGTGTTGGCACATCCTTCGGTTAACGACTTTCACACGTATCTGCAGGCAGCAAAGGAAACGCTCAGGGTTCCTGCAGTTGTCAAGCCTGTGAGCTGTTGAGATTTGACCCCCCCTGCTCGAACTCCTAGAGGACGCTTTCACATGCAAATGACAATGCTCTGAGCTTCACAAATGCAAATCAGTTTCCCTGAGAGCAGATAACACCAATGTGTAAGAGGCACCAACAAACTATCTGGCTGAGTAAACCAGGCTTAAAATAAATATTAAACCTGAAATTTTAAATTGTTCTTAAGTAAGTTAGTGTACTATAATGAATTATATTGTATACTACGAACAGAGGTCAATGCAGTCAAAAGAAATGAAACAATGCACTTTATTTCAAATTTTTATTGTCATCCAAAACAATCCTAAATCTCAACAACTGTACAGAGTGGCATGATTACAGTCACTTTTTCAATTGTGCTGGTTAAATGCACAGAGGATTTGTTAACCACACCTCTACCAGCAAAGAAATGGTGCTGGGTTTGATCATCTGTGTCCTGTAAGCTCCAAACTTCTACTGGCTTTCCATAAGAATATCTGTCCTCCCAAAATACTGGCATTGAATTCACATGTCAATGGCAAACTAAGCTGTTCCATGAATTATAAATGGTACCTTTTCACCACTACTTTCAAAATTGCTATGAAACATTCATTGATTTAATGATTTATTTTTTCAGTGTAATATTTAATCCCCCATGGACTGCACAGTGACAAAACACAGCAGCCGGCTGTTTGGCTACAACATACATCTCCACTCAGTTTGATTATTATTTTAAATATAAAGAAGACACAATATAGAGCTTAAATTCCTTCATAATTTGAACTTCAATTGTCTAATTGTTGTTATTAAACTTTCTCAGTATTCCATTAAAACAGTCAACACTTTTATCCAAAGCGACTTACAATAAGTGCATTCAACTATAAGGTTACGAACACAGAACAGCGTGAATCATGGGTGTAAATGTACAAACACCACAAAAAATAAACCTGGCCTCAGTCACATACTCATCCTATATGAAGTAACCGCTGCTCACGTCACCCGCTCGCGTCATTGGACTCGATGGACTCGTCCAATCAGAGCCTCGTAAACGCCGTGCAGCAGCGTCGAGTGTCCCGCAGAAAGGAAGCGGGTCGTGTTTAGCTTGTCCCGTACGAGTGACTCTGTTCTCGGGGTAAATAACTTGCTGAAGTCGACACGACGCTGTTCCCTGGAGGAGAAGATGAGTGCGTGGGAAGCAGAGCCGCGGGGCCGGTGTGGACGAGTCGAGGCGGAGAAGACGGGCGCACAGTCCCTGAGTTACGGTGAGAGCTAAGCTAGAGACGCCATGCTAACCACTAAGCTAACTGGTACATCTGAAAGCATGTCCGCCACTCTTTGGGATAGCGAGAAAGTTGCTAAAATACGAATACAGCATCGAGTGCTGGAGCAGATCTAGTGCATGTGTAAATATGTATGAATTACTTAGATGTAACAGTTTGTTCTCGTTAAGTTTTTTCATCAACGTGACTTTTTTCTGTATGTTTTCACAGCCTCAGCCCCCCCCACACAAACAAAGAGGCGTTAGGCTGAGACGCTGAAAGTCCGGATTTAAAGTGCAGAAAATTAAGCCATTGAATGTAAGTAACTGTTTATGAATTGTTTTGATGTTTTTTTGCTGTGGATCTTCCAATGGTGATGCAGCGCGGCTATTTCCGTTTATTAATAATAAAGTCATGTTACATGTGTTGTTTTCCAGCTGCCTGTCCATGACGTACAAAGACACACTATGAGCCAGTATGATCCGACCAGACCTTACATCAGCATTGAGGAGTTGTCGGAGAAGAAAGAGGGTAAGGTTATATTCATTAAATAATTTTCCAGTTACATGTAAAGGTGTATGTTGTCATTGAACTGTGCTAATTTTACTGAATGTGTTTACAGCTGATTGAAGCGGGACAGATGACATGGATCCATCCTTCCACAGCCAGGAGCCCACCGACCTGTGTCCCACACTTCATATAAGACTGGAAGCTACACTGGATCTCACAGCTACACACCACAACCGTCTACACACTGGAGAAGATTCAGACAGAGTCCCACAAAGAAGTCATGACCCAGAGGCTGCAGAGAAACATTTCAAGCCTCATCTGAGTTTTTGTACAATATTTTTGCTGTATGTAAATAAAGCTTTCACTCCACATATACCTTGTTCACATTTGTTCCCTGTACAATATGTTCACCTATAGCATCACATGAATGTTTAGTTTTAATTAACTGCAGTGCTTTTGGTAAAGGCTTACTTATAAATAATAATAAATATTAATATATACATTTTTATTATAAATATTGTGTGGGAGGGGCTTACCCCACGTGCGGAATGCTGTGACCCCACGTGTGCACTGCAATGACCCATAAGGTGACCAATAGCAACACTTCTACCAGCCAATCACGAGTGACATTAGTTTCAAGGGTCTGTGGTTTCCTCCAATGGTGAGTAGAGAGAGGTTCTAGCCAGCGGCTGGACTCCGATTCATATGCTAATTAGATCACACGTCGCGATCGGTCCGCGAGGCTCAGCGAGCCCCCCCGCGGCTCTCTCCTTTGTTCTCCAAATCCCCCTTAAGGTCCGCAAACGCCGATAGACCCACCTTGTCTTCACTGGCGAACGCCGAGGTAACATCATGGAAACAGTTGGTTACAGCAGGGGATTAGGCCTGTCCGTAGAGGTTCACTGTGACAATAATACTGCTTTTCGTCTAGTGAAGTGAATCTAACTCAGTCACAGGTGTTAACATTAAACTCGCTTGTTTGACAACGCTCGCAGAGCTTTTTTGACACTAGTGGTGTTAAAACAACTCCAAAATCGACACCCACCAACTCAAAAATATTAACACTGAAACAACAACACTACAGATTTTGCTGTGTAGGCTACAAAAGTTCAGTCACAAGTGTGTGGCAAGTGTAAACACAATTTGAGCAGCGTCGATCCGAGCCTGATACATAGACAAGTGACAACATGGAGACGTGACTTTGAGTCAGAGAAGTTCTGGTCTGTTAAACCCACACAGTAAATTTCGCAGTGTTAAATGTGCAGTGTCAAAGTTCATTGACTCTTTCAGAGTTATTACAACAACAGATTGAGTAGAATGCCCCCTAGTGTTGGTGTTAATTTGCAGAGTTACAAGGCGCCGTGTCGATTTGACTCTGTAAAGCCCCGCCCACCTCGTCATCCTTCAAACCGATGAGATCAACCGTCAAGATTTTTCCAACCGCCATGTTCTCCCCGTCGAGCGGCCGCGGTAAGTTTCTTATTTTCATATATTAACCCACTTTTTATGTTGACATTTCAACAGAAATTGTGTTTATGAAGAACATTGTGTTGCTCGCCCCCGTATTTGATCGGGTTTTGTATCTTAACACCGAACTAAAAACGGCTAACGGGACCGAGTGAATACCTAGCTTAAAATGCGCTCGTGTCCAACTTGACCATGTCCGCAAAAGGTAATTAATAGGGATGAGCCGGATACTCGGCTGAAACGAGTATCCGGTACGGATAAAGCACTTTTGCCGAGTACGAGTTTTAGACGAGTAATCGGAGTCATTATCTGTGCTCGGACTGAATGAAAATCCTCACACAGCGTCACACCGCTCCGCCCGTCACACACGGCTCTGCTCACTCACTCACAGAACAGCTCTCTGTCTCTCAGTCACTCAGGTTCACTGCGCATCGGGACTGTTCCATAGGCTCAGTCAAGGAAGCAGAAATGATTCGTTCATTTACCGACTGGGTCTTCGGGTACGAGTCTTTGGATCATTTTTCACGAGACCTGCATTGGCTCCGTAGAGGAGCGCTGGAGATGCGAGGGACGTTCACTGTCTCCCGGAGAAATGATCACTCTGTGTTTTTAGTATAGAAAGATGTGAATTATATTTGTTCACAAGTCATAATGACTGGTTTTGTTATTTTCACTTTACATTTACACTTACTTTACAGTAAAGTAAACCTCTATTAAATACAGTACAACATGACAGTTTGTATGGTTTGAAATTGTCATCTATTATCACACTGGCATTTAATTATCACGGCAAACAATTACACAGCACTAAACTTTAAGTGTTAATGTAAAGTTAAAATAACAAAACCAGTCTGTATGACTTGTGAACGAATATAATTCACGTATTTCTATACTAAAAACACAGAGTGTTCATTTCTCCGGGAGACAGTGAACGTCCCTCGCATCTCACTCACACACACACACACGCACACGCGCACACACACACACACACACACCTGGTGTGGAAATACATTTAAAAAAAATAAAAATAAAAAAATCATAAAAAAATTTCAAAGTTAAAAAAGAAAGTTATGTTGAACCAGCCCACTTCCGGGTTAAATCACACCCACTTCCGGGTTAGGCCCCGCCCACTCAGAGTACGGATACGGATAATTCATATGGTTAACAGATACAGATACAGATACAGATAATGCTGTACTCGCTCATCCCTAGTAATTAACACAGGGTTCCCGCGGGGTCTTAAAAAGAGTTTTTTTCAACCTGTTCGCGTTGAGAACACAAAACGAACGAAAGACACGACACAGACAACAACGTAAATGAAGCGAACGAGGACCCACCAACACCGACCGAAAAAGCGCCAACGACAAAAATGTAAACGTATAGATACAGCTACAACGCTGAGTGGGAGCAGTCTGTCTGTCTGTCTCTGTCTGCGTGTGTGTCTCCCTCTTTGTGTATGTGTGTGTGTGTGTGTCTGTCTCTGTCTGCGTGTGTGTCTCTCCCTCTTTGTGTATGTATTTGTGTGTGTGTGTCTGTCTCTGTCTGCGTGTGTGTCTCTCCCTCTTTGTGTATGTGTGTGTGTGTGTGTCTGTCTGTCTCTGTATGTGTGTGTCTCTCCCTCTCTGCGTATGTATGTGTGTGTGTCTGTCTGTCTCTGTCTGCGTGTGTGTCTCTCCCTCTCTGTGTATGTATGTGTATGTATGTGTATGTGTGTGTGTGTGTGTCTGTCTGCGTGTGTGTCTCTCCCTCTTTGTGTATGTATGTATGTGTGTATGTGTGTGTCTGTCTGTGTCTATGTCTCTGTCTGTCTGTGTCTGTCTCTGCATGTGTGTGTCTGTCTGTTATCCATTCATACAAAGATGTAACATTCATTCATTTTTAGGGTGTGCTACGACTCTCTGGTCCTGTGCTAAAAAACAGTACAGCCCTGGACTCGGGTGTTTTATTATGAAGTAAAAATGGAAGTGGTGCTTGTCAATTCTGTAAATAGCTGATCCTTTATCTGCTGTTTGGTGGCCTGAAACAAGCTACACATTTTATTTTCAAATTGAACAATAAAAGTTAACGTTAGTCTTACTGCAGGGCTCTGTTGAAAACCACGCACTTGCTGTTAAATTTGTGTTTTTGTTATCATGATAAGCATATAAGATTCTGACAATGAGGAATTGTGTGCTGCAGGAACCATGTTGATTAAAGCCAGGCTTGGTGATGTCCAAAAATTTGTTAGAATAACGGAGCCAGATCTCAAAGAGTTCTTGATTGCAGGTAAGAAATTGACATTAGACTCAAACATTGCACTGGAAGCTTTATGGTGCTAAATGTGATAGTAACTTTCTGTACAAATGTTACCATCTCTATTGACATTGAGAAACTTTGAATTCTTTGCTAAAAAAAAAGTTATAATACTACAAATACTTTTATTATACACATTAATTTATTCATGTTTGTTAAAAAAAAGTAGACTAATGTTCCAGATTCATTGGACGTGAATGTTTGACCATCATGAACACATACAAGTATTTGTCTTTTCCTGTAGCATTTGCAAAGTTTGGTGTGCCAGCTGTGACAGAAGGTGTGAAAGTTTTTGACAGTTCTGGGACTGAGTTGGATGACGACGTATTTGAGGACGTAGTTAAGGATCCCTCAGCTGGAGTGCTAACCATCACATATGAAACTGGTATGTCTCAGTTAAATATGTAATTTATTTTTCAGTTTTCAATGTACATGCTAGTTCCTTGTGGTTAATATTTTCCTTCCTTCTGCTTCTCTTGTGTCAAGAAACTGTCTCCATGGTACCATCTCCTGAGCTGTCTACATCCCTTGAATCGTCTGATTCTCACGACACAATCATCCTCTCAGAAAGTCCTAAACGGCAGAGGCTGGACACAGAAGCCAAGAACGTAAGAATTAACACACAAACAGAGCAGAACAGGGATTATATTAAGGCCGCCAAGGCCATAAAAAAATAACCACTTGTTTTTAAGACATGTGGAATTGTTTTTCTCTTTGTTTGAAGTTGGTGGAATCCACTCTTACCAAGAAACCTGGTGGGGAACGCATAATGAATGAGTATAATCGAAGCAAGTCCCTGACAGATGAAACCAGGAGGAAAATGGTGAACATACTGGCAGCTGACATGACGGAGAAGAATGGGTAATTTGTAAATAGTTTTTATGTTAGTTGGTGAAGCTTTTAGATCAAGTTCAAGTCTTTGTTAAATGTGCATTTAACAAATCTGTACTTTTTTTAAATCTTGCAGTATATCACCACCGAGACAGGTGAAAGAAATGTATGCCAGGGGCATTGTGAACTTATTCCCCTACCTCAGTGATCCATTCTCCAGGACCGGTTATGTAAGTCACATATAATCTCTGTGATAATGTTAAAAGATTAAATATTTTGATTGCTACCAGAGCACACTTTCAAAGGTACTTTTTGATTAGAAAAAATTGATTTAATTGCTCTGCATACATGAGGCTTTTCCAGTTGCAGTTGTGGAACTATGGCTTTCTTACCCCCAGTCCCCAATCCCCAATTGTGAGAGGCAGGAATGGAGGATTCATGTCCAAAATGACACTTTTTTTGTTGCGTACAAAATTGGAAGCACCTTAACTTAAAAAAAAATCTCATTAATTGAGTGTCTGTTTTTGTTATCCTTTCACCCTTCAAGGACCATTATTATGATGGCGAGAGTGGATCAGGGTACTTGGCCTGGAGGATCAAAACTATTCAGAGATCCACTGCTAGAGACAGGCGATCATCATATGGAGGTAACGCTCTAACAATAATAATAATAAAAGTAGAAGAAGATTTGAAACATTGTTTTTGTTCTTGTTTGTTTTTCTTGCCTGTACGTTTATATGGTTGTCAAAGTATGGTGTTTTTTTCCATGTTGTGTAGCATCATCTGAAGGAACATCTTGGGAAGATGGGCCTGGAGGACCAGCTGCCAGACGAGAGCCCCAGTGTGTTCCAGAGACTGTCCTGAGTGAAGATGGGTGTAAGGAAGCAATCGCACTGATGAGACATTCAGCTGATGAGGACACAATCAAGAAGAAGATGAAGCTGACGTTTGACTTCCGCCGCAACATGGTTCTCGAGCCACAGCAGTCAAGCGATGTACTGTCTGTCTTTCCACGTTTCAAAGACGTCAAAGGCTTGGTAATTTTTTTTCATTGTTTTGACAATTTCACAATTATGTTTTAAAAAGAAAGTATGTGTGCATTTTAGTGACAGTAACAATTCATCTGGCTGTGAAATCTTTAAGTTCTTAATTTTCCTTCCCCTAGGTGGAACAAGATTTTGTTATGATGTTTGGAGAGGATGTCTCTGGCAAGTTTCTTGAGAAATGGACGACCACGTTCAAGAAAAAGGTCATCCAGCAATGCAGAAAGCTTCCATCCACCAGTGAGCTTGAAGATCTTCTCCTGGCAGCTGATACTTGTGAGGATGGGTCTGAAGTGGATTACGACAGTGGTCAGTATGACTTTTGCCTCATTTCACTGGCTGCATTTGTTATGTCTGCTTCACTGTAACCCATGTCAGTGTTAAGGTTTTACTGGTGTGTTATGCTGTATACACTCAGTATGCCAAGTAGCAATAATTAGCAGTGTAATAATGTCCTGTGAACATACAGTGATGAGGAACATTTAATAACCTCACAGCCACATAAAGGTATTGGTGCCCTTAAGGCAGAGAATAACATAACAAAATAGTGACAACTTACCGAGCTAAACGACCACTAAACTCATCAATACACATTTCAAAATTATCAATCACATAATTGCTAATTCACTCACTCACTACCTCATACAACTTCAACTGATGGTCCACTTAACATCAAATTTGTCTTGTTACAGGTTGGGACAGTGACCTCTCATCGATTTTGCTGCTGTTACACCTGATTCCCCCCACTGCCCAGGGTCGTAAAAGACCTGGAAAGGTGTCTGCTTCCCAAGCAGAGAAGCATCTTGTGGTCTTCAAGAAGGTTTTTATATTCTCCTAATTTTATAATATGTTTTATTCAATTATGTTTGACTGAGGGAGCTTCAGTTTTGCAGGTCATAATCACTTATACACATTTAAAAACTGTACAAACACATGGAAGCTGTTTTGTGTGTGTCTGTGTAATATCACAACCATGGAATTGTAATAGTCTCGCCTTGTGTTTTGTGTTTTTGTTTTCTCAGACAGGAACCAACATCCAGGAACATCTCGATTCCATCACAACAAGCACACAACCGTACCTCCTGGCTGTAGGACGAAGGAAGAAACAAGTCCACCAGTTCTTCATCATACTTGACAAAACTGCCATCAGTTGCAGGTCAGCCTCCTCACTTGGCGCTTTCGACGAAATGTTTAAGGCGCATTATGTTTTTGCCACCACATACAATCCCATGCTGTACAACATGTTCACGTTCATCCAGACCACTGTGTACAACATAGATGTTGGTAAAGTGAAGGAGAGTCCCCGCGTCGCAGAAGTTCGGGCTAGAATGCTTCATTAGTACTTGAACAGTATTGATCTGTTTGTCATGAAGTGCTTTGTTTGTCAGACTGAGTTAACTTGCACAAATACCCTTGTTAGGCATTTACGAGTTGTTCATGGTTACTTGGATGGAAAATATCTTCGCCTTAAATGTGCTCAGTCTGGATGTGGCCGTGTGCTTGGAACTTTTTCTGGGTTTAGGAAACATTTAAACACCAAACACACTGACAATATTGACCAACAAGTTGATAATGACGTCAATTTAAGCAGAGCAGATCTTGGTGAAGCAGGAGAGCAGGTGACAGCCAATGTAGAAGAGACAGGCTCAACATCTACCCCGTTGACAAGGTCCAGTAGCAGCCCTTTAGATATGTGTGCCACAGCTATTGCACAACTCAAAGCAGCAGGATTAAGTCAGTCTAATGTTAAGAGATTTGTCTCATCAATGGAAGAAGTGATTTTTGAGGTTCACAGTCAGGCTAAAGATGTAGCTTTACAGTGCTTGTCTCCACAGGATACAGAAAATAGGAACAAAATAGAGCAATCCTTCCAAATGTTGGAAAACCCATTCACACCTTTAAATACAGAAGCAAAACTAAGCAGACACCTAAGAGAGAAATGGGGACTTGTTGAGCCTGTACAAAAAGTGCTTGGCACAAGATTTGACAGTAGAAGAAACAAAACTACTGGGACATATGACCAAGTCCTTGTAACTGACATGTTTGCATATGTTCCCATTTTGGAAACACTGAAGAGTATTTTACAAAAAAAAGAATCTGCAGACTTGTTCAAGCCCAGGTATATTCCCAAGGAAGGTGTGTATGCAGACTTGAGAGATGCCACCTATTTTAACCAAAGTCCCCTATTTTCTATAGAAAAAGATGCCTTGCAGATCCAGCTCTTTTACGACGACTTCGAAACTGCAAATGTCTTGGGACCAAAAAGGGGTTTACATAAATTAGGTGCTATATATTTTACTTTAAGAAATTACCCCCCAATCTTTAATTCGTCTTTGATTAATATTCATTTGTGTGCTCTATTTCATGCACAGGACATAAAGCGATACAGTTTTAATTTGATACTGGAACCACTTATTAATGATCTGAAAGTGCTTGAGACAGAGGGACTTCAAATTCCAACTTTTGAACATGTTATTCATGGTACTGTAGTTCAGGTCACTGGGGACAATCTTGGTTTGCATGGTCTCTTTGGCTTTGTAGAGTCATTTGGGGCGCGATATTGCTGTCGTTTCTGTCTCCTTGAGAAACACTCTTTCCAAACTGTATTCTGTGAAGATGACCCGGAAGTTGTCTTAAGAACTGTTGATTCACATGCACAGCACTGTCAAACTGTACAAACAGATCCAAGGTTGCCACATGTATATGGTGTCAAACGTGTTTGTCTGTTGAATTCACTTCAGTATTTCAACACAGCCAACAATTTTGCAGTTGATATCATGCACAATATTTTAGAGGGAGTTGGGCAGTTCGAGGTGAAACTGATTCTGAAATACATCCAAGGCAACTGCCTAAGTGCTGAACAAGTGGCTGGTAGAATACATGCGTATGACTATGGTTTCAGTCAGCAGCGAAACCGTCCACCTCTGCCAACAGATAAAATGATGGATGAAAGTAATGATTTGGGGTTGAATGCCATACAGGCTTGGTGTTTGTTGAACAATATGCCTTTGCTTTTTGGTGATTTGATCGAGACAGATGATAAACACTGGCATCTCCTACTTTTGCTTCTTCAGATTGTTAACATTGTATTCTCACCAGTCTTGTCAGAAGGCATGACCATATACCTCAAACATTTAATCACTGATCATCATCGGCTGTTCAAGCAATTATTTCCTGAAAGAAATCTCTTGCCAAAGCATCATTTTATGATACATTATCCTAGCTGCATTAGGCACATTGGTCCAATTTTACACACATGGTGTATGCGTTACGAAGCCAAACATAATTTCTTCAAACAGCAATTAAAAAGCTTTAAAAACATAACAACAACATTAGCCAAAAAGCACCAAAGATATATGGCAATGTATCATGAATCTTTTAGCAAAGAAAGATTAATTGTAGGTCCAGGAAAAATTGTGACACTTTATGAGTCAAAACATGGAGCAGCAATAGCGGAAAAATTTGGAACTATTTTGTCAACCAGTGTGTTTTCTGCAAAATGGATAAAGTATCATGGTACGGAATACCGTTGTGACTTCATTGTATGCACTGAGGTAGCATGTGAGATGCCTGTATTTTGTAAGATTGACATGATTGCTGTAAAAGATGATTGTGTTTTGCTCTGTGGAAAATTGATGGAAACCATCTGTTTTGAAAACCATTACCATGCTTTTAAGGTCAAGCTGCATCCAGACAAAGTTCCTAAAGTGTTGCACATAAATAATCTTTTTTACTTCAAACCATTTGATGTTCAAATGAAGTATGGTACAACTGATACTGCCTTATATATTGTTCCATATTGCCATTTTATGCAGACCTAGGTAGTCTAGTAGGAAGGAGGGGTCCCAATGTCCCCGAGACAAACGTTGTGGCATTGTAAGACTGATCAAAAGTTAACTTGTTTTTTAAGTAATGTTTTTATGCAGACTTGATCAGTTGCTTGGCATGACTGCAACCATCTAGCTCAGATGATGTAAAGTTCACTTTGAGCCCTGTAATGGCATGGCGAGTACACTGTTAACTGTTATTGTTTTGGAGTGCTTGGCACGGCAGGCACACACACCCATTGCACTGTTAACACAATCTTACTGTTATGTTACATGTGAACAAGTTTTTGTTTTGGGGTGCTTGGCACGGCAGGCACACACACCCATTGCACAACTATTCACTTTGTATTTATTTTGTACAACTATAAAGGTTGATTCCAAATGTTAAATGCATTTTTAGAAGGTACTTTGTGCAATAAAAAATGAGAAGTTTAATGCATTTTGGTGGTCACTTGTTTTTATTAAATGGTATTTCTAAAAGTATATTATAGATAGAGGCAATTTGACACTACAAAGGTGTAAAAGTAACAACATATTGATCTGTGCAGTGTTAAGATTTGACTCTTTCTGAGTAGTTTTTTCACAGCACAGAGTAAATCATCAACACTGTACTGTGTAAAATTAACAGTAATCAGAGTTATATGAGCCTCCAGTGTTAACCTTCAAGAACTCCATTCAGTGTTAAAAAGTACATGAATCAGAGTTGATTTGTCACCACAGTAGAGTAACTTATCAACACTGCTCAGAGTCATATTTACTCTCTCCAGAGTTATTTAACCTGTAGTGTTAAGTTCCATTAACACTGTACAGTGTTAGCCAGTGTTAATTTTTTACTCAATTTTGAGTTAATTTAACTCTGAAATTTTAACACTATGGAAAGAGTTAATTTAACACCAATTCTGATAAGGACCAAATACACTCGGACACAGTGTTAAATTTAACTCTTTAAGTGTTGATTTAACACTGCAAAATTTACTGTGCACACTCACCTCTCTGCACTGCCGTCCCGCTCCTGACTTTATAAGGGGAGTTACAGAGCACTTCAGCGGACAGACAGGGAACAGGAGCCGGTCACAGACAGCATCACCTGCTCCTCCTCTATCCAGAGCCTCCTGCTTCATATGCCTCACCGCGCACACAGCACGCTGTCTGGGCGAGCGTGAGGACCAGCCCCCGCTGTGTCATCACCCCCAGACCATACCCACCAACAGTTTCATAGCGACAGGTGCAGAGCTAGGATTTGAAATCACGTGGCTGTAAAGCCATTTACTTTAGCTGGCTGTCATTATGCACAGAAGATTCAGAGCCTATCAAAAACTTAAATAACAACATCTTTAGCACCTTTCAGTTCCAGGCCCCCCTGCCAGCTCTGCAGCAGTGAAGAATTGAAGATAGAGACATTACATTTCATTTCATTTAGCTGATGCTTTTATCCAAAGCGACTTAAAACTAGGGCTACTTTGTAGCACTGACAGGCCCGAGCACATGCATTTTGAAGCCTGTTGCGGTTAGTGGAGAGAGCGCACGTCTCAGACTGAAGCATGAACACTGAAGTTAGAGCAATTTCGTGTTTAACGGCGAATTGATGAACTTTGACGCCACGCCACTAATATGGCGTTTGACGAAATGACACAGTAATCTTATGCCATTATCAATGTCTTGAGACACTTTTGACCAGGGGTGGACTGGTCAAAAGTGTGTTTGCCCCCCCGACGGCAAACACGCCACCGGGACCTGCACATCTCAGGAGGGAGGGGGCAGCGAGAGTGAGAGAGAGAGAGAGAGAGGTGCGCCGTGGGTAGAGGCGTGCGACGCCAACCTCCGCTGCTCAAGTAACGAGCCAGTTTGGAGAATGTATTGAAAATTGAAAATGCGCGCTCACATGTCTGCCTCCACTCGCTCATCATTGTCGAGTCCTCCTCGCTCGTCTCCCGGCGCACCTGCTGCTGCTGGGCTGGTGAACCCGGCACCACATAGGTCCGTCAGTTTGGCACATTTAGCAGCCTCCACCTCCAGAGACTTCAGCTTTTTTTCCCGATGCGTTTTTTACTCTTATTATCCATTTTAAGTTTCTGTCTCAGCAGCAGCCCGTCCCGCGACGCCCCCCGCCAATGCCATGAGGTCCCGCCCCACCCTGGTTTGTGTTGTGATTGACAGCACTGTCAGGGCTCTCTGAGCCTGTCACCCCATGATTGATTGACAATGACAAACAATAGACCAATAATATGTGTCGATGCTGGCAACACACTGCTAGCCTGCTAGCCCTCTGTAGCCAATTAGAGAGGAAGAAGAGGAAAAAAAAAACAACAACAACATAGCGGACCAGACCGGCCCACATTGGGTCAACGGCCCACCGGGACTTTGCCCGGTATGCCAGATGGCCAGTCCACCCCTGGCAGAGGGGGACATTTAATAATGTGATTGGTAAAATTGGTAAAATTAAAACTCCAGGACAACAGAAGGGGAATACAAACTATGGGATGCATATTTGATCATTTATATCTGTTGCGGTGGACATCTCTGCAGCGGTCTATCCGTTGGCAGTCACTAGATTGGTTAACTTATTATCACGGGAGGAAAAGTCAGCACACCTTCTTCTCTCTTGGTCTGAGAACACGAGACCGTTTATTAAGCGCATGCGCAACAGGTTGCAAGTGCACGCAGGCACAAAATGTTCCGTGACATCATTACCTGGGCTATATAACATGGCATTGCTCACTCAACAATATCATATAAAATGTCATCAATATCGTTTAAAATCCTTTTTCAATGTGTTTCCTGGCGCGATAAGCTCGCGTCAAGCGCAAAAAATAGACCCGACGCCGAAACCATCACAGCGGGGCGCTTCAGCGACCCGCACAAAGGTTTAACATGGGAGTGGATGGGAGCCAGCTGTTATTTAAGGCTTGGCGCTGCGCTTACGCGTCGCTTTGTTGTCGCTTCAGCGTCCGGTGTAAACCCGGCGTAAGTGCGTGTTCGTCTCTGTCCCTCTTCACACAAACTGATGAACATTTATTCAGGTATTAATCGATGATGTCGGGTCATGACTCTGGATCTTTCCGGTCACTTTAACCCTGATGTCCTGACCGTGCGCGTCACGTCACGTCTCTGAGGTGCAGGTTTAAACATGTTTCTCATAAACTCTAAAAAGAATTAAACAAATACAAAGTAAACGTCAGTCCTGTACGTGTCCTAATAACTTGTGATCGGAGTTTACTGTTGAAGTGTAAAGTGAGCGCAGGTCAGAGGAGGAGTGAGGAGGACGAGCTGACAGTTAAGATTCGTCTGCCCTGAAGCAACGGCGGCTAAATGAAGCCTGCTATTAAATTCAGTGTTTCTTCAGATATAACAACATTGTTTCCCTTTCGTCATGGTAACCTGAGACTCAGCCGATCACAGTAAAATAATATTAATGTTGTTCAAACACTCACCAGCCTCTGACTTCACGTTGGCTCCCTCTGCTCTAAACACTGACGGCGGAGAAAGTTAGGTCCCAAACGAAAGTTCTGTCTCTCTCTCACACCGACCTTTTTCTCTGTCATAAAATGTTAAATTGGTATAACATTTTATGACATTTTACCTAGGTGGGTACAAAGGTAGGGAGAGAGAACAGATACGGTAGGGAGACACACACACACAGCGCTTACGCGTCGCTTTACCAACATTCTAAAAAAGGTGTGGAGAGAGAAAAGAGACGGTCGGTCAATTATTAACTTTTATGTCATCCATCCTCAAGAACTTCTCCGCAGTTTTATCCGTTCAATGTCGGGTGTGGAGGGTAAATTACGTACCCCCCCTATCTTTTTTTATCTTTATGACTGATTGTGTGGCCGGAGTGGATGGGCAGAGGGCAGGGGTGGACTGGGACAAAAAATTCAGCCCTGGCATTTTCTGTCCAGACCAGCCCACTACATTATCAGCGGACACCACATAGAAGTCCACAAATCTCGCAGCGTCTTATCTCATGCATACTACTGTTACCACCTAGCTCAAAGATGGCAACAAGAAGGGAGGCCACACACAAACCTCTCAAGCCAAAAGTAAATTTATTTAACTCCAAATCAAGATAGCTCTAACTACGTAGTGGGATGTGTAAAATATGTTACGCGTCAGTGGTGTTAACAGTGTTTGGATGTGTGAAAATAAGGTGTGATGTATGTTGTAAGGTGCAGAAGCAAAGAAAAACAAAGGCTGAGGGCCCCATGCCCCTGGAAGCAGCCTTTAGATCTGCAGCTGAAGCCCAGCCCAAAAGGGCAGGCCCAGGGTGACTTGAGTAAAAGTCTTAAAGTAGCTCATATTAAAAGTACTTAAGTATCAAAAGTATCTGGTGTTGAAATGTACTTAAGTATCAAAAGTACAAGTACTAAAATTAAAAATGCAAAGTGCTTTTTATAGTAGGCCTATACAGACACAAAACAACCCAATATGTTTCTCCTCAAGATATATCTCAACTGACTGAAAAATTACAACAACAATATGCATATAATGTATAATTTTACCAATTTTGAACCCTAGATGCTGAGGTTCAAATAGTAATGGACCAGTGCATCTAGAGACAACAAAGAATTAACTATAAACAAGTGCCTCTTGTGTCTGCCCAAGAACATTAATAAACCACAGTATAACCACTAAAACATTCTGTAAATATCACTAAACATGGACCTCTCATCAGTAGCAAGAGTGATACACAATGCCCCTTATGATAACTCAGCAAAGGGAAACCAGATCTAGGCACACAAAATAAGACACTATCTCTTATCCTATTCTAGAGGAAGTAAAAGATGAACAAGATTTCTGAAGGTGAACCTGCGGAGGGATAGACCAACCTCTCGCGCTGCCCCCCCGACTCACATGTCTGCCTCCACTCGCTCATCATTGTCGAGTCCTCCTCGCTCGTCTCCCGGTGCACCTGCTGCTGCTGGGCTGGTGAACCCGGCACCACATAGGTCCGTCAGTTTGGCACATTTAGCAGCCTCCACCTCCAGAGACTTCAGCTTTTTTTCCCGATGCGTTTTTTACTCTTATTATCCATTTTAAGTTTCTGTATCAGCAGCAGCCCGTCCCGCGACTCCCCCCGCCAATGCCATGAGGTCCCGCCCCACCCTGGTTTGTGTTGTGATTGACAGCACTGTCAGGGCTCTCTGAGCCTGTCAGCACATGATTGATTGACAATGACAAACAATAGACCAATAATATGTGTCGTTGCTGGCAACACACTGCTAGCCCTCTGTAGCCAATAGGCCGGCCCAATTGGAGGTAATTTAGAGAGGAAGAAGAGAAAAAAAAAAACAACAACATAGCGGACCAGACCGGCCCACATTGGGTCAACGGCCCACCGGGACTATGCCCGGTATGCCAGATGGCCAGTCCACCCCTGCTTTTGACACAGTTTGTCATGGTTGCAGTCAGTGATGAGGAGGAATACTTCCAAGTGAAATGTTCCAAAAACAAGACATTTCCTGTTGCGCTGTGATTTTAATTCATAATTTCTGTGTAGATGTCAGGTCCATATGAAGTTGATCTGATGAACAAGTACGTCAAAGAAAAAATTTAGAAAACGGCCAAAATGGCCACTGAATAAAAAATGGCGGGGTTCCTGTTGCGTTTTTCCCATTGCACCTCTAGACTTTTTTTTTGTCTAGTCATGATACACCTGGGCTATGATTTTTGAGAAGATCGGTGACAGCTAACTGAGGGGCTTTTCCTTAGATGGCGCTGTTGAGCCATTTTGCCACGCCCATTTCAAATGACTCCAGAATACAATTACTTTGTGGGGTTTTGAATTTCCTGCAAACTTTGGTAAGAATTTGAGCATGTCTAGGCCCTGAGAAAGCACCAAAAGGGAAATACAAATCCTTCGAAATACAATATGGCCTCCCACCATAGGTGCTCGGGCCCTAATAAGTGCACTCGACCATGAGGGTACAAACCCAGAAAAACAAGAATCAAGAAAGTACTATTTCTTCAAGAAAGCCAATCTACAAAGTGCTATAAGTAAGTGCCATTTAAGTGCTACTAAATTGTTAGGTTAAACTTTTATTCAAGGTATAGTCGGAAGAGATGTGTTTTTAGTTTGCAGCGGGAAGATGTGTAGACTTTCTGCTGTCCTGATGTCGATGGGGAGCTTGTTCCACCATTTAGGAGCCAGGACAGCAGACAGTTGAGATTTTGGGGGCGTATTCATCTGATGTTGTGCAGCATGACTCTACAGGAACGTGATGTTAACAGTAGGGCAGAGTTGACTGTCGAGGGTCACACCCAGAGACCAGCCCCCATTTTATCTACATTGTGACTTGTGTTTGTAGATAAACAACATTATCTCTCAGTCCCAAAGGCTGTTGATTTAGTGCCCCCATCAGGCCAAACAGGACCTGAACTACATTTTAAATCTGTTTGATATGGATTAACTGTGGAAATGCAGCAAACTGGGGAGATTGACGTTCTGCATGCTCCCTTGTTAGTCTTTTAAAGAGACCCCTCTCACATGAATTCAAGTTTAGACACAACTACTTAATATGTGCAAGCTTGAAAGATAAGGGGAAATGGTCCCGCCACACGTTTGCATATCTTTTGCCTATGATCTGTGTGTGTGATATCCTGAATAAAAATGGGAAGTGCCCCAGTTAGTCAACTTAAGGGCAATACAAATCTCTTGAGCACCACAATGATCTTTGTGAAAGGGGTGTAGGTGAAAGAAAATACACAAAATACAAAAGTCAAATATTTACATCCTTGTTTACTGAGCAGGTGGAGACAGGGCCTCTTCTTCAGTTATGCCTAGAAAATGAGGGTGTTACATTAGCATGTTTGGAAGGATGTACAGCAACAGCGATGATGTGCGTGTGTGTGATGTTTATTTAAGCTCTCTCCGAGGACAGAGTGTGTAGTAGAGTGGTAAGGATAGAGAGAAACCCCTTCAGAGATTTTTCATCTCTCGGTTGCTGTTTAAGAGTAGCTTTAACTGCGTCTTGTCCGCTGTCTGTTCTCATAATCTCTCTCCTGCTCAACCCATTAGCTGTGGCTTCCTGTCCCTGTTTCATTTGCTCATCTTCCCTGTCCTCCACCAACACATCTCCATCACCCTTTCCAGCTTTCTGATTTCCCTCTCCAGTGTACAGCAGCTCCCCCAGGATGAGCGTGCTGTGTGGGGTATCCGCAGAGCGTGCTTGCTGGGTGTGTGTGTACAGGTAGACCCTCCAGGGGAGCGTGTGTGGTGGTGTAAAGGCCAGTGTCTGGATATTAATGTTGTGCAATAGGAGTAGACTTGACGTTGGCTAATTATTAATAATCATGAAATATGATTATTAAAATAATAAAAATTATCTATCAAAAATAATTAAATTATTAATTGAAGATGATCAGTAATCAAATAACAATAAAACCGCTAATGAGAAAATAGGAATTATCAATTAGAAAGTACAAGCTATCAATTAACAATGATAAGGTTATCAACCAAGAATAATGAAAATAATTAGTCAAAACAATAAAATTATCAATTTAAGAATAATACTATCTATATTAATAATTGAGAAAGGGGGGCACCACCCTGGTTTCCCAGGGACCAACGATGTCAAGCTATAATTATCAGTCTCATAATGATAATTGTCAAATTAATAATGTCAATATTTTAATATTAACGATTACTTAATAAACAGTGAAGGCTTCTAAGTTCGAGCACAGGCAATCATAATCCAGCTGCATCACACACTTATGCACAAATAATCACAGACTACAGATACTTTAATTACAAAAGTATTTATTAAAAAGGGGAAATAAAGTTATAATGTTATTCAATGATTTATCATTTTAACAAGCTCCGATATTTGAAAGATAAACACAGCAGCACTTATCACAATTCAGAAAATACATGTAAAACCTGCGGTCTACCTATGTATGTCTGTCTCTGTGTGTGTGTGTCTGTGTCAAAGTGTCTCTCTGTGTGGGTGTGTCTATGTGTGTGTATGTGAAATAAAGTTAGTGTTATTTAATGATTTATCATTTTAACAAACTCCCCTATTTCAAAGATAACAACAGCAGCTTATCACAATTTAGAACACGCATGTAACCTCTGGTCCATCTATGTGTCTCTGTGTGTGTGTATCTGTCTGTGTCTATCAAAGTGTGTGTGTGTGTGTATGTGTGTGTGTGTGTGTGTGTGTGTGTGTGTGTGTGTGTGTGTGTGTGTGCGCGAGAGCGAGAAAAAGAAGGGGGCGTGGCGATGACGCGTAGTGACATCACGTCTAAGATGGAGGCCGATCATGATTCGTGGAATCAAGGCCTAAAAACTCTCAAAATGGCGGATTGACTACAAAACAAGATGGCGGAGCCGTTATGAATTTAGAGCCAGGATGGGAGGAGAGAGAGAGCGGAGGCGTGGCAATAATAGACTCAAAATGGTGGGTTAACTTGCGTTATTCAAGATGGAGTCTATGTTAATGACACCATGTGGCCGGAGCGCACACTGGTGGTCGTCACATGAATTACACAAAGGAAATTTTAGACAAAGAGAATTCTTATCTCTGCTTGGCTTTGGGGGCCGAATGGTTTCCAGATGTGTTCAGCCTCTCTAAGCATAGATTTAACGATGTGACATGACCTGTATTATAAATACAGGTCAGAAGTGTGTATAGGTCGGTTTAGAAGGAGAGAGAGAGAGAGAGAGAGAAAACATGTAAGGAGAGTTCAAAGAAGCTCTTAAAAATATACGCCTGAGATGAGTTAACAGTGATTCACCCCTCAGCCCTCAAGCGAGCGTTGTGGGCCGAGGTTCTGATCGGTGAAATCACTGCAGACTCACACAGACTTTAACAGTGCGGGCGGAGGCTTTCCTCGCGGCCTCAAGCACTAACACAAAACCCGGAAATGAACCGGAAGTAGCGGCTCGTCGTAGCCGGCTAAAACAATCAGACTCAGCGGTCTCGCAACAAATACAATCAAATATTAAATAATATGCTACGTATCAAAACTAACATCTGCCCAGACAACATAAGTCTCTTACTGTACAACCCTCGCGATGTGCCTGCGACTCGGCGCGAATGTGTCGGGGGCCAGTGAATCACGTGGTCTCTCTCACGAGCGGAGCTCCTGGCTCGGCCGCTGGACCGGAAAAGGAAGCGAATTATTCCTGCTGTCTTGACGGAATGAAACTTCGCCTTTCTTCTGTAACAGCGGAGAACGTGCTGGTCTACAGGAACGGAGTGGATTGCCTCTTACTCCTCAGCGGGATGAACGTCGCGCTTCTGCAGGGGACGGCTGGTTTGAGGCCGTTTGTAGATCGTTGGAAAAACAAAAGTAAAGTCCGTGGGGAAAATGAAACAGTTTGAGATCGTCCAGCGAGCAATTTCCTGTTTTATCTTTCCAAGTTAAAACAGGAAAGGTCCTATCAAGATAAAACTTTGACTGAGATAAAAGAAGAAAATGAAACGACTTCAAATAAAATGATATTAAACAAACGTCTAATCGCCTCCTTAGTTACTGAGTCGTGTGGTTAGACCTCTTGAGGTCAGAAAACAACTTGAGCAGCGTGGAAAAGAGGAGGACAAAGAGAGTCTCTTAAAAATACCGAGTTAACTAGTAGAACCCGTTCTGTTGTTGCTGGGGCATCTGGGTGAAGAGAGGTTAAGAGAAAAGCAGTTCCCTCCTTAAGTTGCTGGAACCTCTGGACAGACCCGAAAGGGCCTGATGGGAACGTCAGCATCGGAGGAAAGAGAGAGATTTCTGGGACCTCAGCACTCTTATACCACCTGAGGACTTCCTGCTTCCTCAGGAAGTGGTCATAGGGTTCAGTTGGCTCTCATCCAATGAGAATGTCAGGGTCCCGTCCTTAGTGGGCGGGGATTCGACCTCAGTGGGCGTTTCAGAGTCTCATTTAGGTTTTTGCAGAGCGGCCTGCAACATCTCCCCACCAGGGCCTGTTGGAGGGGGGGCACAGTGGGGGTTCAGGACATGCTTCCCCCACCAAGGCGAGGCTCCAGGCTGTCTAGAGAAGGTGTGAATTAAGACTGAAACTGGTTGAACTGGTTTCAGCTGGGCCTTGTAGGCCTCAAGTATTTACAACCTATTGTTTGATGGTCACTCAGGACCTCACCCCCAACATTAACTAGCTGCATCGCTGCCTGAAGACTTTGCGGGGAACAGAGGAGTAACTCAGGACATCGGACACGTTCTTCCATGCACACACAATCCTCCCCCTTTATCTTCTCAGGACCTAGACACAACAAAACAAGGAGCAATTACCAGAGGCTGTTAAATGTCAAGAAACATTGAATATACCACTGGGGTACAAAATATCTAATTATTTTATTTTTTCACACTTAAAATATATAAACAAAACAGTATTTGTGAGATGAAAGGAAAGTGCTACTCCAACCCTGAAATAATATTGTATATAACTGAAATGTATAACTACAGTTATATAATTCATTTCACAATGGAATTTTTACTTTATGACTCCCTCTATCGAAAGTAACGTTGCTTTCTATTTCATAATGTGTTGGTGACAGCAGTAGTGACAACTGAGGCACTGTTTACAGAGCTGGCCAGTTAGCTGCAGTTAGCAAAGATCTCAAAACTATTTCTCAACTACTCAACTGCAACAGTAAAGAAATGTACGAAGACAAAGAAACAATGACAACTTCAATTAATCTCCTCAAGGCTGCACCTGCTACTTTGTTCGCTGGTTAATAGCTAGGCGGGGTTGTGAGTTAGTTTATTACCCAACAGCACAGCGAGGAACTGACATGCTGCAATACCAATACCATAGCAAGGTAAGCAGTGCTGAGCAGCAAAAGCTAAAAATATCAACTGGTTGATATGACGGTGGGACATTTGTCTTTACATCTCAGAACAACATCCTGATCCTTAAAGCAGTGGTTGGCAAGCTGGGCCTAATATCCAGCCCAGCAGATGTTATTGGTGATTTGATTATTTGTATTTCACCATATCAGACTGAAACAGACATTCAAAGGTGCTGATCTCTGTCATGGCAACAACAGTCACTTAATCACCTCTTCTTAAGCAATTTGACTACAAAGTAAAAGCACAACATTTGTTTTGCTGCTGCTGCAATGCTTAACAAAGGATCTGTTATGGCCTGTTTGCATTCATCTTATAATTTAATGATCTCTTGTGCAATCTTGTGCCTGTATGTCTCTGGATGCAAATTTGACGACAGCCTTTTTGTGGACATGGTTGTGGTCCCATTGACTCCTATTATTACTACTTCTAATAATGATAATAATAAAAATAACATTACTGAACTTATTGTTGTGAATCATACAACATTAAGGCAGAAATATGGGTGCAAAAGTGATACAGGGCGGTTACACTGTGATATTCTCTTTTGGAGGAGAACAAGTGTTTCTGCTTTTATTGATAAGAGGAACTACAACTAAGGAGTTGCTTGCTGACCCGTTTCAGACAGTTCCGCCCAAATAATCCACAGAGCCAGGCATATACCAGTTTTGTCAGGTTAAAAACCAGTATATTTGGACGAACAGCAACTCTAATTTTTGGTTTCCTGTTAGAAAGGGAGGTTTTATCATATATGGATTGGGAAGAGGTCGACCTGCACGTCACAATATCTAGTTTCCCACATTTGGCTCAGTGAGGCCTGGAGCCAGGCCATGGACTGCTACAAATGAAATACAACTTTAAAGGATGTATATAATCATTAAAACTATTATTTGAATAATTCATAGTGTCATTCAAAGTTGAAATATAACTCAGACCTCAAGCCCAGAGAAAGGACACTCATGAAAATGTGTCTCTCAGAGGAAGTGGGAAGAGGATAAGGAGCTAGCCAGTCAATTCACCCGAGGGAGGTTGGTCCAGAGATGTGGAGGCCCGTATTGAAACGGGCAGTTACACTGGGACAAAAGCTGGGATTTGTCGAGAAAAGGCGGGAGCAGAAATTTTGATCTTCCTTTTCTCTCTGCTCTCCCATTACATCCACTGCCCCTGTCTGGCTTGAGTGACAGCCTTTGCACATCTTGCTTCCTTTTCCTAGTGCCGGATTACCAGAACTACCAATTTTCGCCACTCTGCATGACTTGCCTTGTTCCACATGGGTCTACTCTGACCTAGGCCCCAACCTAATTTTCCCTGTTGAATGTGGCACACAATGTCAGCATGCTTGAGTGCTGCTTTTGCCTGGTATGTTGCTTTTTTTAGTGTCCATTTCTACTCCTCCAGTGATCGCAAAGATATGTCTTGCGACATATCTGGTGATATCCGGTGACATAAAGGGGTCACCTCCAGTCTTGTCTTGGTGCATTTAAACTCCTCTACAAGACTTGAGATTTACAGTTCGAGGATGCCATGTGCATAAAGGCCGATGTTGTACGACATCTTGGGACATTAAATTAAATAAGCTGATAACTGTTCTTGCATCTGATTTTATATACTGTATACGTTTTAACGCCCATGTCTAGATCAGTCAGAAATGTTCTATAAAAATAACCAAATTATCAAATGATCTGGAGGCGATTTTGACCAGAGGTCTGACCTAGTCACGACCACTGCTGTAGCTGCTGTAGCTTATCAGAGGACTAAGAAGAAGATTCAACTCAGTCCATACTGCCACACTGCCCCGCCCCGCTGCCTGCTTCATAGCGCCAGTCGCCTGATATTAAACCCATTGCATTTCCAAATTGCGCTGAAAGCAACACTGCACTTTGTCTGGTAATTTAACATTCAAATTGAGAAGTCTGTTAAATGAACGGTTCATAAGATAAGACAAAAGTTTGTGGAATTAGTAAGTAGATGAATTGATGTGTTTTGAGCAGTGTTTTACTATAATACTCTAGCTGCTGAATGGCTCTACTTCTACAGACCTTTCTATAGATTCAAGCCAGGGGTGGACTGGCCATCTGGCATACCGGGCATAATCCCGGTGGGCCGTTGACCCAATGTGGGCCGGTCTGGTCCGCTATGTTGTTGTTTTGTTTTTTTTCTCTTCTTCCTCTCTAAATTCCCTCCAATTGGGCCGGCCAATTGGCTACAGAGGGCTAGCAGTGTGTTGCCAGCATCGACACATATTATTGGTCTATTGTTTGTCATTGTCAATCAATCATGGGCTGACAGGCTCAGAGAGCCCTGACAGTGCTGTCAATCACAACACAAACCGGGGGCGGGGGGGGCGGGACCTCATGGCATTGGCGGGGGTAGTCGCGGGACGGGCTGCTGCTGAGACAGAAACTTAACTTAATGGATAATAAGAGTAAAAAAACGCCCGGGTGGCGCTGAGAAGCATGGGAAAAAAAGCTGAAGTCTCTGGAGGTGGAGGCTGCTAAATGTGCCAAACTGACGGACCTATTTGGTGCCGGGTTCACCAGCCCAGCAGCAGCAGGTGCGCCGGGAGACGAGCGAGGAGGACTCGACAATGATGAGTGAGTGGAGGCAGACATGTGAGCGCGCATTTTCAATTTTCAATACATTCTCAAAACTGGCTCGTTACTTGAGCAGCGGAGGTTGGCGTCGCACGCCTCTACCCACGGCGCACCCCCCCCCCTCTCTCTCTCTCTCCCTCTCTCCTCTCTCTCTCTCTCTCTCTCTCTCTCTCTCTCTCTCTCTCTCTCTCTCTCTCTCTCTCTCTCTCTCTCTCTCTCACACTCGCTGCCCCCTCCCTCCTGAGATGTGCAGGTGGCGTGTTTGCCGTCGGGGGGGGGGGGGGCGAGAGGGGCGAGAGGTTGGTCTATCCCTCCGCAGGTTCACCTTCAGAAATCTTGTTACGACTTTTACTTCCTCTAGAATAGAGATAGTGTCTTATTTTGTGTGCCTATAGTATAGTGGTTATACTGTGGTTTATTAATGTTCTTGTTTATAGTTAATTAGAAGTTCAGATGCACTGGTCCATTACTATTTGAACCTCAGCATCTAGGGTTCAAAATTGGTAAAATTATACATTATATGCATATTGTTATTGTAATTTTTCAGTCAGTTGAGATAAATCTTGAGGAGAAACATTTTGGGTTGTTTTGTGTCTGTATAGACCTATTATAAAAAGCACTTTGCATTTTTAATTTTAGTTCTTGTACTTTTGATACTTAAGTACATTTCAACACCAGATACTTTTGATACTTAAGTACTTTTAATATGAGCTACTTTAAGACATTTAGAAGACATAAGTTACGTCAATTTAATGGCAGATGTGCTCGGCTAATTATGTGGGCCGGTCTGAGCCAAAAAATGCCCGGGCCGTTTTGTTTTCCCAGTCCAGCCCTGATTCAAGCTGTAATAAAGCATCATATATAAATATATTCCACCCAGTAGAGTCGATGGGTTCATGAAGAAGAATCTCTAAGATGTGTGGTTATGGCTTACACATTAACCTCTTGCCATTTGAATACCTTGCTCAGCATGCAAAACCTGCTGCTGCAGCCACAGCCCCTCAAACTCCTCTGGGCTGAGAATCGGCGAGAGGGACAAACTGAGTTGGACGGCAATGCTGGAAGACAGGACATCAGCGGAGGAATCCACACGCTCAATGGCACTGTCTGAGCCTGGAGAGGACAAAGAGGAAGGAAGGGGAGAAGATTGGGGGGGGGAGAAGTGGAGAGAAAAGCAGGAAGATAAGTGTAAACAACAAGGAGCCAAATGGTGGACAGAAGGACAGAGATTGAGGATGAGGGTTAAAGTGGTAGTTGGGATGATTGCCAGGGGAAGAGACTTGTGATTAAAAATGGCACTGCATTCCCAGAAATCGACAGTAATCGTATAAAACCAAAACTCTCTCAGACTTTGACCAAAATAGAGTTCAGTATACAAGCTGCATCCAATTGGACCTATTTAAATTGGTCTAAAGATATTTGTGACTCTCAGAGACCGTCCTCAGTTGTTCCACTGCAGCTGCTTCAGAAAGTCTCCGCAGCTGCAAGTAACCTCATATTTTATGAATTTTATTGTATTCAAAAAATATATATTTATATTCCAGTTATTCGACATATTGATCAAAACCAGAACAGATAATAATGGTAATCCGAGATTAAAGCCAAAAGACTTCCCCTGACTTCTCTAGTGTCAGTGTCCAGTGAAATATCTCAACAATAATTAGATGGAAAGCTGTGATATTTGGTATGAGCATTCATGTCTATGTTGAATTTTTATTACTGAGGCCACAGATATGACAGTATCACTTTTCTTATCGAGAGAGCAATCAAAGCAAAAAAAAATGTGTCATTCAGTTTATATCTCCATCTTCTTGCGATGACACTCATCTCAATTTGAAGTTGATCCGATGAAAACCCTGGTACAAGTGCATCAAAGAAAAAATGTGGAATATGGCCAAAATGGCCACTAAATGCAAAATAGCAGGCTTCCTATTGTGTTTTTCCAATTGCACGTAAAGACTTTTTTGTTTGTCTGGTCATGATACACCTGTGTATCGATTTTTGTGAAGATCGGTCAATGTGAACACGTTCCGGGGTCTCGGGCTGTCTCGGGGGGCACCGTTGAGCCATTTTACGATACTAATGAAAATAAAATTTTTAGGGCTGCAAAGCAGCACTGGGTGGGCCCGAGCACATCCATTTTGAAGCGTTGCATGCTTTTTGTCTGAAAAAACAAAAATAACCAGTTCTGAGAGAGAGAGAGACGTAACCTTTGCAAGACATAAAGTTTCCTTTGATCTAGGAAGACTGAAATCAAAGGATTCATGGTCCATGTATGTCCGCGTTACAGAACATCGTGTTTTAATGGCGTGTAATCAAACTTTGACACCACGCCACGGTCACACCGTGTGATTAAAAAAAAATCCGTCAGTCAGTTTTTATCTCCATCTTGTCGTGATGACACTCATCTCAATTTGAAGTTGATCCGATGAAAACCCTGGTACAAGTGTATCAAAGAAAAAATTTGGAATATGGCCAAAATGACCACTAAATGCAAAATAGCAGGCTTCCTGTTGTGTTTTTCCAATTGCACCAAGAGACTTTTTTGTTGGTCTGGTCATGATACACCTGTATATCGATTTTTGTGAAGATAGGTCAATGGGAACACCTTCCGGGGGTCTCGGGCTGTCTCGGGGGGCACCGTTGAGCCGGTTCTGAGAGAGAGAGAGACGTAACCTTTGCAAGACATAAAGTTTCCTTTGATCTAGGAAGACTGAAATCAAAGGATTCATGGTCCATGTATGTCCGTGTTACAGAACATCGTGTTTTAATGGCGTGTAATCAAACTTTGACACCACGCCACGGTCACACCGTGTGATTAAAAAAAAATCCGTCAGTCAGTTTTTATCTCCATCTTGTCGTGATGACACTCATCTCAATTTGAAGTTGATCCGATGAAAACCCTGGTACAAGTGCATCAAAGAAAAAATGTGGAATATGGCCAAAATGGCCACTAAATGCAAAATAGCAGGCTTCCTGTTGTGTTTTTCCAATTGCACCAAGAGACTTTTTTGTTTGTCTGGTCATGATACACCTGTATATCGATTTTTGTGAAGATAGGTCAATGGGAACACCTTCCGGGGGTCTCGGGCTGTCTCGGGGGGCACCGTTGAGCCATTTTGCGACGCCCATTGAAAATTCCTTCAGAATACGTAAATTTTCACCACTTTCTAACTTTCTGCAAATTTTGGTAAGAAGTTGAGCATGTTAAAGCCCTCAAAAAGCCAATTCATTTGCCTGAATAATAATAATAACTAGGGCTACGTTGTAGCACTTGCGGGCCCGAGCACCTGCACGTTGAAGCCTGTTGCAGTCGGGGGAGAGAGCGGTCGATGACCAGGCGCACGTCTCTGCGTTGGATGCGTTTTCCTCTCTGTGGCAAGGATAAAAGCTTCACTTCCTGTAGCCACCAGGGGGCGCTGTGATATAAAGTCATGATTTCTGTGTAGATGTCATCAGGCTGGGACTCTAGTCTTACATGTCTAGTTTGGACTCAATTGGACAATAAACGCTTCACTTCCTGTAGCCACCAGGGGGCGCTGTGATTTAAAGTCATGATTTCTGTGTAGATGTCATCAGGACGGGACTCTAGTCTTACATGTTTAGTTTGGACTCAATTGGACAATATATGTCCGAGATACAGAACCTCGTGTTTTGATGGCGTTAAATCAAACTTCAACGCCACGGTCACACGGCCTAAAAAAACAATATGAATATCTTCGGGGGGGGGGGGGGCTGTTGATACACACATGTAGTTTGAGTGAGATAGAACCATGAACACTGAAGTAACAGCATTTCGTGTTTCACGGCGAGTTGATGAACTTTGACGCAACGCCACGGTCACACGTTGTGACGAAAAAACAATCCCTAAATCATTTTTTATCTCCATCTTGTTGTGATGACACTCATCTGAATTTAAAGTTGAACTGATGAAAGCCCTGGGACAAGTACATCAAAGTAAAAATGTGGAATATGGTCAAAATGGCCACTGAATCCAAAATGGCGGGCTTCCTGTTTGGTCTAACATATCGATCCAAGAGACTTATTTGTTTGTTATGAAAAGACACATGCCATACTCAATTTTTGTACATGTCGGCCAATCGTAGTGCTGGGGCCGACCTTTAGGGGGCGCTAGTCAGTTTTTTTGCCACGCCCATTTCTTAAAACCATATGAATATCTTCAGGGGGGGGATGTTAACACACACATGTAGTTTGAGTGAGATGGAACCATGAACATGGAAGTTACAGCAATTTCGTGTTTCACGGCGAGCTGATGAACTTTGATGCCTCGCCATTAATACTGTGTTTGACGAAAAGTCACAGTAATCTTATATCTTCATTACCAATGTCTTGAGACCCATTTGATACAGTTTGACATGGTTGAGGTCAGTGGATGAGGAGAAATACATCCAAGTGTAAGACATGCAAAAAAAAAGACATTTCCTGTTGCCACCAGGGGGCGCTGTGATTTTAAGAAATGATTTCAGTGTATATGTCTTCAGGCCGGGACTCTTGTCTTATGTGTGTAGTTTGGATTTGATTGGATCATGTATGTGCGAGATACAGAAGCTCGTGTTTTGATGGCGTTTAATCAAACTTTGACGCCACGCCAAGGTCACACGGTGAGACGAAAAGTTGATTTTTTAAGTCAACTTTTTTCTCCATCTTGTTGTGATGACACTCATCTAAATTTAAAGTTGATTTGATGAAAGCCCTGGGACAAGTACATTAAAGTAAAAATCGCCAAAATGGCCAAAATGGCCACTAAATCCAAAATGGCGGGCTTCCTGTTGCGTTTTTCATAATGCCCTTTGTGACTTTTTTTCATGATTAGTCACGATACACCTCTTGCCCGATTTTGGTGAAAATCGGTTATGTGGAAACCTAGGGGCTGGGTTCCAGGGGGCGCTGTTGAGCCATTTTGCCACGCCCATTTCCAAATACACCAGAATACGTAAATTTTCACCACTCTCTAATTTTCTGCAAAGTTTGGTAAGAAGTTCAGCATGTTAAAGCCCTCAAAAAGCCAATTCACTTTAGTCACAATAATAATAATAATAATAATAATAATAATAAGAATAATCCTTACAATTTCAATAGGGCCTCTCACCATTCGGTGCTCGGGCCCTAATAATAACGAGTTTTGTGAAGATCGGTCAATGTGAACACGTTCCAGGGGTCTCGGGGGCACCGTTGAGCCATTTTGCGATGCCCATTGAAAATTCCTTCAGAATATGTAAATTTTCACTACTTTCTAACTTTCTGCAAATTTTGGTAAGAAGTTCAGCATGTTAAAGCCCTCAAAAAGCCAATTCATTTGCCTGAACAATAATAATAATAACTAGGGCTACGTTGTAGCACTTGCGGGCCCGAGCACCTGCACGTTGAAGCCTGTTGCCGTCGGGGGAGAGAACGGTCGATGACCAAGCGCACGTCTCCGCGTTGGATGCGTTTTCCTCTCTGTGGCAAGGATAAAAGCTTCACTTCCTGTAGCCACCAGGGGGCGCTGTGATTTAAAGTCATGATTTCTGTGTAGATGTCATCAGGCTGGGACTCTAGTCTTACATGTCTAGTTTGGACTCAATTGGACAATAAACGCTTCACTTCATGTAGCCACCAGGGGGCGCTGTGATTTAAAGTCATGATTTCTGTGTAGATGTCATCAGGCTGGGACTCTAGTCTTACATGTCTAGTTTGGACTCAATTGGACAATAAACACTTCACTTCCTGTAGCCACCAGGGGGCGCTGTGATTTAAAGTCATGATTTCTGTGTAGATGTCATCAGGCCGGGACTCTAGTCTTACATGTCTAGTTTGGACTCTATTGGACAATAAACACTTCACTTCCTGTAGCCACCAGGGGGCGCTGTGATTTAAAGTCATGATTTCTGTGTAGATGTCATCAGGCCGGGACTCTAGTCTTACATGTCTAGTTTGGACTCGATTGGACAATATATGTCCGAGCTAAGAACCTCGTGTTTTGATGGCGTTTAATCAAACTTCAACGCCACGGTCACACGGCCTTAAAACCATATGAAGATCTCCGGGGGGGGGGCTGTCGATACACACATGTAGTTTGAGTGAGATAGAACCATGAACACGGAAGTTACAGCATTTGGTGTTTCACGGCGAGTTGATGAACTTTGACGCCACGCCACGGTCACACGGTGTGACGAACGATAAATCCCTAAATCAATTTTTATCTCCATCTTGTTGTGATGACACTCATCTGAATTTAAAGTTGAACTGATAAAAGCCCTGGGACAAGTACATCAAAGTAAAAATGGTGAATATGGCCAAAATGGCCACTAAATCCAAAATGGCGGACTTCCTGTTTGGTTTAACCTATCGATTCAAGAGACTTTTTTGTTTGTAATGGAAAGACACATGCCCTAATACATTTTTGTACAAGTCGGCCAATCGTAGCGCCGGGGCTGCCCTTTAGGGGGCGCTAGTCAGTTTTTTTGCCACGCCCATTTCTTAAAACCATATGAATGTCTTCAAGGGGGGGATGTTAATACACACATGTAGTTTGAGGGAGATGGACCCATGAACACGGAAGTTACAGCAATTTCGTGTTTCACGGCGAGCTGATGAACTTTGATGCCACGCCATTACTATGGCGTTTGACGAAAAGTCACAGTATTCTTATATCTTCATTATCAATGTCTTGAGACCCATTTGATACAGTTTGACATGGTTGAGGTCAGTGGATGAGGAGGAACACATCCAAGTGTAAGACATGCAAAAAAAAAGACATTTCCTGTTGCCACCAGGGGGCGCTATGATATTAAGTCATGATTTCAGTGCAGATGTCTTCAGGTCGTGACTCTTGTCTTATGTGTGTAGTTTGGAATCGATTGGAACAAATATGTCTGAGATACAGAACCTCGTGTTTTGATGGCGTTTAATCAAACTTTGACGCCACGCCACGGTCACACGGTGTTGCGAAAAGTTGATTTTTTAAGTCAACTTTTTTCTCCATCTTGTTGTGATGACACTCATCTGAATTTGAAGTTGATCTGATGAAAGCCCTGGGACAAGTACATTAAAGTAAAAATCGCCAAAAATGGCCAAAATGGCCACTAAATCCAAAATGGCGGGCTTCCTGTTGCGTTTTTCATAATGCCCCTTGAGACTTTTTTTCAGGATTAGTCACGATACACCTCTTGCCCGATTTTGGTGAAAATCAGTTATGTGGAAACCTAGGGGCTGGGTGGAAACCTAGGGGTTGTGTTCCAGGGGGCGCTGTTGAGCCATTTCGCCACGCCCATTTCCAAATACTCCAGAATACGTAAATTTTCACCACTTACTAACTTACTGCAAAGTTTCATAACTTTTTGAGCACGTTAAAGCCCTCAAAAAGCCCATCCTTTTGTGTGAAAAATAATAATAATAATAATCATTACAATTTCAATAGGGCCTCTCACCATTCGGTGCTCGGGCCCTAATAATAACGAGCACATGCATTTTGAAGCGTTGCATGCTTTTTGCCTGAAAAAACAAAAATAAAGAGAATTGTGGGTTTTCATTAGCTGTAAGCCATAATCATCAAAATTAAAAGAAACTAAATATATAAAATTTCTAGGGCTGCAAAGCAGCACTGGGCGGGCCCGAGCACATGCATTTTGAAGCGTTGCATGCGTTTGGCCTGAAAATAATAAAAAAAACAAAGATTCCTTTGATATTTGACCGGCTCAGCATCAAAGGATTCATGGTCGATGTATTTACAGAACATCGTGTTTTAATATCCAGGATATTTTTAACATCCAGTGTTTTCATGGCGTGTAATCAAACTTTGACGCCACGCCACGGTCACACCGTGTGACTAAAAAAAAATCCGTCAGTCAATTTTTATCTCCATCTTGTTGTGATGACACTCATCTCAATTTCAAGTTGATCCGATGAAAACCCTGGAACAAGTGTATCAAAGTAAAAATGTGGAATATGGCCAAAATGGCCACTAAATGCAAAATAGCAGGCTTCCTGTTGTGTTTTTCCAATTGCACCTAAAGACTTTTTTGTTTGTCTGGTCATGATACACCTGTATATCGATTTTTGTGAAGACCGGTCAATGCGAACACATTCCAGGGGTCTCGGGGGCACCGTTGAGCCATTTTGCGGCGCCCATTGAAAATTCCTTCAGAATACGTACATTTTCACCACTTTCCAACTTTCTGCAAATTTTGGTAAGAAGTTGAGCATGTTAAAGCCCTCAAAAAGCCAATTCATTTGCCTGAAGAAGAAGAAGAAGAAGAAGAAGAAGAAGAAGAAGAAGAAGAAGAAGAAGAAGAAGAAGAAGAAGAAGAAGAAGAAATAATCCTTACAATAACAATAGGGACCTCCCTGACCTTTGATCAGTGCTCGGGCCCTAATAATCCTTACAATTTCAATAGGGTCTCACCAGACACCTTTGATGTCTGTGCTCGGGCCCTAATAAACTATATTTCTAAAGCACTATCAAAACAAATTGCTTTATTAAATGTGTATGGGTATAAAACAACACAGAACAAAAATAGGAGAGATAATGTAAAATACAATTTTATGAACAGACTAAATCTGCACAACATACTGTATGTCAATGAGCCAAGATAAATGTTGGGGCTCCTGAGGGAACTCCATGAAGATGATTTAATCTGAAGCTGGTTACAGCAGACTGTAGAGACCAGTGGAGGCACTGGTGATCCACAGATCATCTTCTGCGTGAGCAACAGTACCTCCTCGGCCAATGGGATGAGCGTATTCTGTGTCATCGTACACGTGTGTGAATATGCTGTCAGCTCATTGGTCCCAGAGCAGGACATTGCCTTGGAACAAGTTTACCGTAAAATTTCATATAAAGAGTGATGTGTTTTCTGAAGATTAGAGCAAGTAAACCTTTTCAAATCAAAACACAAATTCAAATGAGCAGTGTATTTCAAAGTATCACATTAATACCATTGGTTGTATTCATATGAAAATTCCTTGGAAAGCTGCGGTGATTCACAAACTTAATCTTAATCACCCTTTGTTTAGAAAATAGCTGTGAAAACACCAATTGGCCACTAGGGGGTGATGGTGAGCCAGCCCTCCCTGCTACACGCTGCTCGCAGGACAATACCTGAGCTGAGGAGCATGTGGAGGAATCTTTGCCGGAGGAAAAACATGTTTTGATCATGAGAGTCTTTGTCATAAGCGCTGGATGTATGTCGGCTTTTTGTTTGTCTTGGCTCCGCCCCCTGGATTTTTATTTGCATGTTACAACTGGTTTATGAACCATGAGATGATTGCCAATGCACCAGAATGTTATTAAACAGGTTTTAGTTGCTAATATGCAAATAAAAATAATAACCACTTGCTTAAGGGGAGTTAATACGTGTTCGTGTGTGAGCGCATTCAGAACGGTGCCATGTTTCTGTCAGTGACTTGTCGCCTTTGCTTCCAATGTGTAATTATCTTTTCTACTTTAGCAGCACCGTGAAACACATGATCTTTTGTGTTTTACTCTTGCAACAGCTTGTCACTCAGAGACAAAGGGCGGCGTCAGGTCAGGATATGATCCAATGAACGGGGGTTTGACTCATGTTGGATAATATGTAGGTTAGGTAAGCATAATGGTTTCCACTTAAATCAAACTCGTTCACGTGTTTAACAAGAATCGTCCGATGTGACAGTTTACTTGGAAACAAACAGGCGGGTCGGTCCCTGGGTTTATGTTTCATGACGTGAAAACTTTTATTATACTGAATAAACAAAGCAGAAAGATCGTTCGAAGATGGCGTCATTACATATAGTTCCTCAATAACAAATCATAGTTAATCATAGTTATGAATGCTGAAGAGATGGGAATTTATTTTTGACATTTTCCATAGAAGAATAGTTTTTCTTGATTTAAGTTCTGCATATCTGGTTTTATTGGTCAAATACACACATATATACAACCTTACACATTTCTTACAAGTTCAAACCGATAGAGATAGATATAACATGCATCATTTGTACTGTAGAGGCAGTTGATATACTACACAAACTATACATATATACAGTAAAATGTCTTCTTTTTTCTAATTTACAGGTGACTGCTGAAGAGGTAGCCCATACCTACCACACTGTAAAGCATGGTTTAAGCTATAACTCAGCTGAATGTGCTATGAAGCTGACTCTCAGAACACTGAATGACTCCTGCATTGCCAAGAAGATGTCCTGTGGGAGGACAAAAGCTGAGGCCATTGTCACAGATGTCCTGTCTCCAAAGGCAGTAGAGGAGGTGATCAAAAAATTGAAAAGTTGTGGAAATCCACGCCCATTCTCTCTTCACACCGATGCCTCGAATAAGGGAAATCGGAAGATGTTTCCCTTGGCCTTGCAGTTTTTCAACCCAGAGGATGGGGTTGTCAACAAGGTGATAGATTTCTTTGAAAATCCAGATGAGTCTGCACAGGGAATACTGAAAAAAATACAAAGCTCTCTTGAAAATTGGGTCTATCCCTAGATCATGTTTCTGCATTCAGTGCTGACAACGCAAATGTCAATTATGGCAGCCACAACTCGGTCTTTACAAAATTGAGAGAGGCCAACAGTGAGATCCTTCGTGGCAACTGCCATGCACATATTCTCCATAACACAGTGAAAAAGACCCTGGACAAGCTCTCAGTGGATGTGGAAAATATTGTCCTCAAGATATATAGTTTATTTTCCAACTCTGCCAAAAGGAGAGAGTCCCTAAAGGAGTTTTGTGAATTCTGTGATGTTGAATTCCATGAAATCCTGCGCCATGTGTTGACAAGATGTCTGTCACTCAACCCTGCAATCACCCGCCTGCTGCAGAACTGGGTCCCGCTGAAGTCTTATCTCATCAGCATTGGTGAAGAATGTCCAAAGCGCCTGAAAGATTTGCTGAGGTTGACAGAAGATGCTGCTGGAGTTGAGGAAGAGGCAGACATTGTCGAAGTTTACCTCCTCTTCTGTAATAATCCATCATGGACTCATTCCGGAGAAGACTAATTCAGAGAAAAGATGATGGGTTCTACGGGTACTTAACCAAACAAAAGCTCCAGCGTCTCTCACCATCTGATGCTGATGTTGCCAGGCAGGCATTCACAACCTTCTTAAACCATGCCATCCGTTATATCGAGAAGAGGTTTGACTTCTCAGAGGAAAACTGGCTCTTCCACCTGCAGCCCATCTCTCTAGCATCTGGGAAGATCTCCTTTGATGACATGGAGAACACAACCGGCTATGCCTGGTTGGCAGGTAAGAATGAAACAATTGCTAGTGTAGTGATAGACCATGTTTTAATATTAATGATGGTTATAAACAAATACAATTGTTAGATAATATATACAAATAAATACATAAACTTAGTTTACAGTATACACATGTATGCAATCTTTTATACAACATCTTACAAATTCAAACAGTTCATATACTTGATAGATAGATGGATAAATAAATAAAGAATAATAACTAAATCAAACTATATAGGTAGTTAAAGTAGCATTCAAAATTATGAATATATACAATTAGATTTTTTTCTAACCCTAACTTCAAACAGTCTTCTGGAGCACCTCACTCAGGAGAAGGAAACCTGGCAGTCTAAAGGAAAAGCAGAGAGGTGGATGGAGGTTCTTCAGGCAGCTGACCTTCCCAACATCCAAGCTGCTGTATCCTTTTTCCTCAGCATTCAATCTTCCACTGGGTTTGTGGAGAGGAGTTTCTCTTTTATGAAGAACAAATGGACTGATGTGCAGAACAATTGTTCCACTGAATTAATTAAAGGTGAGCTAATTGTCAGCCTCAATTATGAACTGTCTTGCTCAGAGTTTTACTCTGCTGTACTCAAAGACAAACAACTCCTCACTGCAGCAAGATCTCAGAAGAAATACAAATGGAAAAAGTAGAAAAATCTCCACATAATGTGGCACTGAGCTGTTGAGTTCATGAGTTGTTTTTTTTCTGTTTTACTACAACTGTAGCCTACTGTCATGGCCTTTGAGGCACAAATATGTTTACAATTTTTCTACAGGCGTTCTGTTTGCACTTTTGTTATTGCACTAAAAATATACACTATTTCAGGATGGATGTTCTGCTTTCTATCTATTGTTTTACATTAATGTACACAGTTTTATGTTAAGCAACGGTTTCTGTTTAAGAAAGATTCTTATTTTATTCAGTTGATTTTGTTTATTATTAAAGTGAATTGCTGGATAATAATTAGTTTTCCATGTGTTCATTTCACTCAAAAATATGCATGTAATTCAATTCAGGGTCAAATAGTTAAAAAATTGTTTCACTCACAAAAAAAGGGGGTACAAAAATTCACCGCGCAAGGAAAGGTGAAGGCAATCGGGCCGGCCGGCCCTGCCAATGAGGTGTCCCTTATTTATTTTTCAGAGAGTTGGCAACCCTACATACACTGTTGACATTTATAAACTGCATTTCCCCATCTGTTACTACGATGGTGCAGACTGTCTTTGATTTTGTACTGAACAGAATAATCTGCAACATTAACATGACTTGTTAACTACAAATTCGTAGCGAGTCCAAGTAGCTTATACCACACATATATTTGTTCACTATTACCTCTGCTTGGGGTTGTTCTCATCTGTTTGTTTGTGAGGATTAGGTATGAGTCAGGAAGGCAAACATTAAACTTGTACTTGTAACAAGATTATTTCTACTGTGCAGTATTGGTACTTTGGTTTCCTCTTCGTCCTCCAGTCCAACAGGGGTCGCTGCTGGCTCGGAGCTCGGAGTCTCTGGTTTCCTGTCGCTGGCTCTCTTTGTCCCCTCAGAGCCTCGTGCGCAGAGAAGAGGAACATGTCCGCCCTGCAGCTGCTGCGGGTGTCGGTACATGAGCGAATCAGCGCTGCCGCTGAAGACTTCCTGCTGCAGGTGGAGAAAGGAGGAGGAAAGTCTCAAGTCCCGAAGCTGAGAGCGATGCTCACCGAGCGGCTAATGGCGGCGGGGGAGGAGATCCTCGCGGGGCTGGAGAGACCCTGGCAGAGTACGAGGAGCGAGTGGAGCGGTCCGAGCGGGAGATCTGCCGCCAGAGGAGGCTGCTCGATGCCGTGATGCAGCCCGAAGTCTGGCTGCACAGAGGAGGTCAGTCCCTAGAGCAGGGGTATTCAACTATAATTTAAAGAGGTCCAGTTTGAGAAAATTTCTTGAAGCAAAGGTCCGGAAGATCATAATTTCTAACTATTTAGTGTGATGTATATTTAAGTAGCCTAGTAGTTCTATCAGCAACTGCATGTACTCAATACCTGACTGTCAAATCTAATGAATTCATTACGATTCAAAAACTTTTTGACAATATTTATTATCACGTAACATAGAACTGAACATATATGTATGATTGCAGGAATATATCATTAACTAAATAAAAGTAGGACTGCATTTCAAAATAAGACAAAATAAATAAAAATTTGCAAATAAAGTGCTTAACTTCAGAAAAATAAAATAAAGGAAGCAAAAGCTTGAATTTCCTTTTTTCTGTTTCACAACTTGACTTAACAGTCTCAACCAATTTCACAGATGATAACAATTGAACAGTTTTAGAATGACTGACTTCCCCTCTTATATCCCACTCCCCCACTTTTTTGCTCAGTGAGAGAATTGAGCTCTAGCTTGTCCTGCCAGGATTTCAAATCTGGGCCGGAAGGGAGTCAGGGCCATTCTCATACACATGTGGAGGTGCTCAGTGAGCCTTGAACGATATTTAGTTTTGATAATGTTCATTGTGGAGAAAGCTGCCTCGCAGTTGTACCATTTGGAGCCAGAAAGTGGAAGGGTCAGTTCTTGCAAACTGCTCTTTCAGAGCCACATCTGCTTGGAGATCAACCAATTGCATCTGGAGAGGCCCAGCGTTTACCCATTTAAAGTGCTGTGTGACTTCCTTTGAGAACCCCCTGACATCTTTGATGAGAAATGGGTTCTGGATGAACATGGTGAGCGGCTGTCCAAAGCTGAAGCTGTCAAAACGGTTGCTGAAGTTTACAATCAGCTTATCAATAAAGCCAACAAACGCAGACACATCTCTCTCTCCCTGAACCTGTTCCTGCACTGCTGGGAAGTGTGCACAGTCTCCCTGCAGGTCTTCCTTGAACACCTCAAGTTTCCTCTGAAAGGAGCGGACAGCTTTCATCAGTTCACAAATTTAATTGTCCTTGCCCTGTAGCCTCAAATTCAGTTCCTTCAGATGTGAAGTGATATCAACCAAAAAGGCCACATTATCCATCTGTTTCTCATTTTCTAAAAAGAGCGAAAAACTGTGTTGCCTTCTGACTTCTTAGCTCTGCCAAGAAAGCTGCTACTTCCCTCCTGATGGACCAAAAGCGCCTTAACACCCTGCCTTTACTGAGCCATCGCACATTGTTGTGCAGCAAAAGATCATCAGCGTCTGCATCAACTTCTCTGAGGAATTCCCTTAGCATGCGATGCTGGTAGGAAGAGGATGCCCTGAGAAAATTGATCATTTTCATCATTGTGTTCAGCACCTCAGCATGCTCATCTGACAGGGAGGCGCAGAGGACAGATTGATGAATGATACAATGGTAAGCTATGAGCTCAGGATTGTCCTCTTTCAGTCTTGCTACAGCTCCTTTCTCTCTCCCTATCATAGCAGGGGCTCCATCTGTGGTTATTGAAACCACTTGTTGTGGATGTATCCCTCTCTTTTTTAACATTTCCTTAACAGCAAGGTAGATGTCTTCACCTCTTGTACTGGTCTGAAGGGGAGTGACACCTAACAGGTCTTCACAGAATGCTTTCTGGTCGGTGCTGAAAAACCTGACATATACCAACAGCTGAGCACTGTCACACACGTCAATGGACTCATCCACGGCTAAGCCTACTCAGTGCCTTCTTCATGGCTTCATCTAGCTGGGTTAGCACATCCTCAGTTAATAGTTCACTTCTCTTTGTGGCAGATGAGGCTGACATGGGTATTTGCTTTATTTTATCACCAACCTCTTGTTTTTGTTTTCCGTCAAAAAGTGTTTCGGCAACTGCACTCATGCATTCTTTGATAACCCCTCCATCAGTAAATGGCTTTTTGTGTTGACCCAAAATCCACGCAACTCTGAGGGAACACTCATGAGCACGTTGTTGGGCAGTGAATGAGTGGCTCAGGATCCTGGTGGACTGGTCATATTGGGCTCTGAGACGACTTATTTTCTGTGATCTCACTTCAGATTTAGGTGGGTATGTTTGTTCAAAACCTTTATGTGTTGTCTCATAATGGCATTTCACATTGGCACTTTTAATAAGTGCCACAGTTTCTGAACATCTCCATAGATGATCTGTATGAAGAATGTGTAACTGCAAACAGTCTTCTGAAGCACCTCACTCAGGAGAAGGAAACCTGACAGTCTAAAGGAACAGCAGAGAGGTGGATGGAGGTTCTTCAGGCAGCTGACCTTCCCAACATCCAAGCTGCTGTATCCTTTTTCCTCAGCATCCCATCTTCCACTGGGTTTGTGGAGAGGATTTTCTCTTTTATGAAGAACAAAGGGACTGATGTGCGAAACAATTGTTCCACTGAATTAATTAAAGGTGAGGTCATTGTCAGCCTCAATTATGAACTGTCTTGCTCAGAGTTTTACTCTGCTGCACTAAAAGACAAACAACTCCTCACTGCAGCAAGATCTCAGAAGAAATACAAGTGGAAAAAGTAGAAAAATCTCCACATAACGTGGTACTGAGCTGTTGAGTTCATGAGTTGTTTTTTTCTGTTTTACTACAACTGTAGCCTACTGTCATGGCCTTTGAGGCACAAATATGTTTAAAATTTTTCTACAGACGTTCTGTTTGCACTTTTGTGATTGCACTAAAAATATGCAATATTTCAGGATGCATGTTCTGCTTTCTATCTATTGTTTTATATTAATGTACACAGTTTTATGTTAAGCAAGAACGGTTTCTGTTTAAGAAAGATTCTTATTTTATTCAGTTGATTTTGTTTATTATTAAAGTGAATTGCTGGATAATAATTTTTTTTCCATGTGTTCATTTCACTCAAAAATATGCATGTAATTCAATTCAGGGTCAAACAGTTAAAAAAAAATTTCACTCACAAAAAACGGGGCTACAAAAATTCACCGCGCAAGGAAAGGTGAAGGCAATCGGGTCGGCCGGCCCTGCCAATGAGGTGTCCATTATTTATTTTTCAGAGAGTTGGCAACCCTACATACACTGATGACATTTATAAACTGCATTTCCCCATCTGTTACTACGATGGTGCAGATTGTCTTTGATTTTGTACTGAACAGAATAATCTGCAACATTAACATGACTTGTTAACTACAAATTCATAGCAAGTCCAAGTAGCTTATACCAAACATATATTTGTTCACTATTACCTCTGCTTGGGGTTGTTCTCATCTGTTTGTTTGTGAGGATGAGAACAACCCCACTGCCCATAGCTCCAGTTAGCAGCCATAGCTCCACTTAGCAGCCAGCTCCCCAGTGTTAGCTCCGTAGCTAGACTCCCTACATGGGTATGGTGTGACTATGACGTGTATTCTAGTCGCAATCCCATTGGACACACTCTAGCGTATCATTTCTGACATAGAGGAACCACAAAAAATCGCGGGAGTTGTTTTTTTCAAGAGTTTTTTGGACGATAGACATGCCAGATACCCAAATTAACGTTTAGAAGCACTACAAAAGTGGAATTTTCATAATATGTCCCCAGTAAACAACACAACACAAGTTTTTCAAAACACTTCAGGAAAGTCTGAAATGATAAACATGTGTATTTGTGTTTCAGTGTGTCCTGCCGACGTCCAGCAACTGATGGTGATTAAAGAAGAGGTTCCCCCTGAGCAGCAGCAGTGGAGCCCCCTTGTGGACCAGGCGGATCCAGAGCCCCCCCGAATTAAAGAGGAAGAGGAGGAACCGTGTACCACTCAGGATGGACAGCAGCTTCAAGGACTTGAGGAGGCTGATATCAAGTTCACATTGACTCCTGTCGATGTGAAGAGTGAAGAAGATGAAGAGAAACTTAATTCGTCAAAGCTTCACCCGAGTGAGACGAAGGAGAACAGAGCAGAGTGTGGAGGACCAGAACCAGCCAGGAACTCAGGTCCTGATGGACGTTTACAACCAGGTCCCGAGGACAAGACTGAAGACTCTTCTGAGACTGAAGACAGTGAGGATGATTGGATGGAGACCAGGGAACCTCAGACTGGTTTAAATTCAAGAGATAACAAACAGCCTCTAAGTGATATGGGATGTAAGACAGACAAAAAATCGTTTAGTTGCTCTGAGTGTGGTAAAAGATTTAACCAAAAGGGCAATCTAAATATACATATGAGGATTCATACAGGAGAGAAACCGTTTAGTTGCTCTGAGTGTGGTAAAGGTTTTATTAAAAGGAGCAATCTAAATATACATATGAGGATTCATACTGGAGAGCAACCGTTTAGTTGCTCTGAGTGTGGTAAAAGATTTAGCCATAGGTCCAGTCTAAAAAGACATATGAGGAGTCATACAGGAGAGAAATCACTTAGTTGATCTGAGTGTGGTAAAAGATTTAAGATTAAATCTTATTGTACGAGACGTGAGGATTCATAAAGGAGAGAAGTGATTCAGGTGCAACCTTTGCATCAAAAGATTTATTTGGATTTATCAGCAGATATTCATATACATATTCATAGTTCACTGTTTTAAATAGATTATTAACAGTTTTTATGTCCCTAGAAAATATAACTCTTTGAATAACACAAAAGATTGGTGTTTATATATCTTAGTTCTACTGATTTCTACATAATTCATCTATTTTTCATAATGTCCATGTCATTTTAAGGTGTCTTCCTTTCAGAGTATGAATGTGTGTTCTTAACTAGTTCATATTATTAAATATGTTTGTTTTAAAACAATGGTTTCTTGGTTCGCGAGATTCAATGACAGTTTGTGTTCTCCTCTATGTATTGAATGTGTTTCCAAGAATCAAAGTCAAATAAAAATGGCGTCGTCGCCCTCTTTGTTTCTGTATGAACGGCGGCTGCACTGGCAACAGTTGAATTGTCTCATCACAAGACAAATTAATCAGCTTCTCACAGTCAGACATGTTTGTTTACGTTGGACGTGAAGTCGGACCTGGGCAATTTCAGTTTATCTTGTTGGCTATGATGCTTTGTATTTTTGTATTTGTCTTTTCAGTGGAGCACTTTTTATCAACTGTTTTGAATGGTGTTACATGAATAAAATTGTTATTATTATCTTATGCTTGACATGAGCTAGTATGAATACTTGGATCAATACCTCTGTTGGGCCTAAACACATTTTTGGCCATACTAAAGAAAAGAAGACCTCTGGCATAAAGCATAACAAAGGACTCATGTTTCCTATAAATGTAAAGTTAAAACCTGCCTGTTAATGTAATTTAAAAGACTCATCTACTAACATTTTCAGATGATGGAAAAAAGACCAGTTTTCATTTTGGGGCAATAGGGACCCCATGTGGAAAGGATCTGCCACGATCAAAATGAGCTGACATAATAATAAAAACATAATGGTAATTAAACTATATTTCTAAAGCACTATCAACACAAATTGCTTTATTACATGTGTATGGGTATAAAACAACACAGAACAAAAATAGGAGAGATAATGTAAAATAAAGTTTTATGAACAGACTAAATCTGCACAACATTCTGTACGTCAAGGAGCCAAGAGAAATGTCGGGGCTCCTGAGGGAACTCCATGAAGATGATTTCATCTGAAGGCAAGTTACAGCAGACTGTGGAGACCAGGGGAGGCACTGGTGATCCACAGATAAAAAGCAGTTTTATATAAGACTGCCAGATGCTGTGGGAATATTCATGTGAGACAGAGCAAGGATATGATGATTTTCATATGAATAAGAATTACAAACGTGTTGACTAATGAGGAAACTGCTGAATGATGTTTAAATCTGATGAAGAAGAAAAAGCAGAAGAACATTTGAAGATTCAATCTGATGTTGAACCTGAGGTTGGTTTCCACATGCCAGTGGGCCGAGCAAGGAAGCTGAAGAAGAAGAAGAAGACACAGTAGATGGCGGTAATGCACCTTGATGTTGGTTTCCACCCGCCAATAAACCAAGCAAAGAAGAAGAAGAGGGATCTGATGTTAAATAATCCCTGATGGAGACAATGTGTGAAATGCCAAGCGACTGTTTCTGCAGTGTAATGAAGAAATCCTCAAAGGGTCACATACACTTAGGGTTGCCAACCGTTGGACCCCAGGCAATGTCCTGCTCTGGGACCAATGAGCTGACAGCAGATTCACACATGTGTACGATGACACAGAATACGCTCATCCCATTGGCCGAGGAGGTACTGTTGCTCGTGCAGAAGATAGTGGAACAAAACAAAGCAGCATGGCCAGGGCCGGCCCTAGCGCATTTGGCGCTCTAGGCAAGCTTCACTCCTGGCGCCCCACCAAAACGATTTTCCACGAAAACTTGTAAAATTATTTCTTTCTTCGTCGAAGTTGCTTGGACACACACACTCTAACCATAAGCGTCAATGTGCTAGCAAGTTCTGATAACCCCTTTTTTCGATTTTTGGCTCATTTTACCCTAATGTTAATACCACAGCAACAAAGTATATCTGTGGAATACAGCATGAATGGAGCAGCAATAACGACATGGAGCCTTCAGTTCCTCATCCAGACTGCATCTTATTCAAATTAAACACAATTTCTCTGAGTGTAACTGCATTTTAAAGTGCATAAAACATACTTTCAATTATTATGGTGTCTCTTTACTTCAAACATTATCACTCATAAAGAAATATAAACAATTACTATATAGACCTATTGAACATTGGCTTATAACTGGGTTTATAAGGCACAATAGCAATACATGACTTAATAACAGAGTCTGTTTGTGTTGGAGCTGAACTACACCCTGTCTAAAGTAAACAAAATACTATCTCGACCTGCCTGCAAGACGACGCGCAGGTAAAATAAACACCTATACAGGCGAATGTAGCCCCGCCCACCTATTGGCGCGAGTGTCCCACTGCACAGCGGAGTTTCTAAGTTTTTTCCAGTCTAAGTAGACAATCAAAACGATATCAATATGTCTCAATGACACTCGTGGTGATCAAGCGAAGCTTTAGGAGCTAACGTAGGTGACTCTCACCCACTACTAACCCGTAGAATACAGGATGAATGCAGCAGCAATTAAGACACGGAGCATTCAGTTCCTCATCCAGACTGCATCTGGCATGTGGGAGGACGTTACCCCCAGACAGTACGGGGTGCAACTGCTCCCGTGCCAAACGTTCCACCTGAGTTCTGCAGTCGTTTACTGATTTCTCTAATGAAACATAAACCCACGTGACTGTCACGTATTTTAGTAGGAATAATCTTTAATTACTGTTAAAGTCATTAAATACAATATTTTGGGGCATACCACATATAGAAGGGGGCGTAAAAAAAAAATTTTTTTATATATATATATATATGTATATATATATATATATATATATATTTTTTTTTTTTTTTTAGCTGGGCGCAGTTTTTGGTGCCCCCCTCTGAGTGGCGCCCTAGGCAACCGCCTATGTCGCCTGTAGGAAAGACCGGCCCTGAGCATGGCTGACATTGACTCAGGCGCCGACACTGCTCTACGCGGGGGTCCAGCTTCAAGAAGCCATTCAACTCGTACTCCTCAGAAAAGAAAGGATGCAAAAATACCAAGAGGAATAGGAGAAAGCTAACACCTGGGTGGAAAATGCGCGCAAAAACATCTATAAAGCGCACTGCACGGTGTGTCGGCGCACTTTTTCTGTAGCCCATGGTGGGCTGACTGACCTCCAGCAACATGCTTCCAGTGGTGGGCACATGCGAAGCATAAGGGACAACAAAACTAAGGGAACCCTAGACCAATTTGTTGTCCACCAGGCAACGCAAGAGGCAGATATGGTATGTAAATAATGATTATTTTTTTTAATATGGGAAAGCAGCAAGTGCAATGGATGTCAGCATTGTATGGACAAAGATATTATAATATTATTCAAGTACGATATATATATGTATATATGTGTGTGTATAAATTATGAATACCCACACATATATACAACCTTACACATTTCTAACAAGCTCAAACTGATAGAGATAGATATAACATGCATCATTTATACTGTAGAGGCAGTTGATGTACTTCACAAACTATACATATATACAGTAAAATGTCTTATTTTTTCTAATTTACAGGTGAATGCTGCAGAGGTAGCCCATACCTACCACACTGTAAAGCATGGTTTAAGCTATAACTCAGCTGAATGTGCAATGAAGCTGACTCTCAGAACACTGAATGACTCCTGCATTGCCAAGAAGATGTCCTGTGGGAGGACAAAAGCTGAGGCAATTGTCACAGATGTCCTGTCTCCAAAGGCAGTAGAGGAGGTGATCAAAAAATTGAAAAGTGGTGGAAATCCTCTCCCATTCTCTCTTCACACTGATGCCTCGAATAAGGGAAATCGGAAGATGTTTCCCTTGGCCGTGCAGTTTTTCACCCCAGAGGATGGGGTTGTCAACAAGGTGATAAAATTCTTCGAAAATTCAGATGAGTCTGCACAGGGAATACTGAAAAAAATACAAAGCTCTCTTGAAAACATGGGTCTATCCCTAGATCATGTTTCTGCATTCAGTGCTGACAACACAAATGTCAATTATGGGAGCCACAACTGGGTCTTTACAAAATTGAAAGAGGCCAACAGTGACATCCTTCGTGGCAACTGCCATGCACATATTGTCCATAACGCAGTGAAAAAGGACCTGGATGAGGAAAATATTGTCCACAAGATATATAGTTTATTTTCCAACTCTGCCAAAAGGAGAGAGTCCCTAAAGGAGTTTTGTGAATTCTGTGATGTTGAATTCCATGAAATCCTGCGCCATGTGGTGACAAGATGTCTGTCACTCAACCCTGCAATCACCCGCCTGCTGCAGAACTGGGTCTCGCTGAAGTCTTATCTCATCAGCATTGGTGCAGAATGTCGAAAGCGCCTGAGAGATTTGCTGAGGTTGACAGAACCTGGAGTTGAGGAAGAGGCAGACATTGTCGAAGTTTACCTCCTATCCTGTAATAATGTCCTGTCCCTGTTTGAAAAGGTGGTGAAAAAGCTAGAGAAGAATGTAACCACGTCTGTTGACCGCTTCTCCATTATGGACTCTTTCCGGAGAAGAATAATTCAGAGAAGAGATGATGGATTCTACGGGTACTTACCCAGCAAAAGCTCCTGCGTCTCTCACCATCTGATTCTGATGTTGCCAGGCAGGAATTCACAGCTTTCTTAAACCATGCCATCAGTTATATCGAGAAGTGATTTGACTTCTCAGAGGAAAACTGGCTCTTCCACCTGCAGCCCCTCTCTCTAGCTTCTGGGAAGATCTCCTTTGATGACATGGAGAACACAACCGGCTTTGCCTCGTTGGCAGGTAAGAATGAAACAATTGCTAGTGTAGTGATAGACCATGTTTTAATATTATTGATGGTTATAAACAAATACAATTGATAGATAATATATACAAATAAATACATAAACTTAGTTTACAGTATACACACATATGCAATATTGTATACAATATCTTACAAATTCAAACAGTGCATATACTTGATAGATAGATGGATACTGTTGTGCAATAGTAGGGGGACTCCATGTTGGCTAATTATCAATAATCATGGAATATGATTATTGAAACAATAAAGATTATTTATCTAAAAAATAATTAGATTATTAATTGAAGATGATCAGTAATCAAATAACAATAAAACTATTAATGAGTAAATAAGGAAGTTTAACAATTAAGAATTATTATATCATTCATTTGAGAATAATAAAGTCTATCAATTAAGAATAATTAAATAATTAATGAAAAACTTAAGAATAATCAATCAATGAATAACAAACTATTAATGAAAAACAAGTAATTATCAATTAGAAAGTACAAGCTATCAATTAACAATGTTAATGAAATAATTAGTCAAAAACAATAAAATTATCAATTTAAGAATAATACTATCTATATTAATACTCGAAGAGGGGCACCATCCTGGTTACAGGGACCAACAACTTAGTCTATAAATATCAGTCTCATCTGATAAAGTTAAATTGATAATCTCAATATTTGATATTAATGATTATATAACTAACAGTGAAGGCTTGAGTTCGAGCACTGGCTATAGTTATCCAACTGTGTTCACAATATCATGCACAAATAATCACAAGATTCAAATACTTTAAGTATAAAAGAGGATTTATTAAAAAGAAGATATAAAAGTCAATGTTGTTCAAAATGATTCTTCACTTAACACAATCCGCTATACATAATACAGCCGCATCACATTCATCACAATATATCACACTGCAATACTTCTGATAAGGCTGTGTTTGTATGTGTGTGTGTGTGTGAGTGTGTGTGTGTGTGTGTGTGTGTGTGTGTGTGTGTGTGTGTGTGTGTGTGTGTGTCTGTGTGTGGGAGAGAGAGAGGAAGAAGGGGGGTCGATGACTCACGAATCTTAAGAGGGCCGGCTTAACCCTGGGGGTTGACTACAAAATTGGTGATGTAATACGCCAGAACTACAACTCAAGATGGCGGAGTCGCCTAAGAAGTTTAGAGTCCTGAATGGAGGCAGGCCTCGATGTGTATTACAGTCGATGGCCGCCGGACCACGTGGCTTAGAGTCAGACTGATCAAAGATGGCCGACTTGAACACACGTGAGACAAAGGCTGAGTGAGGACAAAAGGGATTCTTTATCTTAGCTTAGCTTTAGAGCCGAACGGCGTCGAGGTGCGTTCAGGGGCCCTGGGTATCAGAATAGCTATGTATAAGGTGACTGTGTGTGTATGTGTGTGTGTGTGTGTGTGCGAGGATGTGTGTGTCGGCGGATGTGAGGGAACAAAAGAGAGAGAGAAACATGCAGTAACACAGATCGGAGATGATCTTCAAAACGCAAGTTAAGCTTAAACTGGATTAGAAAAAGGTAGCTTTAGACTAAAAGTGAACTACAAAAAGATAAGTTTTAGAAGTAAAACTTAAGAAAGGTCAAACAGCTGCAGGATTTGTTTCCTTTGTGTCCTCTAGATCACTAAGAACTAAACTGAGATGCTAGCTCTACTGTATCTGGAACTGGAAAGGAAGATTTGGGCTGTATTTGGATTTGTATCTGGGATTTGACTCCCCCCCTCCGGCGGGGCTAAAGGTCTCAGGCCAATAGGGAGGTCAGAGATCAAATCTGAGGCGCGGCTAGAGACACAGCAGGGGTCACTGTAGTTTGGGGAGCTCACACTTTTCCCTCCAGAATACTCCTGCTTGGATTGGAATGTTACACAAGGCCTCAGCTTTGTGTCCCCTCTGTGAAAACACGAATGAGGCCCAACAATACATAAATAAAGACTAATAACTAAATTAAACTATATAGGTAGTTAAAGTAGTATTCAAAATTATGAATATATACAATTAGATTTTTTTCAAACCCTAACTTCAAACAGTCTTCTGGAGCACCTCACTCAGGAGAAGGAAACCTGGCAGTCTAAAGGAACAGCAGAGAGGTGGATGGAGGTTCTTCAGGCAGCTGACCTTCCCAACATCCAAGCTGCTGTATCCTTTTTCTTCAGCATCCAATCTTCCACTGGGTTTGTGGAGAGGATTTTCTCTTTTATGAAGAACAAATGGACTGATGTGCGGAACAATTGTTCCACTGAATTAATTAAAGGTGAGCTCATTGTCAGCCTCAATTATGAACTGTCTTGCTCAGAGTTTTACTCTGCTGTACTCAAAGACAAACAACTCCTCACTGCAGCAAGATCTCAGAAGAAATACAAGTGATAGAAGTAGAAAAATCTCCACATAATGTGGCACTGAGCTGTTGAGTTCATGATTTGTTTTTTTTCTGTTTTACTACAACTGTAGCCTACTGTCATGGTCTTTGAGGCACAAATATGTTTACAATTTTTCTACAGACGTTCTGTTTGCACTTTTGTTATTGCAATAAAAATATGGACTATTTCAGGATGGATGTTCGGCTTTCTATCTATTGTTTTATATTGATGTATACAGTTTTATGTTAAGCAAGACAGGTTTCTGTTTAAGAAAGATTCTTATTTTATTCAGTTGATTTTGTTTATTATTAAAGTGAATTGCTGGATAATAATTTGTTTTCCATGTGTTCATGTCACTCAAAAATATGCATCTAATTCAATTCAGGGTCAAATAGTTAAAAAATCGTTTCACTCACAAAAAAAGGGGCTAAAAAAATTCACCGCGCAAGGAAAGGTGAAGGCAATCGGGTCAGTAAACATATATTTGTTCACTATTACCTCTGCTTTGGGGTTGTTCTCATCTGTTTGTTTGTGAGGATGAGGTATGAGTCAGGGAGGCAAACATTTAACTTGTACTTGTAACAAGAGTATTTCTACTGTGCACTATTAGTACTTTGGTTTCCTCTTCGTCCTCCAGTCCAACAGGGGTCGCTGCTGGCTCAGAGCTCGGAGTCTCTGGTTTCCTGTCGCTGGCTCTCTCTGTCCTCTCAGAGACTCGATGTGCGCAGAGAGGAGCAACATGTCCGCCGTGCAGCTGCTGCGGGTGTCGGTACATGAGCGGATCAGCGCTGCCGCTGAAGACTTCCTGCTGCAGGTGGAGAAAGGAGGAGGAAAGGCTCAAGTCCCGGAGCTGAGAGCGATGCTCACCGAGCGGCTAATGGCGGCGGGGGAGGAGATCCTCGTGGGGCCTCGTCCGAGCAGGAGATCTGCCGCCAGAGGAGGCTGCTCGATGCCGTGATGCAGCCCGAAGTCCGGCTGCACAGAGCAGGTCAGTCCCTAGAGGAACAGCTAACATGCTAACGTTAGCTAGCATTAGCTCGAGCAGTGGAGTTAATACGCCACTTCCTGTCTCTGTCTGTTGCTCCACCTCTCACATGAAGAATGAGGAGGATTTGATGCTGTGACCAACCAACTAACTAACTTCCCCTCGCCCTGTTCTCCTCTGTTAGTGACCTTATTGGTTTATTTGGCTTCAAAATGAAAAACATTTTTATTACCAGAAACCCTTTGTTTTATGTTGCTTCCTTTACGAGCTGCGTCGTAACACCATCTGTAAACCACCTCAATATCTCTACTTCCTGAATGTGATCGTTCAGAAATCACAACAGTCGACATTAAATGACACAACACAAGTTTTTCAAAACACTTCAGGAAACTCTGAAATGATAAACATGTGTATTTGTGTTTCAGTGTGTCTTGCAGACGTCCAGCAACTGATGGTGATTAAAGAAGAGGTTCCCCCTGAGCAGCAGCAGTGGAGCCCCCTTGTGGACCAGAAGGATCCAGATCCCCCTCACATTAAAGAGGAACAGGAGGAACCGTGGACCACTCAGGATGGACAGCAGCTTCAAGGACTGGAGGAGGCTGATATCAAGTTCACATTGACTCCTGTCGATGTGAAGAGTGAAGAAGATGAAGAGAAACTTAAATCGCCAAAGCTTCACCCGAGTGAGACGAAGGAGAACAGAGCGGACTGTGGAGGACCAGAACCAGCCAGGAACTCAGGTCCTGATGGACATTTACAACCAGGTCCTGAGGACAAGACTGAAGACTCTTCTGAGACTGAAGACAGTGAGGATGATTGGATGGAGACCAGGGAACCTCAGACTGGTTTTAATACAAGAAATAACAAACAGCCTCTAAGTGATATGGGATGTAAGACAGAAAAAAAATCATTTAGTTGCTCTGAGTGTGGTAAAAGATTTAACCAAAAAGGCAATCTGAAAAGACATATGAAGATTCATACAGGAGAGAAGCCATTTAGTTGCTCTGAGTGTGGTAAAAGATTTAGCCATAGGTCCAGTCTAAATAGACATATGAGGAGTCATACAGGAGAGACACCGTTTAGTTGCTCTGAGTGTGGTAAAAGATTTAACCAAAATTGCCATCTAAATATACATATGAGGATTCATACAGAAGAGCAACCGTTTAGTTGCTCTGAGTGTGGTAAAAGATTTAACAATAGGAGCAATCTAAATACACATATGATGATTCATACAGGAGATAAACCATTTTGTTGCTCTGAGTGTGGTAAAAGATTTAACCAAAAGGGCAGTCTAATTAAACATATGAGGATTCATACAAAAGAGAAACCGTTTAGTTGATCTGAGTGTGGTAAAAGACTTAAGATTAAATCTTATTGTACGAGACGTGAGGATTCATAAAGGAGAGAAGTGATTCAGGTGCAACCTTTGGAACAAAATCTTTATTAGGATTTATCAGCAGATATTCATATTATACATATTCATAGTTCACTGTTTTAAATAGATTATTAACAGTTTTTATGTCCCTAGAAATATAACTCAATGAATAACACGAGAGATTTGTGTTTATATATATTATTTCTACTGATTTTTACATAATTCATCTATTTTTCGTAATTTCCATGTCATTTTAAGGTTAGAGTGTGTTCCTTGCAGAGTATGAATGTGTGTTCTTAACTTGTTCATATGATTAAATATGTTTGTTTTAAAACAATGGTTTCTTGGTCCGCGAGATTCAATGACAGTTTGTGTTCTCCTTTATGTATTGAATGTGTTTCCAAGAATCAAAGTCGAATAAAAATGGCATGGTCGCCCTCTTTGTTTCTGTACGAACGGCGGCTGCACTGGCAACAGTTGAATTGTCTCATCACGAGACAAATTAATCAGCTTCTCACAGTCAGACATGTTTGTTTACGTTTGATGTGAAGTCGGACCTGGGCAATTTCAGTTCAGCTTGTCTTTGATGCTTTGTATTTTTGTATTTGTCTTTTCATTGGAGCACTTTTTATCAACTGTTTTTAATGATGGTACATAAGTAAAATTGTTATTATTATCTTATGCTTGACATGAGCTAGTATGAATACTTGGATCAATACCTCTGTTGGGCCTTCACACATTTTTGGCCATACTAAATAAAAGAAGACCTCTGGCATAAAGCATAACACATGACTCATGTTTCCTTTAAATGTAAAGTTAAAACCTGCCTGTTAATGTAATTTAAAAGACTCGTGTACCGACATTTTCAGATGATGGAAAAAAAGACCAGTTTTAATTTTAGGGCAATAGGGACCCCATGTGGTAAGGATCTGCCATGATCCTTACAATGAGCCGACATAATAATAAAAATATAATGGTTATTAAACTATATTTCTAAAGCACTATCAAATCAAATTGCTTTATTAAATGTATATGGGTATAAAACAACACAGAACAAAAACAGGAGAGATAATGTAAAATACAATTTTATGAATAGACTAAATCTGCACAACATACTGTATATTAAGGAGCCAAGAGAAGTGTCGGGGCTCCTGAGGGAACTTCATGAAGATGATTTAATCTGAAGGCAAGTTACAGCAGACTGTGGAGACCAGGGGAGGCACTGGTGATCCACAGATAAAAATCAGTTTTATATAAAACTGCCAGATGCTGTGGGAATATTCATGTGAGACAGAGCAAGGATATGATGATTTTCATATGAATAATAATCACAAACGTGTTGACTAATGAGGAAACTGCTGAATGATGTTTAAATCAGATGAAGAAAAAAAAGCAGAAGAACATCAGAAGATTCAATCTGATGTTGAACCTGAGGTTGGTTTCCACGTGCCAGTGGGCTGAGCAAGGAAGCTGAAGAAGAAGAAGACACAGTAGATGGCGGTAATGCACTTTGATGATGGTTGCCACCCGCCAATAAACCAAACAAAGAAGAAGAAGAGGGATCTGAAGTTAAAGAATCCCTGATGGAGACAATGTGTGAAATGCCAAGCGGCTGTTTCTGCAGTGTAATGAAGAAATCCTCAAAAGGTCACATACACTGATGATGACATTTACAAACTGCATTTCCCCATCTGTTACTACGATGATGCAGATTGTCTTTGATTTGTACTGAACAGAATAATATGCAACATTAACATGACTTGTTAACTACAAATTTGTAGCGAGTCCAAGTAGCTTATACCACACATATATTTGTTCACTATTACCTCTGCTTGGGGTTGCTCTCATCTGTTTGTTTGTGAGGATGAGGTATGAGTCAGGGAGGCAAACATTAAACACTGGTGTGGATCCACATCAAGGGGCTGATGTAGGAATGCTTTTGGCGGGATTGGGCATTTCTCAACAATTTCATTGATACTTCATAGAATTATGGGAAAATTAGAAATTTGGTTCAGAACCAAATCATAATCCAGATATTGAAATCTTGATGAAGGTAGTTCTAGTTTTATACTTTTTCCTTTTTACAATAGATGGTTTAAATAAGGAAATTATTTTAGAGTGTAACATTAGCTTACACAAGGTAAGGTTCAAACTGCTCACACATTTCTCAAACCGTGACAAGATATCTGGTATTTCCGTTTGCGTGTTTTTTTCAATCTTCATGCAAGATATATTTATCAAGTATTAGCACCAATATCAGTCTTTAGTTCATTAAGCAATTACTACCTCCTCTGATACAATATCAATATGTAAAAGCTCTATTACAATCTGAAAGCTAAGACATCTGGATCCTGACACCAAGGCAAACCGTGGTTTGTCAAATAAAAAAAGCAAGGCCAGTATTGATTTGTCCCCACAACACAGTTCTGACATGGTGGTTTAATAAAGGGACAAAACAAACCACAGAACAAACAACTTCATTGTAGCACTAATATTTTTTCTTGTCATTTTCTCAGTTACAATAAAACATCTTGTACAACCACAACAGTCTTCCCAGTATCATTCATTCATTAATGAAAGCTTTCTGTGTCACTCGTGGAAAAGAACCAGCACAATCCAATTATCACAATTAAAGGGACGCCATGAAAAGAAACTGGGACTATGTGTAACCACCTCGGGGATTAGGGACCGTCTGACCCATGTGACCTGGGTCACAGGGAGCTGTCCTTGGGGCTGACAATGGCGCACATCACAGATAACAGCACCAATTGATGTTTTTGTAAATTTGATGGATGGAAATGCCACTTAGTTGTGTCATTAAAGTTTTCACATGGCATTTTTGTAGAGTTACAGTCTCACCATGCAGCATTGAGGAAAACAGCTTGTGAAATATCACATGGTTGTTCAATTCAACAAGGAATAAATGATTTGATCGTTTCATATTGGTTGGTTGTTTTGACACTGAACACTGGCTGTCAAAAAGACGGATTAAAGCAGAATGCGGTTGGTTATAAGTCTGCAAGTGATTCAATCTAGACAATTGTCTCACTTAAACAATAAGAGTTAAAGTCTGTAATGACAAACAAAGTCCTGTAGACAAGAACAGGAAAACAATGCTGTATTCACAGGATGTTGATATGATATCTTAGATTAAGTTTAATTGTATAAGTGTCGCCATCCTGCTTCTTAATTAGATGTTCTCTTCTTGCCGTTGGAACAGTCGTGATCTTTAATTGATCCTCTTATCTCATCTAATGGCACGTGGACAGTATATGTTCAGAAAAATACTGACGTCTTAAAGTAACGTAGCAGCTCTCCTGGAATCACTTTGATCTATGAAAAAAAACAATCTAGCTGCCAAATATTAGTAGTCGTATGGTAGCATTTAGGACCTCACAGTTCATCAAGCATGGGTAAGATTACAGGACAGATTACCACAAAACTTGGTGATAAGATGTGGTATCTGTCAGGCCGTAGATCCAGGAATTATTTTAGGAAAAGCGTTTTTTCAACATCTTTGTTGATTTCTCACGAATCTTGATGAGAAAAATCTGTCATATTTAAGGAACTGATATCAATGAGTGTGTAATTGGATTTTAAGGGGAGGATATGGCCATGGTTGAGGTATGATCTCTACTAAGTGCAATTATAGTTATTTTGTGATGTTAACAACATGGGTATTAAAGCAGTGAACCTTTTTTTGTGATGAAAACAAGAGAAAACTTTGCAGCATTTATTTTAGGTTTTAAATGTAATTAGGGAGGATTTATGGAATGAAATACCTTACCGCATGTTGCACAGTGTAATCAATGTTTATGCCCTTTCCTAATGACTTGTTTACAGGCCAAATGTACTGACTGTGTGCAAGCTTCTATCCCATTCATTCACTATGGAGCAATGACAGTGCGATCTAATAGAATTACATGAGACAGTCTTATGGTGAAATAGATCGCCTCCTTAGTCCTCTACAGGCACAGGCTAACTATTTTATCCCATTGACGCAGTAGGAGACCAGGCTAGTTAAAGGGATTAGATTAGCAGCCAGGGGAGGTTATAAATGGACGCTAAGGTACGGATCAGGGAAGGACTCAGACAGGACATAACAAGTCCTGCAACTTGTTGGCGAGGACAGAGAGATCCAGATACCTAACGCAGAGGCTGTAGCATTCATACCGAGAAGCCGATGCCTGACCCATCAAAAAAGATTCAGTTTTCTGCCATCCAAGCGTAAGCCATAAGCATGGAGCCTATGGGGACTGCCTCCACAGCCTTCGACAGAGAGACTTTCACCAGGAAAGCTGTGCGAGCACCCAGAGGAGCCTCGTCTCATTTTGTGGGGAGCTCGATCATAATCCTGTCCTCGTTCGCAGTCTCCAGTATAGCTATGAATTTTGGGAAGCGGTTCCAGGGGTCCAGACTCAAACCCAGCGGGAACTAGCAGCAGTCGACAGATGGATATCCCTTAATATCTTACTAGTTAACCTCTAGACATCGAGTCATGTTGAATTTATTTTAATGATGATGTGATGGACACCCCTTCAAAGGTAAATGCCATTGGTGTTCTTGTAGAATAATGTGATGTGGGTTGTACCATATGTGACGTTTCATGTGTGTCCAATTGTTAGTCTGGAGAAAAAACCTGGAGTCAGAAGAGGATGCAGCTCTCTTGGAATGATGGAGAGATCAACAACAGAAGAACAACACTGCCTGCTGTGAATTCTAAGACGAGCATTTGGAAAACACCTCGAGCTTGATCGATGCAAGGCCAAGCTCCCTCTCTTGGATTAAAACAGATTACAATTGTTGTTTGGAGAGGAGAGGAAGATGCAGTAATACCATTACACCTTTGTCTTGTACTTCTATCAGTAGTCTCAGCATGTAAATGATAGAAAAGAGAAAGATGCAAGATCTTTAGACGTAGCTCAAAGTGTCTGTTATTGGAGGCTCACTGATGGTGATACTTGTCATTTATGGCCATTTTATGTCAAAGGTGGTAGAGCGAGTTGTAATATCAGTACATTAGAATAAAATCAAACCTTCAAGAAAAGTCTCCTCAGTTTTCTTACAATTTAATCTCTGTACCAAATTAATATCAACTGAAAAACAACAAACCATTGAATACCAAAAGCAGCATTTAGTGTGAAAACCTTACTCATTTTGGGTTTGACACTTGGGGCGGCTGTGTCTGAGGGGTACAGCGGTCCTCCAACCTGAAGGTCGACAGTTCGATCCCCAGTCTTCCCCATCTGCATGCCGAAGTGTCCTTAGGCAAGATGCTGAACCCCGAATTGCCCCTCATAGAACAACAAAGTGCTGCTAATAGATGCACTGTATTAATGTGTGTGAATGTGTGTGAATGGGTGAATGTAAAACTGTACTGTAAAGAGCTTTGAGTGGTCATCATCAGACTAGAAAAGCACTATATAAATACAAAACCATTTACCATTTACTTGTTGATTAAAAAGTATATTTCATTTGACCAATATTATAAACATAACAAGACTGCGTGTGACATTTAAGAACTCAAGCCTCCTCCTTTAATTGAAAAAGATTTGTAGAAATTGCTCTAAATAAATACCCCTTTAAAAGTATTTATTTGGTATTGATACTGAAACTCAAGTTTAACACTGTAACTGTCCTAGAATCCACAATAAACACAAGTTACAGTGTAAGTGCAGTAATTTAAGTAAAAAAGTATGTAATTTATAAAGATAAACTCTCTCCATGTTTAAAATCCATATTATGTATTAATTCTGAACAGGTTTTTGGTATACACGACGGGAAAAACTATAACATTTTATAAACAAAATAAAAAAATGTTTGAGTCAATAGCAGAAGACTTGTGTTTTTCTGTTCAAAGAAAAGTGAGCTGGAAACATTTTATATAAAATCTAGTTGGTGTAACAGGTCGAGAAATTAACTTTTTAAACACAAAATGCAGTATCATGCTGAGAGACATTTTGCTTTCTGTTCGAGAAATTTACCCTGTTTACCCTGCTAAAACAGTACGTTATGACAATTCCAGTATAGTATTAATATAAAGTACGGATTTAGGACACGGCTTATGATTTCAGTGTCTGTGGAACAAGCTGTGTCGAGTCGTTTCCACTCGTGTAAACAGTTGTGGATATGGGCTTTTTTCACACCATGTGATATGTTGGAACTTCAGCTGTGATATAGGTCTATCTAACATTTGCACAGGTCTGTCGCAAGCATGCTGCTTTATAACTGGTGTATTTTCTCAGGTTGCCACCAGAGGGCTGTATTGGCATTACAAAATTGAGCTTTCCAACAATGACTAGTTGCTAGTTTGGTATACTAATGGTGTAGAAATTTAAAACAAAGATACGCCAGAAGGGAAATCATGATTTTTATATGGTTTTATGTATTAAAAAAAACATACAAACAGAACAAATAAAGATGGATTGTGATACAAACAGGTGCCAGCAATGTTTAAACCTAGTCCATACACATCTGCAAACAACTGTTTAGTTGTATATGAAAATCCCACAATGAACTTATGATTCCAAGTAGGTACAGGGATGTCCGCTAATGTCTTCAGAGTGTGCAGAGGCTTTTCAGTCTGCGCTCAGTGAGGAAGCGATGTGTCTGGTGGGATGGGTTTTGGTCTTTACCTCCAGCTGAAGCACTAAAGTAGGATAACATGGACTTGTTGTGCTGCCGCTGTGCTGCCTTCTCCCCGTCCTCCTCGTCATCATCCCTGAGGACAGATTTAACAAAACAAGACTGATTTATACACTGTGGTTAGTGCTCGTCTCCTGAGGTCAAATGATTTGCACAGACATTAAGCGTGGAAATCAAACTGGTTGTGGTTTTTCATCTTAAACACATGGAAGCATTTTTTTACAGTCATGTGAAAAAATTAAGTACTCTCCCTAAATCAGTCTTTACACATAAAAAGGTTTTGGACATATAAAGTCTGTAAGGTTTTTTACCAGTGAACAGTCACTGCTTTGCTGTCCATCAGGGTTTGGGCCGTGCTCCAGCTAAATCGAACAAACTGAGGGTAACCAAACACGGGGTCCAGGCACTTCAGCAGCCACGCTTTCGTCTTGGGGTCTGGAAACGGTAAAAGGTTAGGGATAGTGACAGTTTAACTACAAACAGTTTTAACATGCATCAATAATTTTCTGATTGTTGTAGCCTTGCATAGGTTTGGTTATGAATGACCGAGTGGTAATAGATAAACACTCAAAGGCTGATTTCATTCAGTATATTTCTCAAACATGGCTTTCATTACGTCTGTTACCATTTGGGTATCCTGAGCCGTAATCTGTATCCACCTCTCCCATGTCCTCTGGAAAGTTCCAGCCTTTCACAACACGATCCCTGGCAACCTGAAGAAGATCACACAACAGAAGTGAAGCCAGAGAACCAAATCTGATCAGGATTTGAGGTTTTATGCAGGATCAATAGTTCAAAATGAAGGCCACGGAAATCCAAACAGTCATTGTGACGATAACATTATTCACTGTTGTTCATTATTCAATCTGCACTCAGCTGAAAAAAGCAGCTGAAAAAGTCCTTTGCATAAATTTCCTAGAAATAAATAAATAAAACCTCGACTAATATCAGCCCTCCTTTCCTTTTCACTGTCTCCACCAGTGATACATCTATAACCTCACACATTTATGGCATCTTGATGATCATCACTAACCTTGGCACAGATACTTGCAGCACTGACAATGGGGAAGAGGGAGTCAGCTTTTGGCCGAACAGTCACCTCGATACCCGGGAACAGCTGGGAGAGTTTTGCCTCATATTTATCTGCTGGGCCGACTGTGTCCACATAAACCTGCAGAACAGCACACAGAGAGAAGAAGGTTCGACCGAGACAGAACAGACAGAGTGAAGAGAGAAGAAGAACACAAGGAGGAAAACAGGAGTCAGTTCACTGCAGGGTGAAGAGGAAAAACAGAAACATAAAGCCTGTAAAGTGCAGGTAAAGTAGTTCATAACATATAGTTTTTAACACACTTTAACACCTTGTTTTTTAACAGAATAAACTATTTAAACCTGCAGAAGTCAGTGAAGACACTCAAGAATTAGTGGCTTTGTCTTTATTTAAATGTAATTAATATAAGAATTATTTTCTGATATAGGCAGCCTGTAATAAGCACAGTGTTGAACATTTTTGAGTTGCATGCAAGGTGATATATTGCATTTCAATGTCCTGAATTAAGATGAGAAAGGTCCTCTATAGGGTAGGAAATGTATACGTTAAAACACAAGTTGTCCATATAGACATACCCAAAGATTTATTTGACCTACACATTAAAAATGAGATGCACACGTTTATATTTATGTGCCTAAATCAGCTCTTTACCTCTTTGAGCTGTACTCCACTGTCCAAGGCAAACTGTACTAGACCAATCGCTGTATCATGTGACAGCGCATTCAGGTTGTATTTTGTCCTTCAAGCAAAAGAAAAGATCATGTTAGTAAGTGGGAATTTAAGTTGAGATAATCCTTTATTAGTCACAGCAGCAAAGGGGGAAGGAAAAACTGATATCTGTTTAAAAACGTAATAAATACATAAACATACATTATAAAGATAAGGATATATCGAAAATAACAATAATAATTATAACAAAGTAAAAAGGATTGCACGTAGTCACTTGTGATACATGTAACATGTTTAAGTCTGTATGATGCCACATACCTCTGTAGCATGCTGGTAGAAATGGTGTTGGGGGAGAGAATCTGCACCGCCCAGCCCACATAACTTTTGGCTTCATCCAAGTTTTGGAAAAGTTTTTCTCTTTCTGCCTCTGATAGGGTCTTTGAGTCTATCATGGGAGTGATACAACACAATCATTTAAGCATACCGCTGATATTTTATTTACCAATATGCCAGTAAATAATGCAATATTCAGTACCGGCTAAATGCATTGAAAAACTTGAGTCTTTCAGTGCACCGTCCTATAAAAATAAACAAAGGCAGGGGAACGGGATTACCTGCCACTTTCGAGTCCTTCAGCTGCTGCTTTTTGGAAACGGGACAGAAACATATTCCATACACCATGGGGCCTGGATCGCAAAAAAACATAAAAAACATAAGTGTGTGCGCCACATTTCTCACAGTGTGTAGTTGCTGCTACACAAAATGACTGAACGTACCCAGCACAGGCCCCCTGCCTGCCTCATCAATGCCCAGACAACAGTCCTCCGTCTTGCAGACATCAGGGATCTGAGAAGCCAGCCGGCAGCTGACAGAGTTGTCTGTTTCAAAGGGGCCGAGATCCATGACTGCCGGGAGAGGAAACCACAAGGAATAGAAAGTATTTATTGCCATTGTACAAAAGAAAGCAGTACCACGAAATTAGAGGTGTTACTTGGGAAATACAGTGCTAAGTAATGTAAATAAACTGGTTAACAGTACAGAAAAAGACACAAACCATGAAACACACAACCAATAAGTGCCAGACAACTAGATACTACTTGCACAGATTTGATATTACACTTAATGAAGTGAATGCATATGTCAACATTTCGTAATTTTGAATGAGTAGAGTTTAGAGGTCTGATAGTACAAGCCTTCACGTCCCCCTGATCATCTGTTATTATTGATCTTTGTCACACACTGTGTGGGTGGATCTTCAACATGCAGGAGTCTGAGCACGTAACACGTAACAGTGTATTGACGTCTGAAGGTTTGTGTTGAAATCTTGGTGTCTACTTCAAATCTCAGCATTTACATTTAAGCGTGGACTACTGACACAAGGCGTCTGTGGTGTTTACAACTCCCTGTCATGTAACTACGCACATAACAACCCATATTGTGTAGCTGGTATCCTGTGTTGTCATGTTGTAGCTAAGTGCTGCACACTGTCGATACGGCTCTAACTACAGAAACTGGCCTTTTCTCCATCAGAACGCAGGTGTTACTGGTTTGATTGGTGAGTTTATCTTGTTCCAGGTTAATATTTAGGTCACACGTGTCCTGTTAAAGATGAAATAACCCGTTTCTTACCGGAAACTTTCTGCAGCTTCGTGAGTTTGGCGCCGCAGGAAGAGCGTCTTCTTCGTTTGGTATAATACTGTAGGCGCTCTACCGCCACCACATGGTCTGGAGTTAGAGCTGGAAAAGCACAACTCAACAGGCTCCGGTTTATTTGTCTTAAAAAAAACACATTTTCCTCTTCTATTCTGTATTTCACGTCATTATACTTCATCTAAATTATCATACCACATTAAGATCTTAAAAATATTGAAGAAAAGGAAGATTAATTTAAAGTATTAAAAGTAAAAGTACTCAGAGCAGTGGCACCCACTATTATATATTATATCATCAACTCATTATTATTGATGTGTACACAGCATTTACTTGTCTTACTTGGTTGGAGTTGGGTTCATTTTGAATTAGTTTTACATTTCTCATTATAAAAAGTTACATTTTAATAATTCATGGTATTTTTTTTAAATCAAAAAGTTAAACCTCAAAACAATTAGATACATTTTTTTTAAAGCAGCAAATCCTCACATTTGAGAAATATGGAACTGCAAGATATTTGGCCACATTGTATGAAAAATTAGTTACTTCAACAAGAACTGCAAAAAATAGAGTACTCCATTACAATAAATACATAAATAATTCACTAGAAAAAATGAAAAGCACTTCAATGAAAAGTAACTAGAATAAATAATCTCAGATGTCTTGGAAGTGGAATAGAGCGTTGTAGCATAAAATGAAAATACTGCACTTCATTTTCTTCCATCAATAATAATAATAATCTCCCTGCCCTGAAAATGTTTCCCCTTTCTCTGCCACACCTCTTACTGTGAAACATATCAGTGCCTCCAGCATTATCTCTGTTCTAGATCACCTTCAGACGCAATGACAGCACAATGAACTTGACATTTTGATTTCAGATGCCCTCTGACTTGTGTTTAAACTATGGCTGAGTGTGGAGGCAGCCTCAGGTGGAGCGGAGAGGGCAGCGTGGAGGCAAAGCCGTGTACAAAAGTCTGAGTGTGTGCTGGTTACTGAGCTGAAATTGGCCTTGCCTCTGGCTCCTTACACCCACCCCTTCTCTCTCGTTCTGTCCCTCTGCCTCGCTGAATGGCTTTCTTTGTCTTCGTCAGTAACACGCAGTCCCCAGCCGATTAAATGTGGGGAATTAGTAGTCAATTTTAGCCTACAACACACAAACACACTAAACAGCTTAGCTTTGGTGGGGCTGTGATTGTGTTGTTATTACAGTTCACACGTCAGCAGCATGTTTTTAATGTCTTTCTTTTCCCCCTTCGCTTGCTACCTGCACCTTGTGTTATCTCCAAAACCAGCACGGAAAAATAACAAGCTCAGACTGGATGTTTTCTTTTTTTTTTTTTATAAATAAATTGATTTAATAAATGACAACAATAATATTTCAACATTGCTTTTCTTGTAAGGAAGCAAAAAATACTCAAGGGAATGTATAGCAAACACTTTACAAAACTATCCAGAATTATACAAAATGGAAGAAGCAAAGGTGTGACACATGATGCATGATTACTTACATAAAAATGATAACTACAATTGTAAGAGGGTCAGTATAAAATGATAAAAGTATGCATCACTTAATAAAAGGTGAAGCCTGTGGTAATGACCATTATTCACATTGCTGAAGAGGAAGAGGGCTGTTTGTGAGGAAGCAAACATGCTTTTGGCCTACATGCAGTGCACAACGCTCGTACATGTGATTCTAATCCTTAAGTAGGTCCCAAAGCTGGCCAATTATCTTGAGAGGTTTGGCTGAGACTTATAGATTTTAACTCAGTTATTGAGTCAACCAGATGTGAATTAGCAAAGAAATGTTATAGGCACTTAAAAGCAATAATAATAATAATAATAATAATAATAATAATAATAATAAAGAGGCTGAAGTGGAGGCTTAACGTTCTGAAATTTTGAACAGCTTCAGTCAATCAGGTATCCGTGGTTGTACTCATCCTTTGCTACTGGCACAAAATTAATAGAATTGAGGTAAGTGTCCAAGACTGAGCATTAAGCTGGAATACGTCTGTAAGAGCTCTCTTTCCCTCTCTTTTTCCTATGTTTTTCCCCTTAAATGCCTAATTGTTCAGTTCAGTGACGTCCATGTAAAGAAAGGACAGAGATGCAGACTGTGCTATATCTACAAAGAGAGAGAAGGTTGCAACTATATCCTTTTCTGGCCACGTACAACAACAAAACACCAGGGAAACATCCTATCGGAAAACAAAGCATGCGTCTTTTTTTCTTCCCAAAGCAGTGGTGCAGATGTGTGAGTGTCATATCAAATCAGTCACAATAAAGTTACACCCTATAGGATATCAACAATGACAATACACTTACTACTCATATAAAATAACACAAGAAACGTCAAACACATCCTTTAGTTTGGTTAATAAAGTCTGATTACGTCAGTCTAAACCCAGCGTGTCCGGGTCAAATCAGAGTCACTCGACACTTTCTCAGTGTCTCTCTCACTCGTCTAAACTCTTGTATTCACACTTGCTGTACATCCCAACCTAGATATTCATGATGGCACACATTTGTTAAAAAGGTTTATTTATTTTTTGATTGGCTGTTGACCCATGGCTCACACTTAACTAATGTGTGAGGTTTTTTTTGTGTTTTTTTTTACGATGTAAGGCCGCGTGGATGCGTCTTGCATTATATTGGCTAAAAAAGTAAAAACCTCTAATATAACATCAATATGGCATGGACACACACGCAAACAGGCAATCACACACTCACATATTCACACACACAGTCACACAGATCCACTCACACGCTTCCCATATTTCCCTCTGCTCAGCTGGTCTCCCTCAAGGTCTTGTGAGTGTGGTGTAAACAGGCTGCTCCCAGTGTGTGGGGCTGTGGGAGGGGGCCACGCTGGAGGGGTCTCCTATGGTAGTGTACAGAGGCCTCTGTGTAGGGCCCATGTAGGAGAAGGCTGAATACAGCCCCGGGGCCTGGCTGGAGTGGGCATAGTACGCCCCTGGGGCCTGATGCTCTCCGTACTCAAACTGAGCCCTGGAGGCCAGCGAGGGGAAGGCGGAGCCGTAGTGGGGGAGGCTGAGCGGCGTGTAGGTGACATGGGTGCCCGAGGAGGGAGAGGACGAGGCCTCGGCATAGTGGCTCCCGGACACCGACTCGCTCTTGATCTGGGCCTTCGTGGGGTCGGAGGAAGACGGAGAGGCCTGGGGCTGCTGCTTGGAGAGCCAGGCTGAGTGCCCACTAGCGGCGGCCAAGGCGTAGGCATAAGACGAGGCCGAGGAGCCGGCTGCAGGGCCCCCGGTTCCACTCTGCGGGTGGCCGTTTGGAGGAAGGTACTGGTCAAACTCATTGACGTCGAATGGCTCGATGTTGGACATCACCTCATGGCTGATCTCGCCAATATCCATGGTGCCAAAGTCGATGTGGGGTTTAGCTCCCGATGATGAGGGACCACCGGATGCACCTTCAGCTCCCACCCCGAGGGCTCCCCTGGACCCCCCTGATCCTCCTGCCGCTCCTGCTGCCCCATCCCTCTTGGCATCTGACAGTTTTCCAGACAGGAGCTCTGTCTTTGGGGTGGTGGGGGGCGTGGGTGGGCTGTGGCCTGAAGGGGAGAGAGGAGAAGGGACAACGTGTTCAGGTGAACTTTGACACCAAGTTTTATATCTAGGAATTGTGGCTCAAATTCTTTCACCATTCCTCTCTTGAACAAACAACTCTTGAAAGTTCAGAACATAAATCTTGTGTGCAGAGCCACCTACCAGCAGGATGGTGGTGGTGATGGTGGTGGTGGTGCAGGTCACCCAGGGGAGAACCAGCGCCGCCATTGTGCTCCAGATGCAGGGTCTTGTAGTGAGACTGGGAGTGGCTGGCCTCCCCTTCCCCCTGACTGTCAGACTCACCGGTCGTTAGTTTGCCGTTTTTGCGTCTCCGGGGCTGGTACTTGTACTCCGGGTAGTCCTTCTTGTGCTGTTTCCTCAGCCTCTCCGCCTCCTCGATGAATGGCCTCTTGTCGCTCTCGTTCAGCAGCCTGGGGGGAGAAAAAAACAACAAGGACTGATTTAGTCTTATTGGCCTTCTGGGTTAATGGAAAAGTATTTTATTTGAATATGTCTAAAAACGGTGGAGCTATCAATCCTGTGCGTAATGGATGAATAGTGGGATGGTGAAGGACACTATAGCATCTTTGCACAAGTTTTGAGTGCACATGTGTCAAATATTTTTAAGGACCACTACATAAAAAACACCAGGAAACCCCACACTGAGATCACAATTTGCATACTTTTACATTTCAATATATACATATTGAAGTGGGGTCCACATGTTTGAGTGTGACCCCTCAGCACACCCCTTCATTGGCTTTACGCACAGGCTGCACAGGAAATGCGCCACTGTATGGCCACACTGTTCTAATGGGACAGCCTCTCTATACAGACCTCCACAGTTTGCCGAGGGTCTTGCTGAGCTCGGCGTTGTGCAGGTGGGGGTACTGATCCGCCAGTTTCCTCCTCGCCGCCTGCGCCCACACCATGAAGGCGTTCATGGGCCTCTTGACGTGGGGCTTTGCTTTGTTCCCGTTGTTTACGCGCACCGGCATGGGCACAAGTGTCCAGTCATATCCGTCCAGCACCTGACTCACCGCCTCCCTGATACCAATCGGGAAGCGGTCGTCCTCCTCCTCCGACTTGCCCCTGGATGCGCCTCCGTCGTCTTCGCTGCCGTCCGCCCCGCACAGCGCGGCGAGCTGCTGCGGCGGCCCGGCCGGAGGCGAGCCCGGGCCCGGCGGCGCTCCGGGCCGGGTCGGTGACAGTGAGTGACCGTCGTCCGACGCCCCGGGACTCAGCTCCGCCTCGGACAGGCTGTGCTCCTCGCCCGACATTATTATTTTGTATTTATTTGCAGCTAATGACAAGACAAGCCTTGAATGTTAAATAATATTTAAGAGGGGAGTTCAATATTTTTTCGAGATATTTGGAGTCTACGGCGATCCAGTTATTGCTGACTCTTGTCAGGCAAAGTCATGCTGCTGCGTAAAAGTGTCCAAATCCTCTCCACCGTCGGCTGGAAATCCTTCTCAGCGAGAACAGTTACACCTAGAAATAAAATGCAATGTCAGAAAAACAGCTTTGTTGAACACCACAAGTTATTATAATTTAAGCTTTGTTATGAATCTATGACCTCCGTTAATTCTAAAGGTAAACACATTGAGAGTTTTAGCGGACAAAATGCGACATGAGCAATCCCCCATCCAATAATAATAACATTAACATTAATAATAATAATGATAATAATAATAATATTGATAATAGTGATAGTTATAATAATAATAATTCCAGAACAGCTTCCAGAAAATTCGCCCAATTCTTCTTATCGAAAAATAGAAGAAATAAGCCGGCATATCAACACTGATATGAAATATCGCCTTTTATCATAGTATTTTTTGTTTTTCAGGAAAAAAAATTAGATAACTTACCAATTTAGATGTCCAGTGGTTCAACATGGGAGTGTGTGGCCGACTGTGGAGCCGATGAATGGCTGCTCTGTGTGGCAACAGCGGAGCTTAAAGAGCGCCTTGTGAGAAGGACCGGGAGAAAAAAAAAGTGATTGAAAGTGGAAAACATTCCCAGAGAGGCAGCATTCCAACACACCGTCAGCCCCGCCCACCGCGGCGACACGCAGCGCCGCCATTGGTCCGCTAATTATCCCCGCAGCTCTCCGATTGGACGGCACGCGGACACGCTGGCTAATGCCCGTCCCGTCCGTCATTGCGACATATCCAGCAGAGAAGAGGTGAGATTTTACCATCGGAGTGGTTTTAAATGAGTCCACAGTGCGTCCATTTAGAGGCAGGACAGGGCCAGGTCTGTTGGACGTGTTGACATGTTATATCAAACAAATAAACAATCAGGAGGAGAGTTGTTGCCTCATGTGTTCACGTTACTATAAAAAAATCTAAAAAAATCAGTTGGATTCAGGAAATAAAGCTCAAACGTTTTAGTTACACTCTTTGTCTATTAAAGATCTACTAAAACCAAATATTGTATTAGACCTTGACTTATAAAAGCAAAAGAGTCAAGCAGATGAATGCTTTTGAAAGAAGAAGATAAAGCATGAGTTATAAGCCTGATGGGCTGAATTCAGGCCAGTGATCAATGATGGTGTTACATTTACACAAATACTAAATGAATATTGATGAAGCCAGTATCTGCCACGTTTGCATCCAGCTCTGTCTCTGAAATAATCACTAAAAGCAAAAAAATCTTTCAAAAAGCCAAAAAAAAGAGATCTTCTCACTACCCCACCAAACTCTGTCTGCAACAATAATGCTACATTTGTATTAATTATATGATTTTTCTATTTATTTGTTTCATTTATTCCAGGTCTTTATATGGCTTTGTGCCCTATTTGAATCAAAACTCAATGTGTAAGTGTTTTTCACTCAGTAACAGAATTGATTTATCAATAAATAATCCCATAATCTGAAAACTTTGTTTATTTATTGAAAAAAAACAAAACAATGGCAAGACACTTAGACTGGAAAATTCAAGATGGAGACTAAACGATGAACTGTAAAGGGTGGAGCGGCTCCTTCAGACCAACCTCATGTACAAGTCACAAGATTAACATTTCGTTATGATCATCAATATTCAAATATTACTCTTGCATTTTAATTATTTGGTTCACGTTCCACGTGTTTGTGCGGAAACAAGAGTGTTACAGTCAAAGCTATATGATTGTTATTATTATTTCATTTTGCGTCGATTTGTCTGTAGGCCATGATCAGCGACTGTCCTGTGGAGCATGGCCTTATGGGAAGGAAGAGTCGACTTCAGCAGCATCTGAGACACACACACACAGACACACACAGACACACACACACACATACACACACACACACAGACAGACAGACACACACACATAGAGGAGAAAATGAATGCAACAATAACCCCTGTGTGTGCGCTGCCTCTCATGTCGAGGCTGGCTCTCGGCTCTCTCCCTCTCTCTCCGTTCTCTTTGCTCTCTTTGTCTCCATCTCAGGTGAATTGTAGACATGTGATCAAACGCCCAAGCCTCTATCCATTAACCCTCGTAAATGAAAAAATGGGGAACAAAAAGCAGTTTTGTGCTGCAAACATGGAAAAAATTGATAACAGAGAAAGATGTGTGCGTCTTTCTCCCCTTATGTCCAGAGCAAAGACACCAGTTGTGCACACATAGAAAACCCTCTGCGGCAGACAGGACACATGGATCTCTCTGCTGCGACACTTCTCTGTCTCCAAAGCACTCCGCCGCACCACCTGGACTCGGGCCTTGGATGGTAGAGGGCTGCGTTTGGGGGGTGGTGGGTTAGTTTGCGTTGGGGAGGTGTGCACCTACATGCTGCACCCCCAGAAAGCGACCCCTCGGACCCTGGCATGAGGCCCTGCATGGTGAAGTGAGTGATTTTGTCTGTATTGGACCAAAGTGTATTTAAATGTGCGTGTTGTCGTGCGCTGAGTTTATTGGGCTTGTGCAGACCAGAGGGCTGTATGCGGAGGAAGCTGCGGTTTTACGGAGGAGTGTTGAGTTAGCAGCTGTGGATGTGCATGGCCCCCCAGGGAGTCTGTGTGTGTGCGTGTGTTTGCGTGTGTGTGTGTGTGTGTGTCAGTCTGTCAGACAGGGCAAGGTGCTTTTTACTGTGTCTCCATCATTAAGACATTAGAATTTAAATGTAACCAAGGCATGTAAAATGTAGTTCATATTTTTATTTCATCATAGTATTATAGTTATGTGTTTTTATTTGAGTGTATTCCTTTTAGTGATCGTGAGGCGGTTTACAAGGGCCTGGATTGATCCGGAAAGCAGACTCGTTTTTTCTACCGATCTACTTTATATTCCGTTTATTTTTCGCAATAACATTAATAATTTGTTTACTTTTATTTATTTCCTATTGCCTACTTGAAGTTCATGTAGACATAATGCCGAATTGCAGACAAACAGGCCTATACTATTTTTTTTATAGTTGTGTTTATTCTTCGTGTAATTCCTGCCCATAGACCACATTTTGTTGTATTTTACACCTGAGGGTTCGTTACAGTGGACGCGTTTCGTTTAAATCGTTTTTGTTAGATTGAATTTTAAAGGATTGGATAGGAAAGACATTTTTAAGTATTGAATTTAACAGTAATATCTAAGGCCTTTATTCTACCGGCAAAAATCGGTTAAGGATAAAAAAAAAAAAAAAAAGGCATTACAGTTTGTATTCAAGTCTGAACAGTACTTTTCATTTCGTGTGATTAAATGTTCGGGAATGAGGAAAAAAGAAAATCTAACTTTTTGAAGCGTCTTTTTTCCTCCTCAGAAGTTGAGCCGTGTCCTGAAACGTAAAAATCGAACCTGACGGGCCAAGATTTCCCTGATGTTATACGGGGCTATGTGACTATATACTGTAAAAATATATAAATAATTAAAGTAGATCTTTATAAGTAAAATCTATAATTATAGAACCAGAATTTGAAGCCTTGGGCCTCTGGATTATATTTCAAAACATATTCGATGTTTAATGAAGGCCTGTTATTTAGAATATTATGTTATTTTTCACCTTAGTGTTCTTTAAATACAAAGAAGCACACGAACTTTCGTTTTGTTTATCAATTGTGAATTTGTCTGAAGAAGCATCAGAAAGTTGCTGATCACTTCAACCGGGCTTTGAGTTAATTTAAATATTTTTTACATGTATTATTTTAGTTCAGTTGAATTAGAGCCTTGACATTTTCCTTAAAGTAAGCTTTGTTGCATCTCTAATGTCCAGACATGTCTGAACAATATTTTAATGTAAAAGTATTTTTGAATCCTTTTTTATTCAAACTCACATATTCATATATAATTCATATAGATTCTACCACATTCTTTGTTGGTCATACTTGTGTCTTTTTGTGTTGCAGATGTTCAGTGAAAATAAATTAAGTGAAATTGTGAACAGAAAACGAGAAGCTGTTGAGTCTGAGAAGAAATTTGATCTATGTGAAACCCCCCTCAGTTTAACATTGTCTGTGGTAAAAGAAAAACAAGAAGAAAAAATAAGTTTTTAGAGCGGATTCAACAGGGCAACCAATAGATGGTTTGTTTTCTTTTATGTCATTAAATAAGAATTTAATATTTTCCCCTCTAGCGCTGAAATTCAGTGAGGAATTTTGACTCTGTAATGACTGTTCTGCACTTATTCATGATTGCAGAGGTCTTAAAGGTCTTTTTGGATATCAGTAAATACTCAAACGATTCCTGAAAACCACAGGTTTGCTGTTTTTCATGTAGATTTTCATAAATATCTAATTTACAAGATGTTTAGCCAACAGGTTCGGAAACAAGGAAAGAAAAATGAGTCAATATGGATATTACACCTGTTGCCGAGATCATGATGAAGAAATATCACCGGCTTCCTGGTTTACGCAGCTGATTCAATTTAACGTGTACATATTAAATAAGAAATCAGAACATCACATTTTGTTCTGAATCTAAAGGCGCCATGCATCCTCAGTCTTTCTCCGAGTCCTATGAGACTATCATGGGCCTCAGGGCAACTTGTTAGAAAATAGAGCTCACATGGTTGCATCAGTCCCTTCACTAACCTGCCATGTGACTGCAGTAATGGGCCTTTCCATAGCTGCACAGACCACTGTGTCACAAGAGCCCGTTTCCTGCGGCTTCTGGTTGGGAGCGGGGAGAGGATAGGAGGACGAGGTCTCATGATCAGGGGCGAGATCAACAACAAAGATCATGCATCGACAGGGGGTCAAAGAGTCAGGCCTTCAGGTGCACACTGACAAACAGGAAGCCCCCTTTTCCCCTACGTGTGATCTGGATGAAATTGGGATGCCTCAGGGTTGTGTGATCGGGGTGGATGAATTACTTTCTGACTATATTTTGTAATATATTTTTGAAGATAGAAAATTAGGTGATCAGACATGTGGGGGGGGGGGGGGGGGGGGAGAAAGAAGGAAGGGAAGAGAAAGAGAAAGAGAAAAGAAAGGGAATGACCTCTTGCTTTGGCTTCGATACTTGAACAACTCCCAGGGGAAATTCTTGAAATCTGACGGTGGAGGAAAAAGTCAAAGAGAGAGAAAAACTGAGAGATGGAGATAGTGTGTGTGTGTGTGTGTGTGTGTGTGTGTGTGTGTGAGAGGGAGAGAGTGTGAGAGGGATGCAGATAAGGGAAGCATGCACAGCGGTCAAATATTCACATGCTGGGTCACATTCTGCATTAAACTGATGGATAATTGGTGGAAAGCATTCATTCCCATGTCAATAGGCACATTGGGCCTGAAATGAATAGCGTCATTTGTTCCAAATGATGACGAACTCGACAAAACAAGCCAAAATTATATATCAGAAATTGCAAAAGGCTGGTACAGAGGGATACTTTTCTGCAGATATCATCACAGCACGTCCCTGCTACATGAGGTTGAAAACGCCTTTTTAGAAAAATGATTTTTATCTGTAGCTCCGAGGGCTTTTCTCATGCTCTGCAGCCTTTTCGCTGTGTTTTCTCTGTTCATAAAGGAAATCTGCTCTCAGGCTTTGTGTGAATAGCAGTCGAGGTCAGTGGCTTTTGCTCGGGGAATTCCAGCTCCAACTCCAGACTATCAATAATTCTGACCCTCATGTGACTCAAATATGTTGACTTTCACGCTGAGCCGTACATCTCGTCAACAATTCTTCTTCCAGCTAATGTCTGAGACCTGTGCGCTGATTTGCAGCATGTCTTCAAAAAAGGGAGACGCCGATTCCACAACCCATCGGACGGTTTTGTGGGTGAAGAAGTGACTTTCTGTGACCGGGTGTCATCTGAAGTACGATATTGACGTGTGATTGAAAATGAAAAATGAGGGTCCTGTTGGGATTTCTAATGGGCCATTGACCCAGTGGTAGAGAATGCATGGGAACGGCTCAAAATCTTGGAACAAACCGGTGAATTCATGCCACCGAGGGCTGCAGGTGTTTTTCTGGGTTTATCACTTGATTTATTTGTCATGCATACTTTGTAAGTGGTGATGATGCAGTGACACGCTATACTTGGGGGATGAATAAAAAATGATTCTGCTATCTGACCTCTGTCACTCCTCTTTCGCCTATTTTCACCCAGTGAATTAGTGCAGCTGCACCACACTTAAATGGGTCCCCCTCTCTTTCTCCTCTGGGAGTGTATGTGGCCGAGCATGAATCCTCTCTTTGTGCTCTGTCTGCACAGTTTCCCCCTCCTCTATAGTTTCTTGCCTTCTTCGTCTTTTTTATTTGGGGATGAGGGGCTTCGGTTGCGATGGCGGCAGCACTGGCGAGGTGGTGGCAGTGGTAGGGATGGTGGTGGCGGCAGCAGGGAGGAGGAGGAGGAGGGTAACTTGTTGGACCACATTCCTGTGCAGCTGTGGAGGCTGGTGCAGGGTGGGGGGTGGAGGGCAGGGCAGGATCATCATTGCATTGCAGGCTATCATGAATGGCCTATTGTTCAGGCGGTTTGCTGTGTCCGCATCTCTTTGCCACAACTGCAGCCTGACCGAGAGAAGCGGAGGCACAGAAAAGTGAACAACAGTGGGAGATAAAGAAGACGGTTGGAGAAAACGATGAGAACATGACGTGAGGTTTAAAAAATTAAACCCGAGTGATGGAAAGTGGGAGGAAAAGGTCATCAACAGATTTTATGTTTACGCCTCTGACTCAGATGCAGGAGGATGTGAGATCTCAGAGGGTAGTGGTGGTGATGAAGATGGGGATGATGGTGACATGGACAATGGTGGCATTCATGTTGTGACTCTATGACGGTTTTGCCCCTCAGTCATACATGCCAGCACGCTGTTTAGTCATGCATTTAAGTTGGTTGTTAGACTCTCTCACATTTCTTCCCCCTGCAACATAGAAAAAAAAAGTCACTTGTTATAAATGTTTCCTCCCTGAACTTTTGGAAACAGATTTATGTGTCCGATTAAAGTTTAAATGAATAAACTACTATGTCCTGTTACACTGGTGGAGCTGTTTGTAACTTGACTCTGTCATTGTCGTCAAATAACAAAGCTGGCATGGCACTAAGAAAAGAGTGTTCACAAGATCCACATTTTTATTTGACCCCGCACCAATTTGCAAATATTCATCCAACGAGTGAATCTCAGTGTGTGAAGGTGAAGCACCTTATTACCGGGGAACACTTTTTGTAACAGGTTATGTACGGTAACCGTGGTGATGTGTAGTGTCATTGTGGTTGTTGTTGTTGGAGTAATTATCGTTCTCTCTGTGCCTGACGACTGCCCTGTAGCACATGCTGAACTAACCCTATCTATCTATCTATCTATCTATCTATCTATCTATCTATCTATCTATCTATCTATCTATCTATCTATCTATCTATCTATCTATCTATCTATCTATCTATCTATCTATCTATCTATCTATCTATCTATCTATCTATCTATCTATCTATCTATCTATCTATCTATCTATCTATCTATCTATCTATCTATCTATCTATCTATCTATCTATCTATCTATCTATCTATCTATCTATCTATCTATCTATCTATCTATCTATCTATCTATCTATCTATCTATCTATCTATCTATCTATCTATCTATCTATCTATCTATCTATCTATCTATCTATCTATCTATCTATCTATCTATCTATCTATCTATCTATCTATCTATCTGTCTCCTAAACATGAACAGTTTTTTCTCATCAAGATCAATGGAAATCTTGCATTGTTTAAAAAAGTTAATATAAATTTGTGAATCTGCACCAAAACTTAATGGATTCTTCCCTGGCTCAGAACGTATCTTTTCAACAAGTTTCATGTTAGTTTTTGCTTAATTCTGCTAACTAACAAACAAACTAACCAACAATCAAACCGACAGGGGAGAAAGAATATCCCTCTTAGCAGTAATACAGTAGAAAGTGCCTAAGTAAATTAAGGTAAAGTAAAGTGGGATCATATGGAAACAGGTGAACTCTCAAGTCTGTCATCTTTTAATATCAGAGGTTTGCTTCAATCAGCCTGCACCTGAGTTAAGTAGAAAAATAACAGCTTATATGAGATGCTGTAGACAGCTTCACACGCACACTCACACATAGACGCACATGCACACGCATAATGCACTCAGAGGACATTACATTTACATTGATTTCCAACAAATCAATGCTTACAACTTACAACCCTTCAACCATAACCCTAACCCTAAACAAAGCCCTAATCGAAGTTTAAAATATGTCTTTAAATTGAGTGATATGTTATGGGGACATGCTTTCCTTTTTGTATGACTCTTGACACAGTCACATGGGACCACATATGACTCCCCCACACACACAGCCACAGGGTATTAGGTTATGTTATGGGACCATATCCACAAGCTTCTGAGACCTATCAGTTTGACCCATTTTCACTCAGTTATATCATGTGTGATGTGATGACCTGTTTCTCTGCAGGTGTACCGGAGGTGGGCGGGGCATCAGCAGAGGGTCATCAGCAGGGTGACATGTTCATCGCACATCTGGACCCTGTGTGCCAGCTGCTGCTTCTGTGAAACAAGTTGCTGGCTCTCTCCTGCCTGAGACACCTGTGTGGTTTGTGTTGCTTCATCTTTGCACTCATGCACCCACCTCAACTCTGCTGGTCTCACTGATCACATATTGTTAGTTTAAGTTCTCCTCTTAGATCTATTCCTGTATACTTGTTATAGCTCTGTTGTGTGCACCTCCTTCTTTTGCTGTGGCCACGCGGCTCAGTGATGTGACTCATATATTACAGTCTGCCAAAATATATGGTATCGCAAATAAAGGGAAGCAAATTTACTTTTAAAACTATTTATTTGTTTACTCCTGCCTCTTGACTCAGTTACTCTTTAAAACACCAACAATGCAGGATGTGTTGAATTAAATGGTTAGATACGCGGCTGTTTATCAGGACTTGGGCTTAACGTTAACCTCTGCCAAGTGCGTGTCCACCCCTGTCTGTTTCTTTGTAAGAAGGATTACACAAAAATTACTGAATGGATTTTAAAAGAAGTGGAGGGAAGAAGCCACTGCATTTTGATGCAGATCAGAATCAGTGAGAGGATCCAAAAGTTTATTTTTTGACTTTCTTTAACATGTGAGAAAGGATGTTTTGACTTTTTTTTACGATTTCCCCGGAAAAGAACTCATGCATCTTGTTTAAACAATGAAGGCACATTTAGTGAACTGGTATGTATGAGTGTTTGATATTTAATGCAGCTTGATCTAATTAAAGTGGATTGTTGGGCCTTGGCAGAGATTTGGAGCCATTACAGTTTGGGAATATGAAATTGAAATGAAGCTAAGTCAGTGTACATTTCTGAAAAGCACCTTAAAACTAATTTGTTGGCTATATTTTTGATTTGAGGCTTCCATTTACTGGGTTGTTTTTTCAATATTTTCAATAATCTTTTAAAATAAATCTAAATCTTCGCTGCTTTTTATCCATCTTTCGCCCTTCCTTGTTTTTAAAAAGATCTGTCACTCCGTTTTCCCAATGCCAAAATAAATTATTAAACATATTTCAACCACCGGACCATCCCCAAATAAAAAGGAAAAAATGGGACATAACATTTTATTTGCTGTGGTCTTATATGTGTTTAATGTGAAATGAACCAAAACCACAAATAAAGTGATATTTCTTTTTTCAAAACAACAACAACATCTGTGTCTTTATTTAAAAATAAAAAAGGCCAATAACACTGAAATGCCACCAGGGCCAATAACTCAAATATGTGTTTTATGAGATTTCTTTTCCTGAAAAAAAAAAAAAAAAAAAGAGCAGGAGAGACAAAACAGAGAAAGAGAGAAAGTGGAGCAGACTTTCAAATTATGACTTCTGAGCATTTAATTAGCCTGTGTGAACCAAAGAGAAGAGGAGAGGGCCTGAGGGGTTTGAGGGAAAAGATGGCTACATGAAAGAGTCTGTTGTTGTCCGAGCACTGGGAGAGATAAAAAGGCTGCAACGGGACAGAAAGATGGATGGGATATTTGGGAGCAGAGAGAGAGAGAAATATGGTGATTTATGACATTCCTCGTGTCTGTCATTTTGATTTCTTAAAAAACGGCATGAATGAATATTAGCATCCTAATATCTGCACTGTGTGACAGTGGCACTGTTTGTCACGAAGCCTGTAAAGGACAGAAAGATTTCCATCTGTCCTTTTCCCAGAGGAATCATTCATAGGTGTATATATAGAGAGGATGTCAGAATGAGAACTTTAGACTGCAGGTATCATTGGTGAACCTGGCAACTTGATAAAAAACAGAGGATATAAAACACACTTAGTAAGTTTTATTACTGATGGCTGTGCATTTGGGGCTTTAATTTATCTGTAAAATGGCCATATCTGTAAATTTGATAGACTTCATGAGGGGATTCTTTAGACAGTGTAGATACAATGAGAAAGTGCGATGTGAGAGGGAATGTAACATTCTGCAAAATTCATACAGAACAAAATCTGGGACATTTTCCTTACTAAACACAAACAAATAGAATTAGAGTTAGAAGCCAACTGGTATGTATAAATTAAACTTGAGAAAACTCTGATACAAAAAATAATGTGTCTCACTTCTTTGTGTACAAATTCGTACTTCAACTTCAAAAACAGAATACAGCAATGAATGTTCCTGATGCAAGTGTATATAAACAATACAAAATGGAAATTGAGCTAACGGGTGCCGAATGAACTCCCAGTCCTCCCAATCTCTTGTTTTTGAAATGTGCAACATACAACCACAAAATCAAAAATGTCTTAAAACTAGATTTACAGCCAGAAGCTTAGCTTAGCAGAAAGACTGGAAACAGAGGGAAAGTGTTATCCTGGTGGTGGGCAAAGGTATCACATATTAACCTTCTACAGTTCACCTGTTAAAACGTTAATGTGCTCTGTATTTGGTTTGTATTTCTTTCGCACTTTTCTAGTCTTGATGATCACTCAAAGCACCTTACAGTATAGTTTTTGTCCATTCACCCATTAACACACATTCAGGGGCAAAGAATCTTGCCCAAGGACTGGTGCCGAATGGTGAAAACTGGGATCAAACCACCGACCTTCTGGTTAGAAGAACCGCTCACGACTACGTGCTATTGTTTTAGGTTTTTGTTAGAAAGCATATTTAACCAAATGTTTGAACCTTTTCTTGAAGACATAAGAACTAACTCTGTACACAATTCCAACACAATTATATATTATTGACATTCATTTTAATTACTTAAGAAGGCATTTTTTGTCTTTATTTTATTGCAGATAGTTAAATAGATCGGAATGACCCGCAGCAAGTTTCTCAAACTGGGGATGTTGTAGTTAGGAACTCAGTTTGCTTTAATCCTCCAGGCGAGCACAAAGTTCATATTTTATTACAATAATCCTATCAGCAACAGTTTCGCTATCGAAGCGTGACTGATTATACGGAAAGAAGTTTGTCATAGAAATACAAGAAAATTAAAAATACCAGAGTTAGGAGGACAGACAGTCAGGCAGACAGACAGAGAGAAAGGCAGGCAGAGAGACAGACAGACAGACAGACAGATAGACAGACAGACAGACAGACAGACAGACAGACAGACAGACGGACGGACAGACGGACAGACAGACAGACAGACAGACAGACAGACAGACAGACAGACAGACAGACAGACAGACAGACAGACAGACAGACAGACAGACAGACAGACAGACAGACAGACAGACAGACAGACAGACAGACAGACAGACAGACAGACAGACAGACAGACAGACAGACAGACAGACAGACAGACAGACAGACAGACAGACAGACAGACAGACAGACAGGCAGGCAGGCAGACAGGCAGGCAGGCAGGCAGGCAGACAGACAGACAGACAGACAGACAGACAGACAGACAGACAGACAGACAGACAGACAGACAGACAGACAGACAGACAGACAGACAGACAGACAGACAGACAGACAGACAGACAGACAGACAGACAGACAGACAGACAGACAGACAGACAGACAGACAGACAGACAGACAGACAGACAGACAGACAGACAGACAGACAGACAGACAGACAGACAGGCAGACAGGCAGACAGACAGAAAGACAGACAGGCAGACGTATCCAGAAGATGTTTGCCCTGTGGTGCTTCCCAGCCCAGTTCAGTCAGGCCTCCTCTGCTTTAGCCCGAGCTGCACACAATGCTCCTCTGTCCCCCCAGCGAGCTGCTTCACAGCTCCACAACACAACACGGCTCATTATGGAATCAAAGATCCCCTGGCCACAGCTCCCAGTGTCTAAATACTGTCCCCTGCTGAGCACACACACTGTCACTGGCTCTGGTCGCACAGCCCGAGGCCACAAACAGCCAGTTAGGCCAGAGAGGGCAAGAAGATACGCAGGGTGTCAGGCACATAAAAGCGCTCACGCACACTCACACACACAGCAACTTATTAGGTAGGATCCTAGTCAGCCATCAGCGGCATTAGCAGAGGTCACAGGGGTCACCCAGCTGCTCTCCCTCATGGACCCTGATGACAGGGGGTGTGACGGTGCGGTTAATTAACCAGGACCAGAAAACAGCAGGATGGGATGACAGCAGGGAGAGAGGAAGATTGCAAGAAGGGGAAACGACCTATTAGAGGAGACGCGAGACGACATCTAACCACATCAAAGATCGCTCGATTAGATTACAGAAGAGGAATCTGATGGGGGGAACTTCCAATCTGACTGTTTTTCTATCGTGGAAGAAACAATTATAACCAAAAATTCCAGCGAAGGATTGTCAAGATTTAAAACATACAAAAAAGGAGGTTTTTGTTTCCTTTTACAGCTACAGCATTTGAGAACAAGGAAATAGCCCCAGATCATTGGTCAGTTTCACACAGATAGATAATGACTTGAATAATAATCATATATTAAATGGTAACCTAATTTCATTACAGTGTGTTTAGTCCTTCCTTGGTTCTTAGTACCCCGAGTTAGTTTCAAAGTGGTCATTTAAATCAAGTTCCACCATGAAAACCTAAAACATGTCTCAATGATGTTCAATAAAAAAACTTTGAGAAATCCAAACCTGACTTTGCTGATCCTCCTCTTCTTGTCCCTGCCCTTGATGCTTCCTTAATACAAACAGGTAAAGAGCGTTGGACATTCTGTTGAAAACCTGAATATATGAAAAAGTATTTGCGGTTGGCAGAAGAAAAACAAGAGCAGGAATGTCCTGAATGATCGAAACATTTTGATATTGGTTGAAAGTTGAAATAGGTTGAAGTATGCAGAAGTTGTTGACGATTTAAACACACTTGCATTCACGCAAACACACATACACACATACACACATACACGCACATTTCATATGTACTGCTATCCTTACTGGACATTGCATTAACTTCCATTTTTTGTAATGTCTACTTTATAATAGGACCCCTTGGTGGAGACCTTTACATTAACTCCTCTTTATCCACAGAAATATCACAGAAACCACTTTTTCAAACTGGTATAATTAATGATCAGTCATTTGCTGAGGATAAAATAACAAAATCCAACAAAGCAACATGAGAAAACGGTTTAGTGATCAATTAAAAAACTGAATTTGGTTCTTTGGCACTGCCAACCACTGTGGTGTCACTGTTCAACCACATGGGGGAGCATGTGCAGCGGTCAAAAAACAATTGGTCCCACTACACTAATGACTTCACTTACTCCTGATCTTCTTTTTGTTTCTGTTATTTCACCTAAAGATGTTCACCTTTCAGCCCCTTGTGGCCAGGCTGAGTTTAATCTCTGTGTTTCATCAATTTCAATCCGTCCTTCACTCGCTAGGTTTTGTCATTGTAGACAGAACCAGGAATGACTGTATTTGGGTCACTGAAGAGTGTTGTAGGTACTGTGACACATACTTCTCTGTAATTTACAAGAACAATTGCTATAGAGTTAGATGGAGTTTGCCACAGACCCTCAAGTGCCGCCAAACGCCAGCTTTTCATCTGTATTTGTTATTCAAGAGGATTATGCAATAACTACTTAACTATTTTCCATGACATTTTGTGGAGGGGTGGGATATGACCCAAGAAAGAAGAAGAACCAATTCAAATTGGGTATGGATCTGAAACAGGGGTCGCATCCAGTAACTTCTTTTCAGTTTCTTAACAACTCTGAAGTCTTCTCCGTCTCGTGGACCTGTTCATTTAGACACACTCTGGATCTAGCAAGTTCATTGTTTTGATTATTATTTTTCTTATTTGTTGTCAAGTGTTTTATCAAATTGCATCTACTTTGTCTCAAGTAATTGTTTCACTTTTAAATCAGTTGATTAATCAAGCTACGGTCAAGTCTTTTTGCAGGGCACAATCTCATACAAAAGGGAGGAAACAATTTGACGAAAGGGATCAGAATTTAACCTGAATTTTTGTACTAAATTAAATGGTAGTACTTGCAATAGTTATAGAGACATTTTACTCAAAAATAATGGATTGAGATGAAAGATCAGGGCATCATCCAAGCAGTGATAAGTTGTGTGGCAAACATGCATATCTTTGAAAAATGTCATGACAACCCATCTACTAGATGTGTGTCAGCATTCACTGCACTGCACAAACAGCACACAGGAGGTCCCCAGTTTCTGGCTTTGCTCTATCAGTTATCCAATGATGCCGATAATAGAGAAAGAGCAACTGCTCATGTTTTGATGTGAAAGTAAGACAAAAATGATCTGTGTGATTTCAACCAATTGTACACATGTGGTTTACAGGGTGGATGGATGGATGCTGTGTAAATGCAACAGACAGTCAACAAATACAATTCAAGCATTAAAACTACTGTTTTATTGGGTGTTTTGTTCAGACACTGTTGCAAAGTGTTTTATCTAATGATTAAAGTAAGAATAAAGTGCTTGTTCTTCATCTGTACATGTGTAACTTGTTGTTTCCTTTGTTCGATGTGTCCTTCATTTGTATTTGTCTTTCTTTTGTTGAACAAACTGTGATAAATCATGAGAGAAGAAAATAATTCATTTATAAAATAAGTTACAGAACTTAAGCCAGAAGACAGAAGTTTAAAATACAGAGATCATTTATTTTTAGGCAGAGAAAAAAAGTTTGTTGAAGTTGAGCATGTGCGTCATGCTTCCTTAAAGTAAATAGGTTTTTTCTTTGAACATTTATCTGCGTATGATGTATGTTCATTTTAAAATGAAAACAAAAGCATACCATATTTACAAAAGAAGAAAAGAATGGAAATCAAGAACAAAAAAGCTTGACTACAACTGACACTCATACACAGGTTATATTGAATAAAACAAGAAACCAGTAAAGTTGTTGAGTTGCCACTTGAGAGAAATATCTGTTCACTATGTTCAAAAGTAGATGAGCTGAGTTTTTTATAGATACTGATGTTGCAGCTGTGTGTGTGCAATACCTGAAACCAGAGCAAGTTATGAATTAAAGCTGAGTTGAGTTTGTGACAGCTTCAGAGAAGATCCTTCTCTTTCAGCACATGTACTGTTTAAAATGTGTCCACCATCTTAAATCTTTTACACTGGTTCAATACTTTGGTTGGATGCACACAGACAAAGAGAGGAAACAAATGGAAGGGCAGCCATTACCATTGATTAAACTCCTGACTCTCTGCTGATGTATAAAGGTAGGGTGGGCTGTAGTCTGTCAAGGCTGATTTGATTCTCTGTGTCCAGAACACACAGCATCTCCGCTGTCTGCTCCTCCACAAATGTCTCCTTGAAACCCGAGTGAATCTCATCTCTCATCTTTACTTCTCTGTCACTTCTTATGTTCAGGCTTCCCGCCTCCTTCTTTGTGTTCTCCTCATCCTCATCGTCACCACAACACAAAGCTACCTCGTTCTCGTAGCAAAAAGCACTGGGGGAGTGAGGGCCCAGGAGGTGGCGGGACGGCCTTGGGGCAAGCGGTGAGGGAGTCCTGGAGTAACTCGAGCTGGAGGAAGAGGACTGCCCACCACGGACCTTCATCTGGCTCAGTTCCCTGGCACTACAGTGAGGCGTAGATGGCACTTCATAGGTCTTATGGAAGCGGGAATAGTCCACGTGGTAGCGGTCACCCTTTTCAAAGACCACAGGCTCAAAGCGGTGGCCCCATAGAATCTCTTTGGCTAAGTAGGAGGTGCGGGCCTGAGTGGTCATCGCTGTGGCCTCGACCATTCCTTCCAGGATGACCACGATCTCAAAGTCCTCTTTGTGCAGGTCACTACAGCTCATGTCATACAGAGGGCTGTTCTTGTTGATCTCGTGGACCACCACCAAAGGAGACACTAGAAACAGCCGATCCAACCCGTCATCATAGCCAACGTCAATGTCTGTTTGCTCCAGAGGGAGGTACTCACCCTCTGCCGTCACTTTTGGCTTAATGAGCTGAGCACGAACATGCGCCTCAACTATGTGACTCTTGCGCATGTTTCCCAGACGCCACATGAGGCACAGCTTACCATCCCGCAGAGCGATGACAGCATTATGCGAGAACAGCAAGGTCTGAGCCCGCTTCTTGGGCCGCACCATCTTTGCCATGATGGTGCCGATCATGAAGGAGTCAATAATGCATCCCACGATGGACTGCACCACCACAGTCACCACAGCGACTGGGCACTCCTCAGTGACACACCGGAAACCATATCCAATGGTGGTCTGGGTTTCTATGGAGAAGAGAAACGCCCCAATGAAGCCCTGGATGTGGAGAATACATGGCCGCCATTCGTCTTTTCCTCCCTCTAAACCACTCCGAGGATCCCCGTCCTTAACAGGGAGGAGAAAGTCAAAGTCTCCATGTGCGAACGCCACTCCCCAGAAGACCAGGCCAAACAGCAGCCAGGACAGAAGGAAGGTGGTGGTGAAGATGAGTAACAGGTAGCGCCAGCGTATGTCCACACAGGTGGTGAAAATGTCAGCCAGGTATCGCCGTGGCTTGTCCTCCATGTTGTTGAACACCACATTGCACTGTCCGTTCTTCTTCACAAAGCGGCTGCGCAGGCGGCCGGTGCCCAGATCAAAACCCAGATGACGTGAAGGTGGTGCACGGCAGCTGTTGTGGACAATTGGCTCATTTGTTACCCTGAGAGACAAAGCCCCTCTTCTTTCTTCACTTCCCGGACACTCTCCTCCTTCCTCACCTTGCATGCAGGCCCCCGACAGGGTCTGCTGAGTCAGAGGACTGTGGCCGTTGTGAAGGCCCAACATGGAGATCTTCAGGGTATCTTCATCTGTGGAAACGATGCTGTATCTGGGAGAAGCAAGAAGAAGAAGTAAGTTTAAGAGAATTGACTATTCGGTAAACCCCAGGGTCCCCTTTTTAATCTTTGCAATGGCCCTCAAGCTTTCTATTTTCACACTCCACAGGGTGAACGGATCCTTAAAATTAAAAAAGAAGTGATTTTCAATTGTAGGTAGCAACTAACAGTCACTAGCATCCTGCTGAGTTAATGATTCATGCAGTGCGTAGATAGGAGATGACGAAGGTCCATTGCTTGTGCCGCAGGGTACATTTCTTTTGTCCTTTTGTTAGAAATATGCTATGGAAAAATTTAAAATTAGGCGGTCATTCCATATAACACAACCCTGTTGCTGACAAGCTTGTTTTAATTTCACAGGTAATGTTGCAAGAGAGAATGGCTCATAGGAATAACTAACCAGATTGTTTTGGCAAATGTAATTTAAGCAACCAAAATCAGCTTCTAAACAAAATGTCTGTGATGTTTTGGTACCCATTACTTATGACACAACCATTTACATAGATTTATAAATAGCGACAGACTTCATTAATGGTTAAATTATCATTTTTTTATTTTGTATTACTAGGTTTAGGTTTAGTCATTATGAGAGTAAGATCAAACTATTTACACTTTCATACTAATATATTTGTTCAAATTAAATTTCTAAGCAAAGGTTAATAAGGAATTGGTGTGTAAAGGTTGATAAGTCGTTTATGAAGGTTGTTTGTTTCTTTGCTCTGCAGTTATAAATGCTAAAATAAACTCTTTATAGAGGTTTTGATCTAGAGGCCAGGGGTCAAATGATCCATGTGAGGGTGTCTAGTCAGATATTTTTGCATAACCTGGCCACCCAAATTTGCCTGTTGATAAACTTATAAACCCATTGTAAATTGCAAGTGAACATAAATTATGTGATGATTATATTTATTTTAGCAGCAGTCAAAACCACTGTGGCCACTGATACACTTCTTTTTCCCATCCCCTCTCACCTGTTGACTCGCACCGCTCCCATGGCACCGGTGATCATCAGGCTGTGTCTGCGAGGGCAGTAATGCAGGTTGGGGCGGGCAGTTCCAACCATTAAAGTACTGTTGCTGGACTGGGGGGAGGTATGAGCTCAGGTCTGTCTTGCATTTGTTATCAGCACTGTCTTCTCATGACACATTTTCTGTCAAGAAAGGGGACAAAGAGGAGATTTCTTAAGTAATTCAAAATGTGAAGGTCGAGGACTTTGTCTAAAGCAAAACAAATCCAATGGGACCATACAGGGGTTAAACAAGAGGATATCGACATTGAGCATTTCTGTGTTTGCCTGGCATGTTAGCATGCTACGATTCAATTAGAACAAAACATGCTAGCAGCTGTGTGAGACCATAATTGAACACATGAGTGCTGTAAGCTAAATGCTAAATGTATTTAGCCTGTATACTGTTTACCATGCTCACCTTTGTCAATCGTGCAAGTATTTCTAACATGTAGGCATCACATAAATCACATGCTAGTAGTACTACGCTATTACTATATTTAAAGTAATAGTAAAGTACTATAAATGCTGCATTATTTGTTTTCCATGGTCACTGTTGTTTCACATGTTAGCATGCTAACATCACATATACTACTGCTAAGACTGAAGGGGAGAGTTTAGAAGTATCATAAACTGTTTGATGGAGAAATTAAGATTTTGACTCAATGCAAAAAAAATTTCAACATCTTGTCCAGTAGATGATCAGGGACCAGGGCTCACCAATGCCCTGGTGAAACTCATGGTGCTAAAGGAAGATCAACAATGTCATTGGGCTTCACTCTCTGGGAAAGTTTTAAGCTAATCCTGTTTTTGCAGTTGCACCATCCTTTGCTTCCATGTCTTTGCGGTTTTCTCTTGTATCTTTTTTGTCCCCAGATCATCTCTCTTCCTGTCTGTGTGTGTGTCTGTGTGTATAGGGCAAGGTAATCTGGCTGCAGCTCACGTCAATTCATCTGCACACCTCTGTCTCATCACCTCATCAATTCCAAATGTATTTAACAATAGTTCAACACTGGTTGAACTTAACCTGGGATTCTGCCATAGGATTCTGACCTTGTCAAGTATCATCACACACTGAGGCGTTCCACTTACTCTTGCATTTCCTAATCTCCCATCTTTCCACGAAACCGCCAATCTGTTTGTCAATCCATGAAATAAGGATTGATATTATAGAAGTTCAGTTTATCTCACAGTTTCGTTATCGCAATCCTGCTTGATTGCAACTTTTTTGCCGTTGAGAAAATCATTACTCCATTTGTCGTTAATACAGTACATTCCACTTCCCTTTGCCCTTTTGCTGATCCCTCTCCACCCCAACTCATCAATCGTCCTGCCTTTCCATGTGCCAGCAGAGCAGGGATGTCTGGTATCTGGTAAATTGGGAGCTCCAGGGTCATGAGTCATACATTTTTGGCTATTAAATGGTCAAGGAGTTTCATCATACCCATAACAGTTTCCAACCTCTTGTTAGAGGGGGGATACCTTTGCATATGGTTAATTACCTTTCACCCCACTTTCCCTCTGACCTTGGTGTGCCTTGTTTCTCCCCCAGTTCGTCTCTCTTCCTGTCTGTATGTATTTGTCCAGGGGTTACCTAGTTGCATCTCCCACCAATTCACCTGATCACCCTTGTCTCAAGACAAGAGTCAACCTTTGCCTTCAACTGAAGTTGCTAAAATCTTGAATAAAAGTGATGGACAGATCAGATTGACATCCGTAGAGTCACGCCACTAGCAGGGCTAATATTCACAATCAAAAACCTCTGACTACAAATTTTGGCCTTGCCCTAATGCACAGAGCAGACCAGACAGTTTTGTGTAATGAAAGCTTATTGATTAGATCCTTGCTAGTGGTTAGCCTCAGGTACCTTCAGGCCAACCAGTGGTGGAAAACAAAACAGCCATTGGAAGGGACAAAGGTCTAAAAAAGAGATGAATCAGTGGTAATCTACTGTTAGAGGAACAATTGATCTGCTGTTTGGCCTGATGACAAGGTTGGAGGGTGATTTCGCTCGGCTTATTATGTCAGCAAGCTGCAAACCAGGAGAACCAAAAAGCAACCGGTTGCATAACCGACAAAAGGCCACACGCAAAAACCAAAGGGCATAGTGGTTTATGTTTTATTGTATGTGAATCTCATTGGCTGACATGAATTTGCAAACAGGAAGGGTCTGTATTATTAAATGGTAGTAGTGGATTGTCTTAGGAAAATGTCTGACAACTGCGGTTTAAAAGCCTTCGTTCAATATCAATGTCACATCAATAAAACACACAAGCACTGCTACACACATGGAAACACACTTACGCTCATAAACACACACGCACCGACTTTGATGGGATTTGGCGTCACATAATGGGGGCTGTGTGAGTGTGTGTGTCACGCTTCCAGACTTCTTTCCCTGTGACACCAAGGACAGATGTTACGAACTGGCTCCTGATTGGCTGGATGAAGGGTGATTTTCGACCGGATAATCCCAAAAGGGCAGATGATTACGTCAGCTCAATAACTCCCACAGCTGGAGGAGAGTGTCATCTGCTGGGAAATCACGACCTTTTCTGACAGAGATCTTAAAGATGTCAGCCAATATGCTGGCTCAGGTCAGTCTGGTGTCAGTGCCTGAGGCAGCGTGCGGGATCAGGACAGCAAAACCTAATTCACATGTTTGTCTGTTTGGATTTTCAATGGGGGCAAGAATGAGCGACTGGTGTAGATGTCGTTTTATTTAATTTTTATACTTTTTTTCCCCATGTATATTGGTGAAGAGCTTCCCAGCATTTTCATAACACTGTCATTTGTTTGTTGTTTTACTTATTGGTACCGGTATCCCTAATGTTGTCAGCTAAAATAATAAAAAAGTAAAAAGACTTTACAAAGTGTTTAATGTTCATGCTTTCACAAAGATGTGTGCTTTATCATGATAAAGATTTATTTTCTCATGCTTCCTCAGTAGTTGGGCATCATCCATGTTTACAAAACCAATTTTCTTTATACTATGTAGTTCCCTCAAGCACCAAACATTATAGCTGCCCTTGGAAATAATAGTTTCCTAAATCCATCTCCATGACAACAGAGCAAACCTAAAGTTGGTAAGCGAAGTGTAAAAGCTTAAAAGTAGGTAACTGGAACCTTTAGCTGGAATGGTTTGGTCAGAATCAAATGACATCATCTCAAAAAGGAAAACAAACTCTTCTCTGCTGTAATCGAAACAAAAATGAAGTCAACTTTACAAATCAACAACTAAATCTATTTTATTTGTTTTCTGGAATTTGTACTAGATTCAGATTTGTTTCTGCCCAAAGTGTTCAGTATTTAATGACCAATGCCCAATTCCTACTAGTCATAACATTGTTTAAAGTTTATTATTATTATTAAAGCATAAAATACAGATTCATGTTTTCATACTGTAATGGCTGCAAGTGAGATTTTGCATGGATGCAAAACTATGCGTACAAGTCAAAACTCAATAAAATCATGAACACAACATTTGCTCTAACACAGCCGACTGTCGTCACTTTATACCTGACTGATGTATTTTTATTTTCTTATCTAACAGGCGCCCTGGGGGAGAGTCGCAGTAATTAATGGTCGATCATAGTTACTGTTTTAGTCGTCTCCATAGGAACATCTCTGCTCGCTCTATGGGGAAGATTTGCTCTCTCTCTGTGCATGTGTGCATGCGTGTGTGTGTCTGTGTGCACGTGAGACAAAAAGGAGAGGACTAACTCATAAAGACAAAACTTCTCTTAATAAACAGGAGACAAACCTTCAAATTCTACACTCGAGAAGAGTTTTACACCTAAACTTTCACAGGAATACTTTTTTCTGACGTCACTCTTATTGAAAGTACGTCAGAGGAACCAAACTGACGTATATTACAGGATAATCCCATGCAAAAGAAAGGATAGAGGAAGCCCTCGTCAAATACTAGATTACTGTGTCTCTTAATCTCCCAATCTAAACAACAGTACGAAAGGTGGATGGCTGTTGCTGTGTGACCTGGCTTAAGCCCTTTTGTGTAATCTGAGATCTGATGATATGAGAAAGGAGGGAGGGAGGGAGGGAGGCACGGATGAGGAAGGAAAGAAAGGAAGAAAGAAAGAGAGAAAGAAAGAAAGAAAGAAAGAAAGAAAGAAAGAAAGAAAGAAAGAAAGAAAGAAAGAAAGAAAGAAAGAAAGAAAGAAAGAAAGAAAGAAAGAAAGAAAGAAAGAAATGAAGAAAGAAAGAAATAAAGAATGAAATAAAGAAAGAAAGAAAGCATTGTAAACCATCAAATGAAGTATGGGCTACACAGGTGTGAGGTTTTCAATGGGAAAAAATACAGATTAAGATAAAGAGATTATGATGTCACAGGGTGTTACTATAGTGTGTAATAGCATTGGCAGAAAAGTGGAAGATTCACACACACACATGCACACACAAACACAGATACCAAATGCGTGAAAAAAACTAAACAGTTTGTACTCTGTTCTTTTCCGCCCAGTCTAGATGTTTTTTTTTTAAAAGCAAAGGACTATGTGAGAAAGTGTGAAAAACTCACATTTGGTCATGTTGTGCTTTTGGGGGCGATTGTCCTTCGACTTCCTTTCTTTTCTTTTTTTTTACATAGTCTGTACAAGATGCTCACTGGAAAGTAACATATAAAAAGGACCTACAGGTCCCTGAAGACAACACTGGGAGAACACAGTGTCCTACACACAGGAAAAAAATGGGCCTCGGGTGCCAGGAACTTAAGACAGGAACTTATTTTAACTCTCTGTCATTGAACACGCTTAAAATATTAGAAATAACACTGAATGAACAGTCATATATAAATAATTAATTGAAGCATTTTTTCATAAGATAAGATAAGAAATTATATGGAGGAGGTGGAGCTTTAAAAACTGCATTTACTCAATTACTGTACTTAAGTATAATTTTTTGGTATTTCATTTTCTTTCCATTTCTCTTCATTCTACTCCACTACGTTGATGTATCTGAAGATAAAAAATATATAATCAGCTATTTATCATGATATTATAATATTATAATAAATATCAACCAGTAATTATTGACACATAAACATACTATTTTATTTTTATTATCATTTTAATGAGATTGTTTTGGGGTGTTTTATCCTATTTTCTTTTTGTGATTGAATTTACTTTATTAGTGACCAGACATGTTTTAATCTTGGTTAAGCCATGTAAAACAAGTGCTGTGTGAGATAATTAAATATGATGATAATTATTATTAAAATACATTGATACTTTACTAGTGCAACAGATACTTTTCTAAGTCTTAATGCAGGACCTTTAATTACAATAGTTTCCTTGTTTTGAAAGTTTTTGTTGTTTTGTCTTTTTAAGTTTTTCTAGTTTTTATCGTAATAGTTTCAAACAGATGTCTTGACTCACACTATAAATGTTGTGTTGTTGTTAATTATATTGTACCAATTCAAAATACCATATAGACATCAGTGAAGTTGTTCATGTTTACACATGTTTCACTGAAGGAGGAAGTCTCAAATATATATATTTTTTAATCAAACCAATGGTTCAGGCAGGTCAACCAGAAGTTATGATGGGGCAGTTTGCAAACTAAGTAGCAGCTGTGACGTGTGTTGGTTTCATTGAGGCCACAGGAGCTGTCCAGTGCTGAAAATCAATCCAGTCCCTGCAGGAATAATCGACAGCAGAGAGCGCAGGCAGGGAGGGAGGGAGGAGGGAGGTGGGGGCAGAGGCGGCTGAATACTAACATAACCTTGAAAGTGATGTTGGCCTTTAAAAATCTTTTCCTCTATCTGTTTACAATCCCCCCATTTTTTACAGTCGACTTACTCGACCTCATGAACGTTTTGTTGAAGCATCGATTGTGTTTTCTGAGTAGTTAGTTCGTTAGTTACACGGAAGGGACAGACAACCGATGCAGGGGTCATCGAGGAGGCACTTCCTTATTATGCAATTTTGAAATGTTGTGACTCAGGAGAGCCAAAAAGTTAGAAAATACGATTTCACGGCTTAAAACTGGATTTGACTGTTTAAAACAGGATTTTGTTTGTGATTATTTTACCATTTCAAACCCAAAGACCTCACAACTTTCACAAAAAAAAATGTAAATACAAAGACTTACCTTGGTATATAACTGCAGACTGAATCACTTGGAGACTAACACTGGTTTCCTCCTCATAAGAAGATGGTTGAGTAGGTTTACAGATGGCACCGTCCGCTCTTAGTATTAACACACAAGCACCTTCTTCACGACTCTGCTCCCAGATTTCTCCTGCACAAACTTGCACATGTCTCCACACTGATCTTTGTCTTGTTGCTCCATAGCAGCTGAGCAGATTCGCTCCTGCCTGGTGGTTGTGCATCTGCCCCGATCCCTGCTAGCGCGTGTGCATGTGTTGTGTGTGTGTGTGTGTGTGGGAGAGAGAGAGAGAGAGAGAGAGAGAGAGAGAGAGAGAGAGAGAGAGAGAGAGAGAGAGAGAGAGAGAGAGAGAGAGAGCTCTGATTATATTTCTATTTATATATGCTATTGTTTTCCCCACAGTGTGGAGATGTGGATGTATGGATTGTATAATTTAGACTCTAGCCCACTCTGACAGATGCACTGACATCCCAAAAAAACAACAGCCCACAAGTGAAGACTTTTCTTATCCTTCAATATTCGTGTAGAGACTGAGAAGTGTCTCTGAGGCATTTTACTGCGTTTACAATTTGTTTGTCTCACTTTGTTATATATATTGTGTATTCATAAATTGCTGCGTTGTACATCTGCAGTGACTAACATAATCCTGAATGCATTTAATTTGCACATTTTCTTTTTTTCTTTTTATAATAATGAGGGTAGATTACATCACAAAAAAGACACTTGTCAGTTTTACATAATACAGATCAGCAACAGATCATACTCCAAATAGAGATGCATTATTTCCCTCAAGAAACGTCACAAACTTAACATCATAACCTCAATGAAGGGTAGTTTTACTGCAGGACTGTTTTTTTTACAGATTATGATAATCAAGCAAGGTGTCCCTAATAAACTGGCAACAGAGTGACTATCCTTCAAACCTGTATTAGTGTTCGATTCCAGAAGTATGGACTTGAGTCAGACTTGAGACAACTTGAAAAGGGAAGAATCAGAAGAATCAGAAAGGACTTGACTTTGACAGAGGTCATTCCTGACTTCATGTGCATGCCTGTGAAACATATGCTAATTAACTCAACACCAATTACAGCTGAGACGAATGAAATAACATTTTATCTTTATTTGATAAAATCTAAATTTGTATCCGTTGAGTGTACTAGATAAAAAGGCAGTTGAACACAAAAGTTAGACTTTAATATACTAAAAATAAACCTTCACACATTATTATAATGCATTAACCAGTGGCTGGAGGCAATATGATTCTGCAATGTCTGTTGTTCCATTCTTGTGAACACAACATCGCAGGAGTTTCTTCAAATTGGCTGCAAACGTTCAGTTGGACTCAAAGATGAACTGATTAGATTTGGGTGGTCAAAGGATACATTTTTGACCTCTTGAACATGAGAGCTCAGGGCTGTCTTCAGTTGAAATGGATCATGACTTTAGACTTTGCATGATTTGACTTGAAAAACAACAACTTTTCCCACCTGTCATACACATATGTATAATTATGGTATTCTTACCTCAATTTTAGTTTGTTATGAAAATATGAAGCTACAGTCCAACACCCAACTAAACAGTTAATTCACCAGAGTCAAGAGGGAGACATTACTGTTTAGTGTTTTATACAAAACACAAATCACATGCAGTGTCAACCATAATGGGTGAATCAGTCTCCTGAAGATAATCACAGAGGCAGAAGATATTCACTGCAATATATTTAACATCCACCAGTTTTCTACATCCTCCTCCTCTGTCCTGCTGCAGGCCTCCTGCCTGGAGCTAAATAGTCACAGTGGAAATCATTAGAACAGAAAACCAACTGCTCAATTCAAAACAAACCCTGTGAGTTTACTAATTATAACACCAACAGTTATGAAACAAAAGTTAACACGTGCATAAGTAGCAGTTATGGAGGCTTATATATACACAGAGGGGCTGAAAGGTGGTGAACTATAGTTGCTGCTCTGATCTTTGTCGGTTCAGGGTTATTTAAGCAACAGTAATGAGCACAGGTTACATAATGGGGTGGTGTTTTTATGTCCTCTTGCAGCGACTTGAACTTTAAGTCCTCAAGTAGCTCTGAAGATGGAAATAAACACATGTTGTTGACATGCAGGTCACAGACAATCCAAAGTTGCAGTGACTAGTCAAGCAAAAGAAAAGGATTATTTCCATCATTTATTATTTCATTCTCCCATTTCCCAAAAAGAATTCCTTAATATATTCAGTGGATCAAGTTTCCAAACATGCCATATTGTTTTCCTCTGCTGGACTCACATTTAAAAACCAGGTAGAACCTTTCCTGACTCATACAATAAAATTACACTGTGAGCTGTAAAATAAAGTGTTGATTTTCAGCTCGTTGTCGTTGCAGATCTAGATGAAGCAAAGGAACAATAACATGAAATCTGATTGGCCCCCTAAAGCACCCCTGTCCTGTCAGTGGTCTCACTAACAATGCCTACAATATAAACAAGAAATATGACTATGTGATAAGAATTTGAAAGTTAATCAATGTGCTTGAATAAGGAAACATTTTCAAAATACAAGGCATGAATCATAAGTGCGTCGTACTGAATCGGGCATAGTGCATGGATGTTGGACATATAATGGGCCCCTCTGTGTTAATTGTGGCCCCTTCATGGCCCCTGATTAAGAAAAAAATCTGACATGATTTATAATCTGAGATAACAGCGAATATGTTGACATTTGATTGTGTATGTGTGTGTGTGTGTGTGTGTGTGTGTGTGTGTGTGTGTGTGTGTGTGTGTGTGTGTGTGTGTGTGTGTGTGTGTGTGTGTGTTTGTGTGTGTGTTTGTGTGTGTCTTTGTCTGTGTGGGATGCTGAATCAATCTGGAGTGCTACCTATGCACCAAAATAATCTCCCCTGCATCAGTTTCTGATTTGTCCCAGAAATAGAGAGAACAGACAAATTCTTGCTGCTGCGGCCAAAACCGTTGTTGTGCTTGTTGCACTGGACAGACACCAACACTCCCTATAAATAAGTATAAATGTGAATAAATTAAAAGCAATATTGAGTGAACACAGCAGCGTTAGCCATATCCATACGGCTGTGTGAGGCCAGTATCATGGTTTCTTATTCCTCTTTGAGGTGTTATTGGCAATTAGACACAACCCTTTTAGTTTCCATGGAAACCTTATTTTCTCTCCTCTTCTTTCTGCTCTTTCTCTCGCACATAAATACGCATATACACACATACTTTCTCTCCACACGGTTTATTTTTAAAGCTCCTGGTCTTTTTAGTTTCATGAGACAACATGTGGGTGTTGCGTTGCGGAGGTGGGGCGTTGGGGCTGCAGTGATATGGGATCGAGCGATGTGGGCACGAGTCAGGGGTGAGAGGATTAAGTGAGTGGGCGTACGAAGGGAATGAGTGGGCTGATAGCAACTCGTGGTTGAAGGAACACAATGTCCTCAAGTCTGAATGAAACAAAAGTTGTTACTTTGGTGTTGTGACAGTGAAGGTGCAAGTTTGTTAAAGTACACAAACTTCACCAATCCAATGCTAGGTGGCATTTTCACTTGGGAAATGTGGGCTGCACCTAAAGATAGGACGACATCACATAAACAACAAGTTAATACTATAGAAGAATGATACAAAAAAAGCTGCCTGTGTGTCAGCATTTTAATTTTGCAGCCACATTATGAATGTCAAAAGCTTTGTCTAATGGAAAACCCTCTAATTAGAAAGAGTTAAGTCACGCAGCAGGAATCTGAGCTGAGAGGTGAAGGTAAGATCGTCATATCTGCCAACATGGCCGCCTGTGCATAGAAATAACACTGATCTGGGTGGCAGCGAGATAGTCATTCATTTTAGTCGCGTATTCTGCTGGAGGCACTTCTTTAATTTCTCCTTGTTTTTTCGAGGTCAAAGAAAAAGATCTCCACCAAAAATACCCCTCGACACCGATTGTGAAAACTCTTCCCCTCAGACCATTTTAGATATCATAAGCAAATGATGGGAGCTACTTTCTGTCGTGCCGGCCGTCTCCGAGGCGCAGCTCGCTGACTCCCCCTCGAACGCCATGCGAGCCAATTTACTCAGACGCATGCAGCTGCCTCGTGTCTCACTTTGAGAGCTGATCCAGGTCAACGTGTTTTTAGAAAAGCAGGCCGAGGGTGGCGGAGGTAGTGCAGGGCAGTCACTCCCCACGGATGAATAAATTTACTCTATATTAAGACTGTGTACACTGCTCTCCACTATACACCAATAAGTCATGTGTGCTTTGTTTTTGTCTTTGTTTTCAATCTATGACTTCTTTGACATTTCAAGAGTTTAAACCTGCAGTGTGAAATTCTGTTGTCTCCGTCTGGCAAGGACATGAATTACACAAACACTGTTGACATATTTTAGATACATTTGCCCTCGCCATAAATCGCCTTCTATTTTTAGACTGGGAACCTTCCTCTAAACTCCAAGTCTCTACT